>NC_137463.1:48647598-49247598 GCF_964235325.1 Thermobia domestica
CTGATATTACCGTTTTCAATAATAAATCAATATTAAAACCAGAAATGGTAATTGATTTCTACAACTTAAGGTTGCACTGGGGAGATAATGTCGAAAATAAAATCTATTCTTGCAGTATTGAATTCCTCTAAAAATAGAAACTGTTTATACTGTAGCTATGAAATACCGTTTTCCTTATGATGATCTGTGTTGAAACCGTAAATCTCGACTACTTCCGACTTGAATAGTGGGATAAAGATAGAGATCAAACATGTTTTTAAGACACTGACAAGGAAACTTAAGGAAGTGTCACTCACCAATCTGAATAAAACTTTGCATACTTGCAGAATATCGAAAAATAATCGACACGTAATCTTTTTTGTTTCTTCAATCGTGAAGATTTAAGGGTAGAAACCACCCTTTGAACATTAAGGGTTGTCTCCAAGCATAGACAGAAAACAATCATTTAATATAGAAGAAAACACACTGCCACGGGGGGTTTTAGAACAGCTGATTCAGAATCTGACTTCAAAATTATAAAGTTCAAAATGGTGGATCCAATATAGTGATTACAATTACAAAATGTGTTCTGGTTTGAAATTCTCTGCAGTTAGCCAAGAACAGTCATAGTTGGCAGGGGTTACTATGAGAAAGTTGCAGACCGATTTCATACCCCTTTATTGTAACGGAATGCTTGATTAAAGTGAGTCTCTGCACCTCTTTCTACTTGGGGTGCTTATGTATAGTGACTCGCCTCCCCTCTTACTATGTCAGAACTTCATATATCTTCAATTGTTATAATTATGAATTTATTGAGAAAACGCTTCACAATAATGATATTTCGTAAAAGAGAAGTATGTGATGCATAAACATTGTTTACACCAAGCTCACCTTATTACAGCAATAACTGTGACAAATTGCAAAATGCAGCACAATCTTCTTCCAAATAACTCTTTTGTATCACGCATATCTAATAAGATTTGCAAATCTGGAAGAAGAAAACTGATTATGAATCAGTGATTTGCATCTAAATTATATTCTTATGGAAATGTAAATTTATGTTATAGTTGTAGAGGACAATATCAGTAAAATGTCTCAAGAAGTTTTTCCACGGCCTAAAGACGGACACATCAAGAGTCTGAATCCTACCAGTCGTTAATGCAGAATGGTTTCTATTTTGAGGTACTTTTTTGTTCTTAAAATAGGTTGAAAAATTAACGAATTATGACCACTCCATGAATCTAATAACAAAATGGTTTTTACATTAGACATTGGGAGAAAAACTTCTTGAAACCATGATCTCACAAAATGTGATGGATATTTTCCCGAATTCGATGCTTTCACTTGGAAATTTTTAGATTGAAAGAGGTTGGTTTGGACTATGGGGTCAAATGTTTATTTTTTTCTGCAAAATAATTAACAATGGTGATAAAATCATTATTTTCAGAAATTAAATTCTGTATCGTGTGCCACACTTTCTACTGTTTGGGTCCCTGTAAACGCTATAGTGAGAGGTGCAGAGATTCACTTTAATCAAGCATCCCATTAAAATAGATACAGAAAGGGGTTTCAAATTGGTCTGCAACCTCCTCGCAGTAATCTCTGCCAACTTTAATTGTTCTTGGCTAACTGCAGAGAATTTCAAACCAGAATACATTTTGTAATTGTAATGACTATATTGGATCCGCCATTTTGAATTTTGTAACTCTGGCGTCAGATTCTGAATCAGCTGTCCTAAAAAAAAACCCTGGCAATATGTTTTCTTCTATATTAAATTATTGTTTTCTGTCTATGTTTGGAGACCACTCCTAACGTTGAAAGGGTGATTTCTACCCTTGAATCTTTACCACTGCCAAAACAGAAAAATACGTGTCGATTATTTTTCGATGTTCTACAAGTGTGCAAAGTTTCATTCAAATCGGTGAGTGACACTTTTGTAAGTCTCCTTGTCAGTACATTTCAATGATATATTTCTCGTTATCTTTTACCGTTTATGATCTTTGGAGTATTTAAACCGGAAGTAGTAGATTTCTAACACTTCCTGTTTTAGTATAGAGATATTCTGGAGATGATATCTTACCTTCAGATCCTGAGTCGATTCTAAAAACCGCAGTGTAAAGAGATTAGAATAGAGATGAAGTTCATCTATGCGACTTTTAACTGATTACGGAAAATCACTTAGTCCTATTCATTACTGCTTTTACTCCATATTGATCAATGTTGAAACTGGGCGTGGTTGATTTCTACGATTTTTATTCTATGCCGGTCAACATTGAAACCGAAAAAAATGAAATGAAATGAAATCTTTAAGTTTTACGTCCCACGGTTATGCCGGTTAGGCTAAAGGAGACGGTGATGATGAGAGATAAGTAAAATGGTGGAATGAAGAAAGTGGGAGGAAACGGGAGAACCCCGAGAAAACCCACGAGCACGGTGTTTGTCCACCACAAAGTTCAATTGGCGGGGGTTGGGATCGAACCCGGGACCCCAAGCACCAGAGGTGAACGCTCTACCACTGAGCCACAGCGCCCCCCATCATTGAAACCGGAAATGATTTAATGTTACCTCTTCTGTTTAAATGGACGGTGTTGTAAGAGAGGAGGTAATATTCTTCGGACTCTGAATCGATGACGAAACCGTTTTTCGATATCTCTTTCTTGAGGAATAATCACCGAAAAACGGGATGCCCGTAGACCTAACCTTGAAAAAGCATTCGACGCGCGAATTCTCATTGTAAGCACTGGAAAAGTATAATTTTCAGTAAGAGAAATAGGTTAATGCCTTCAAAGCCATTATGCGTTTAGCTGATATGCCAAATTCAACTATTTGCATGTCGTGTTCTTTTACGAAAAGTATTTGATGCACTAAGAATTCTATTGAATAATTAATAAAAGTTAATGGCTTCGCTCCGAATTTGTAATTAATGCATACCTACTTATACACTGTTGGTAACTCTTATCTAAAAGTCATTGCAAAAGAATACAAAACACAAGACAATGCATTTTACGTGAGATTTTATATCTCGTCCATTTTTCCTTAGAGAACGGTGATTTCTTTTCCTACTACTCCCAGAAAGATATCTAGCAAAATGAATATTTGGAGTTGAGTTGAATTGATTTTGTATTTAACGTCCCGGTCAGCAGCGAGGTTATATGAGACATGGACCTACTGATTAAGGTGGAATCCAAACCACATGCGCTCCCGCCGGGAATCGAACCCGGGGAAAATGAATATTCGGAGTTAAACATTTTTCGTGTGACTATGTTGGAAGCAAGTCATTGTCAACAAACAAAAATGAACAATCTGAAAGTTACACTTAATTTACAACATTAAAAAAAAATGGTTCCATTACTTTCAGAATGACTAAATCAAGAATTTCCGAAGTCTTTCTTTTCATTGAAAGTTTTGCACGCGGTTTAGCATCCAATACTCCAATATGGATGCTGATTTGTCTAACTTGAACTATCCCCTTCAAGCAATTAATATCATCATATCGCTTACTGGTCTTTTCAACCATTTACAAGGTATGAACACTTGATTACAGGAACACAGAGGTCGCTTAATTGGACTAAATGATTTGATGGCAGTGAAATGATACCTGTGCAGCATACATTATCTCTGTTCTGCATTTAGGTTATATTACAGGGTGTTCAGAGGACATTCGCTTTTGCTAAATTGGACAGTATTAATTTCGTAACTGAACTAATAATCTCAATGTGCAGGATGTTATTCAGGAAAATGTTAAACACGAATTCAACGTGCAGATTATGTTTGGTTGTCATTTCATCAGTTATCTAATTATTTCAATCTCGAGCGGTTTAGGAGATAATTGAATATTGAAAAAGGCGTTAAATACAGTATATAAGTACATAATTAGAGATTATTTTTCTCTGAAATAGACAAATATCAAAATTTATTAAGTGTAATTTTCTAATGTTTAATTACACCCTTGTACATATTAATGGAATTAACATTTTGTGGTGTAGATCATATATTCACCTAAATTGCATTGAATTTGAATTCGTATAGCTGAGCTTTACCATTTAGTATGTGGGGGCGCGATGGCTCAGAGGTACAGTGCTTACGTATGGTGCGGGGGAACCCTGGTTCGATCCCGGACCAAGTAAATTTGTGGTTTATAACATCGTGTTCGTGGGTTTTCTCGAGCTAATCCTGTTTCCTCCCACTTTCTCATTTTACTATTTCCTCCATCATCATTCACTTGTTTTAATCATCGTCTCCCTAAAGACTAAAGGGCATAATTTCGTGACATTAAACTTAAAGATTTCATTTCATTTTTTCGTTTATTATGTGCATTTTTGACATGAATTAACTTGGTGGCATTGAGTCCACAACTTTTTTTTTATACGTTGTTTTGAATGCTTCATTATGGAGAACGGAAACAAGGTTTTCTTTTTGTTGTGCAGTCTTACCTCCTGATTTTATTTGAGCAAATAAATCACCACTCTTCGATCGGATTCGTATAAGGTAAGTTTCCAGATCACTCCAAAACGTTTACCTCGTTCCCCTCGAAAAATTGTTTGACTTTTCAAAGACTTGTAACAAGTGTCAATTCTTGCTGGAAAATTGCAGATCCATCCCATTGAACTTGTTGAGTTCTGGAACCACTCTAGCATCTAGATGTATTTGCTGATGTTCATCATCGTTTCAATAAGGACAAGTGTTCCTGATCCACGGCAGGATAACATCCCTAAAATATTGTTTTTGCTGGGTGTTTTACTTTTTCGTGAATATATTTCGGTGAAATGCGTTCGCCAGTTTCTTGACGAGTGTGTTGAACCGGCATCTTTTGATCCAGAAAGTGGCTGTCATCAAGGAACCAGTTTTCCTTTGTCCAATTTCTGTATTTTCTTGCCCATTTGAGACATTCCTCCATTATGGCCTTTGTCAATATTGGTATTTGTTAGTTGGCCTTTTTGCCTGATGGTCATCTTCCAACGAATGTCAGCGGATAATTGAGTCTTTAGCGTGAGTTATGCACAAGCAGGCTAGTTTTGAATATCAATCTGTGGGTCAATTTTACTCACAGTAACAAGTAAGAGCTTTTCTCAGCGTTGTTGCGACCGCATTTTCATTTCCTAAATATAGAAACAGAACCGATTTCATCCCTAAGTTTAAGAATTTTACTAACAGCACTTTCGATAATACCGTGCGTAGTAGTAATCTTTGAAACTTTCTTTGGGCTAGGGAAATGTTTTCGTTCAATATTAGAATAGCTTCCAGTTTTCTTTGACCACTATTTATTTTGCATTGTAAATTATATATATACACTGAGAAAAAAAATTGTAGGTGGCGTACTTAAAAAGATAGGTTACATGCGTAATTCCTGTAGTTTTTGGACTTAACGTACAGCAGACGTATAACTGAAAACGCATGTTTTACAATACTTTCTGTATAAGTGTTCCATCTATACGCACTTTACGTATGAAACAATGTAGGCGGTCAGGATCTCACATACAAATGGACGTATATAACATATAGCCGACCAAGGTAACATAAGTATATGTAAGTGATATACGGAAAACTGTTAGATGTTAGACATCCTGCAACGACACGATGTAACATCTAAGGGCAGTGCCTATGTAGCATACGGATAACGTATGCTCCGTACTGATTTCTATAGTAAGCAAGAGGATACCGTATATTTGAAGAATATACCGCTGTCCGGAGAACGGATTTTTCTCAGTGTATATATATATATATATATGGAAGGATTTAGGGGTGCAAGGGTGTACGTGCTTCCCCCGTTTTGTTGTAAATATACATTATGTAAAAATGAGAAGCTACGAGTGAAAATCGCAACACTTTCCGAAACTTTCTGCCCTCATGTTTCCATTTGGGACTTAAAGAAAGCCGAGTTTTCCTAAAGCAATAGTTTAAGTCGATTTTCTGAAAGTTGAAGGAAAAGGATTCACCAAGCGAGACAATGGTGCTAATTCAAACCACAAATGCCTTAAGACATTTTAAAAATTCAAAGTTAAATCAAATGTAGTGGTAGTTATGGATGCATCCCCATTAGATACTCCTGAACCAAGCTCTACAAAACTAATACGGAATGAGAAAACCTTCTTGTAATAAAATGAATTAAAACTCAACAGCAACCACATCTAACTACAATACGACTATCTAGGACGGTACTGAACTTAAAATTTTCTGCAGGAAACAAAATAACAACGAATATTAGTGTTAGAAACTGCGAGAGTGCAACTATGCTGCAAACTGAAGTTCTATTCCATTAATGTGGCCCCGCGTACCGTAGTCCCTAACGCTCTTGCCTTCGGTGCGAGCAGTCCCGGGTTCGATTCCTGGTGGGAGCACTCGGTTGAAAAAGTGTAAAACGCTATTTCAGGCCAGTCATCCTGAGTGAGGGGTTTCATGGGTTTTCCTCATTCACACCAGGCAAATGCCGGGGTGGTACCTAACTTATAGGTCCCAGACCACTTCCTTCCTTCTCTTTCCCTGGATAGTGTGCTCCCCGAGGCACGTCATCCCTCAAAACGTGACGGGCTAAATGTTCATAGATGCCGAAAGCCCAGAAATCGCAATCTTAAATCTATTCCATTAAGTTGGACAAGGGTGTAAGTATTAATTGTTCCGCCCGAGACTTTGGTCCACTATACACTATACATTAAATTTTGATTTGATTTGATTTTTAGTTTAGCTTCCCGTTCAGCAGCGATACTATATGAGATGTGGATCTAAGCTTAACGTGAAATCAGAACCACACGAGCTCCGCCGGAAATCGAACCCAGGTCTCCCATTCCAAAGGCACGTACCGGTACGCTAACCGCTAACAATAAGAAAGGCCTTAAAAAATTTCGAATTAGTCATTCTAAAAGTACTGAAAACATTTTTACGTTGTAAACTAAGTGTAATTTTCAGATTGTTCATTTTTGTTTGTTAATTATGACTTTGTTTCCAACAATAGTTACAAGAAAATATCGAAACTCACTATATTCATTTCCTTAGATATCTTTGCTGGGAATAGTAGGAAAAGAAACCACCGCTTTCTAAGGAAAAATGGACGAGATATCAAATCTCACGTAAAATGTATTATCTTGTGCTTTGCATTCTTTTGTAATGACTTTTTGATAACATAGTTACCAACATTGTATAACTAGGTATGCATTTATTACAAATTTTGGGCAAAGCGATTAACCTTAATTGATTATTCAATAGATTTTTTTTAGTGCCTCAATTGTTTTCGTGAACGAACACGACATGCAAATACTTGAATTTGGTATGTCAGCGAAAAGTATAATGGTTTTGAAAAATTGTGCTTGCAGAACAAACCGAAAGGGACTTTACTCTCTCTTTCTAATGCAGAAAATTCTATTTTCCATTGTTTACAAATGAGAATTCGAGCGTCAAATGCTTTTGCAAGGTTAAGTCTATGGTTATCCAACTTCTCAGTGATTATTCCTTAATGGTATGTCCAATCGGAACATGCTCAGCGCCTGCTCTTGAAACATCATGTCAAATTTGTTTAAGAACAATTCATGCCATCTCGGAAGAGTATCCAGTTTCCTAAGCATCTCTGTAATGAGTACTACTACAAACTCTAGTTGTCTTTACATCGAAGACAAGTGAATTATTATTGACTGTTTCGTAAACAATAGTTGTCTCCAACAATGGTACGATCCAACAATACCATTCGCTAGGTCAGTGACTGACAACACACTTTGCTGTACAGCTAAGATATCGCGACACATTTATTTGATATATTAAAATTATATAAATATACGCAGAGTTTCGTCAAGGGTGTTTCAACTGTTCAATCTCGTTTTCTTTCTGGACATGCATGATTTATGTATAATATATCTTAATATAGTAAATTTTTTTCTCATAATATCTTGCTCAAGGCGGTCAAAATCCCGAAACCCTCCTTGTAGTGTACGCCACTGATAACAGTGTAAGACTATATTTTTTTAAAAAAAAGTAATGACTCTATAATTATAGTACTGAGCATTGTTACTGCCATTGGAGACACTCACTGGTACAGTTTGTCTCTAATTAATTCTAACTAACTGGATCATTAAATTCTCAAATTTCACAACACACTTTATGAGGCTGCGCGACATAACGGTTGAGAACCACTAATCTAGGTATTGGTATGTTTATTTTGTTTAGTTAGCTGATTTTGGTTAAACTCTTTACTTGTTTGAAATTTTAGAGGTTCTTAACTGTTTTCATATCGTTACATTAGTAACACTAGCATCATCCAATGAGCTAGAAAAAACATATTTGAAGTTCCAGAACAACCTTAAGGTAAGTCCACATCTCCATTGTGGTGCGAGTTGGCATCCTAATACCGCAACCATGGTATGATCATAACCCGGCAGAGTTCAACTGATAATCTGGGAACCAGAGAGAAGCTACAATCCTAGCTCTGCCCACTTCGCATTGCTACTGCTCTGCCGAAACCAAAATTGTGAATTTTTTTAAAGAAATGGTACCAAGACCGAGACAAACTTTTATATACCGAGACCAGACCAAGTCCGACACGGATTTTATATAACCGAGACAAGACCGAGATCGACAAGGACCTCAATAAATCGAGACGAGACCGACTCAAGATTTAAGTCAATCTCGAAACTCTTGGTCTCGTCTAGAATATTGATATTGATAGCTATTAAAATTGCCTTTACTTAAATCCACCGAAAAACTTTGGGAGGCGATTCTTTATACGAAATCAAAAGAAAAAACAATTCTAATAAACATGGACCGAAAAACGTCTCCTTTCAGAGTTATGATCCATTGAAAATTCCAAAAATCACTTTTCAAAACTCTCTAACTTAGAAACTATAGAACCTATTCCAAGCGGTTTAAGGAATTACACAATAACTAGTATATGTTCTATCTAAATATCATGTTTTACCATCCTCCGTTATCGGTGAAAGGAACTGTAAAAAGAAAGTTGAAGTATAGGGATACTCTTTTAAGACATAATGGCGCGTTCGTTTTGCTGGTACCGGTAAATTCTGGAACATGAATATTTAGATAGAGCGTACACCAGTTCCTGTGTAATTCTTTAAACCGCTTGGGATAGGCCCTATAGTTTCTAAGCCAGGGCGTTTTGAAACGTGATATTTTGAATTTTCTGTAGTTCATAACTCTGAAAGGAGACGTTTTTCGACTCATGTTTATTAGAACTTTTTTCTTTCATCTCGTATAAGAAACCGTCTCCCAAAGTTTTTCGGTGGAGTTATCTATCACCCTGTACATATATATATATATATATATATATATATATATACATTTAAGGAAAGTCATACATAAAAAATATTTTTGACTATTGAATCCTTCATGTTGCAGCAAAACTACGGAAGTTAATAGGCCTACAAAAGAAAACTAGAACGTTAAGAATGACTTGTTTTGGCGACAGAGAGAGAGAGAGAGAGAAAGAAAAAATGTATACAAATAGCTCGAATTACCTATATACTTATATAATATGTATGTCCATGTTTTACAAGTAATTTTCAATCAATATAAAATTTCAACGTAATGTACGCACGGTTAGTTTTCTCGAATAAAGATGACGTGCACCGCTTGAGAGCCGAGGAATAAGCTTAATCTATATTACAAAATTGAATATATGCTTAAGTAATGCATTACGAATTTATGAACTTGTATAAGAAACAGAATGTACTTAAAGTGAGACGCGACTATGCGAAACATCGGACCTTGAATCTAACTTCTTTTGTGATCCAACCCGAGACCACACATAACAAGGATGAGTGCCGTAGCTCCCACCACAAGATTCAGGAAGTTCGTGTTATAAAGTGTCAATTAAACACGGAGATGTAAAAACGGTAATAAAGCATTTGATCAATTTGAAACAAAATATATTGTAGTAATTATTTTGTTCTATTTGTTAAGATAATGAACGTGATATTCTGTCTCTAAAATGACGGTCAAAGCAGAATGTATGGATAATATTGAGAAATTGTAAAATTTCGCTTTTGGTACGATTAAATACATTCGTGCTGCTACATGTTGTGTTACCGGTTAGGAGGTATTGAACAATTCTGATTCAAAGGAAGGAAATAAACTACTGTATAGTACTGGGGTTAATTTAATAGAGTTTAATTGCATACGCAGTACTGAAAGTGAAATATGGGTTACTATTCAGGTTTTATCCCAGTTATGATATACCTACTGATGACTGAATCTGGAAGATACGCATGGAAAGCATTAGCGGCAGCAAATTAGCTACGAAGAGGTACATCATACCATAATTCTAAGTCAAGAATGAAGGCAAAAAATAAGAAGTGGAAACGACAGATTGTACGGTAATAATATTTTCACAATTTTAATTTCACACTATTTATTTCGAGACCTTCGAGACGAGATCGAGACGTGACCGAGACCGAGATCGAGATAAGCATCTGTTGACCGAGACGAGACCGAGATCGAGACAAGCATCTATTGACCGAGACGAGACCGAGACAGTGATTATTGACTCGAGACGAGATCGAGACCGAGACCGCTGTTTTTCAACAAAGTCGAGACCAAGACTGTACAAAGTCTCGTCTCGTCTCGCCTCGATACCATCTCTATTTTTTTCCTACCCGGGGATGGGACAGACCTCTCCTTTCCACCACAATATCTATTTACATTTGGCTCATTTGATTTTAAATAAATATTATTTTCCATAAATATTGAATACTATAATTTTTATAATGATTGTAACTGTAACATTTTTCTCTTTTTGCAGGAGAAAGACAACTTGTTATTTCATGATAAGACATCAGTTCTAGTTTGAATCAGCTTCTGATTATAGAACTTTCGAATTGACCTTGCGCGATTATGAACAACCATTAGTGTCGATTTGACTACTCAGTACCATTAACTTAGTAGAAACGAAGAAAGTTTTTTTATTATTGAGATACTGAAAGGTGGCTTCTGACAGATAACTGCACATGTTGTAAACAAACCGAGAGGGAGGATTGTTAGCCAATCAATGCAGTATTCTTTCACGCTGTTTCTAAGCAACGAAGGTCACTGACAGCGCTGTTGCCGGTAGTTGAGATGACTTCTTAAACGTCTTAAGTTTGTCGCCAGAGCTGCTGTCTCTGTTGCGGAGACTCTGGCAACAGCGCTTCCAATACTCCACGTGCTCTACCCAACTGTCAGAAGCCACTTTTCCTTGCGCATACAGTATAGCTCAGATGGTATGGTATACTTCCTCTGACAGCCTGAGAACAAGAAAATCTTTGAACTTTACTTAGAGATGGAATTATATTTATCAGTTTTCTTTAGCGATTTCTCTTGGCTATTTTGTTTACTAGTAGATAACTGTTCTTGACGAGACGAGAAATAAGATTTTCATTCCAATCTATAGTATGTAGAAATCCCGTTTCATCTCGATTCTTCAAAGAATCTTATGTCATCTTGGTTGGTTGATTAAAGGGAGTTATGTGCGTAGGACCGAAAAGGTATAGGATTGAAAAGGCGTACGACCGGAACGACATAGGATTGAAAACAGTTACGTGTATACAATCGAAATAAAAATAATAATAAAATAATTTATAATCTCAGCATACTGACAAGGAAAGTACTTGGGCTCGAACGGGTGAGTACGCACAAAAAGGAAAGCATGTGTAATGTTAGCAGCCCGGAAGCAAACAGTGATGTCCGTTTTCTGCAAGATGATGAAATCTTCCGCAAGAGCAGAGCAAAGTAGAGCACGTGCCATAATTACAGGGCGTCTATACTGTCTGACTCCGAGACATTTTCTGCAGACAAAGTTTGAGTGAATGAAAAAATAGGAGAACACGTATCCCATTATCTTTAGAGGCACATATTTTGAATGAAAAAATTGTGTCCCAGGGTGACTCAAAGGGTCCCAGACAGAGTCCAACCAAAATTTTCAAATGGTAAGGGGGGTCAGGTACAGTAGTATATCATTGGAAAGGTATTGTGAAAAGAAACAAGATGAAGCAAGTCCCGATTCTCTACACTCACCCTTTACATAATGGTATATACTCAAAATGTCAACATAGTTGTCATCAAAGAGTCTATGACCACCATTTTGCATAGGGTGCGTATACAGACTTGGGACTTCTTGCAGATTGTTTCTTTTCATAATACCTTTCAAACGATATACTTCTTCACCCACCTTTCCATTTGAAAATTCTGAAGTGGACCCTGCCTGGGACCCTACGGGACCCCATTCAACATGTTTTCCCCCCAAAATAATGGGATATGTATACCGATGTTTCTATCCACTCAAGCGTTTCCGCAAAAATGGCCCAACGTCAGAATTTATAGACGCCCTGTCAACATGGTATGCTCATGCGGACCTTTACACCAGATTGCAAAAAAATGGACATTACTATTTGCTTCAGGGGTGCTAACATTACAGATGCTTTCACATTTGTGCAAATTTGACCGTCAAGGAAAGCACGTGAGCTCGACCGTATAAATACGAGTAGAAATAAGAGTATGACTAATGTTAGTACCCCTAAAGCTATAGGTGATGTCGGTTTGTCTGCAAGATGGTGCAAATTTGCACCAATAGATGGCGCTATACAGGGGAAGACAGAGCTCACCTCATGTCTACCGCTACACTACTTTCAACAGTGAAGCTGCAAGCGCTAGTTCTTCACATGAGAAAAGGTTGAATGTGTAGTGAGACGTCAAGTGGCGCGGAGAGTGGTGATCAATCCAATGAATGTAGTGCGATTGGTTGGAGTGAAAGTGCGATGTAAGGTACGTCATTAGGAAGGAATTGACCTGGAAGATGAGACATCTGCATGTTTTCTAGAAGAATTAATTATGCAAAAATGTGGAAATCAGTTTGAAACCGAAAGTCTCCGAACATTAGAACGCAGTGGTGAAGATTTTGTAGAGAATGAAGAGGAAGAAGTGAGAACGTATAATGACACTGTAAGTCCTGCAAGGGATAATGAAAATAGCCGAAGTGAATACGAACCGTCGCCGAAAAGGTGTAATGTCGACAATGTGATGACACAGTTTACTGGTATCATACTAGAGAACATATTCGAGGATTATTACATGCGCAGATTCAGCTCATATGAAAACCTCCTGCAACGATACCCGAAACTGAAGACAAAAAGCAATATTAAATACGTATTACAATATGTAGCAAAGAAACGGCAAAACATGGCTGCGTTCAAAGTAAACCGTACACTACAGTTAACGACAATCAAGCAGAGCAACATAGCAAAGTTTGATGAAACGCGACCTATGGGAGCTAACGCCCTGTAATTATGGCACATGTTGTACTTTGTCCTGCTCTTGCGGAAGTTTACACAATCTTGCAGAAAAACGGACATCACTGTTTGCTTCCGGGATGCTAACATTACTCACGCTATGCTTTTTGTGCGCATTCACCCGTTCGAGCCGAAGTACTTTCCTTGTGAGTAACAATCATTTTCTTCAAGATATGTAGGAGTAACCGTTATACGATCGAAATGGCAAGGGTCAAAACAGTTTCTGAGCTGAAATTAATGTCGTTTGCTGTTTCGGTCCGACGAAGGTTTGGTCTTGTGCCGCATTCGCATTGAATAGAGTTTTTAGTCTCTTTTCAGCACCAAGACTATATTAGATGTGGACCTACGCTTAATTTGGAATCCGAGCCACCGTAATGTGTTAGAATTTCAATTGTTTCTCACCGGAAATTGAACCTGGAACAAAATGCACTATCGGCGTTTGCGCTAGCCACTAGACCAGCGGAGAGGGATCTTTTTTGTCTCGTTAAACTCTCATAAGAGTATGCAAATGTATATGTACTTGGTTTCTGGTAGTAGTGCAAATGATGTTCTTAGTAGGATATCGAATTTATATAGCAATATGAATGCATATAGGGCGAGTCCGAATGATAGACCCAATTTCAGAAATTTATTCTGTGAAATCTATTGTACATTATGTTCTTGTAAGACATGTGCTAAGAAAGATCTGCAAAGTTTTCTTCAAACGTATCACAATTGTTGTACGTGAGCACCTCGCGTAACACAATACACATCAAATCGATAATATATCTCCTTCCAAACCTTTTGTGGCATGTTACGCTCATTATTAACAATGTTTGTTGTGATGCGGACACGCAGGTCATCCAATGGTGTTGAAAGTGTTGGCATGAATGACCTTCTCCGTAGTTAAGTCTCTCCGGTATTTGGTACGGAAATGATATTGCACACTAATGACAGACTTGTTTACATGATAATCAAGCACACAGAGAGATCTCTGCTATCCAGTCAACGCCATGTTCCTTAATAGCCCAGTCAGTAAGGGATGATTTAGGGTGTAATAAGGAAAAAAATGTGGAAAGCTGGAACAAATTTTATTTCTTTTATAAAAGTGTCCGTAACAATACACTAATTTTGTACCCCGGGATTTGGCCGTCATCTTGGAAAAATGGCACCAAAAATTAGTTTTTTTTTGTAAATATCTCGCTTGGAAAGCATTTTACAGCAAAACATGTTATTACAAAATATAATCTACAGGACATTCTCTCCAAAAAATGTCCTCTTCATTTCTTAGGATGCATATCTCTAGAAAACGCCGTTTAAATGCTATAGGCGTGACTAATTACTCATTTATATTTCAGCATCGCTTTGTAGCAGAACTTCAACGAAAATTTTGTTATATTATTTTGTTTTAGTGATTTATTTTATAAAATATAAATTAATATATTTTTCATTGGTTGCTTTGTGACTAAGGATAATTAATAGGGTCTATTGGGTCATCTATGTTCAAGATGCCGTCAGCTGAGAAATGTTTTATCTGTGAGAGACTTCTCAGTGCTGGTTTACGTGTATAGTAAAAGAAAAGGGACTGAAAACATTAGCAGACTGCAGTATTAAAGCAAAAGATGGAAAGGAATGGACTGAAAAGTGTTACGGTTCATAAAAAGTGTAGAAAAGTTTTCATAAAAGCAAGAAGTAGCAAATTGTTGCTATAACGACGTACTTCATCACCAACGCTGATAAAATCGTTAGGTCAGAAGTACTACGATTTAATTTTCAAGAAGTCTGACTGTTTTGTGGACAACGCATAAGATGAATTTTTAAAGAGACATCTGGTGCAAAGAATTTGGTATTACAATTGACAATGTTCATTATTTAGCCAGATCGTTCCTCATGCATGAAAAAATTCTACAAGATTTTTTTCTGGAATAAAACGTGATCCTCAGAAAAATAACGTTGTTTCAGATGCTATGACTCATGATTTCATGTAACTTGAAGCTAACAAGCTAACAAGAAAGAGTACCAACTTTCTTTCAATGCAATTTTTTGAAGATTATGATGATGCACTGTCAACTGCAAAAAGTACTCAGAAGGTATTATTATATCAACAAACAAAACCATAAAGTCTGTCTCCGTGATACAGGACATAAAATTCTCACGGATGCATGGTATGATCGTTAAAAGCGTATGCTCTCTCGGCTCTCTCACGAATTCGGTTAGCGTATGCGAATTCGGAGTGCAAGTCCCGGATTCGATTCCCAAAGGAGTGTTCATCACGTTCGGATCCCTCATTAAGGTGTAGGGCTACATCTCATATGGCCTTGGTGTTGAAAATGATTCTAAACCCCCACTCCAACGAATAATATTAATTTACTGGTAACTGTTATTTTCTTCTTTATGAATTATTTATTTAATATGAAAGTACAGTGAAACCTGTTTATGTTGACCACCATCGGTTCCATTGAAAACGGACTAATTTAGACAGGTAGCCAACTTACAGAAAATAGTGGCCCCACGTAACGTAGTCGCTAATGCTCTTGCCTTCGGTGCGAGAAGTCCCGGGTTCTGTTCCCGGTGGGGCCACTCGGTCGAAATAGTGTAAAACACTTTTTCAGGCCAGACACCCTGAATGAGATTTTCCTGGGTTTTCCTCATTCATACCGGGCAAATGCCGGGGTGGTACCTAACTTATAGGTCCCAGGCCGCTTCCTTCCTTCCCTAATTCTATCTTTCTTCCCTTTCCCCTGTTTGTGTGCTCGCCGAGGGACGTCATCCCTCAAACGTGAGGAGCTAAATGGCCTTAGATATCGAAAGCCCAAAAATCTAAATCCTAAAATCCTTCTCCTTACAGAAAATAAGTGTGATTGTGTATTTAAGAATAGGATTTCTATTATTACTTGATGTAAAATTTTAATAAGTAATGGCACTACTTTTAATAATTGAGTCCTTGTTTTGATTAATGTTCCCTACCATAGATTTTGATACCCCAAATTGTACATATATTGAGCGTTGACTCACTTTTATCTATCAAACCTAACGTTTCCTTTTCTTCTTTACACACAACTCATTCAACTTTTTACGTTTTGAATCCATTATGAATTCATGAACTCAACACGTCCCCTTCCACTTAACACATTCAGGGGCATATCCAGAACTGACTTCTTGGGGAAGGGGGGTTGTAATGCTGCTATTTAGAGCTACTTTTAAGAGCTCCAAACTCTGGAATGGGTTTTATTTATATATAAAATAAGGAAGTTTCTTCTTTTGGGGGGGGAGCGATCGTCCCGATCGCCCCCCTGGATCAGTCCCTGCATCGAACTCGGAAATCGCTCTTTTGCTGTCTTTAGAGTAAGAAACTTCCATCTGAATTGATTAAACAGTGAGAGGTATTTTCTGTAGATACCTTTCGAAAAATAGGGAATCAGTTATTAATAACAAATTTATTCGTATTATTAATAACAAGTTCATTTTAGACGTACTTCGTTTATTTTTATTTTTTTATTTTTTTATTTATTTATTTTATTTTTTTTAATTTTTTTTTGGCACAAATCCACATTATAATTTTGTAGTTAACTACCTCATGTTAAAGAGCTAGAAGTGTTTCCCTCGGAGAAAAAGATGTTTTGAGAAAATCTTAAAGGATTTTATATCTCAAAGCCTTCGTTACCTTTTGACAAGTCGTCAGGTGCCAATAGTTGACAATTGGGATAGCCTTGAAATTTAACCTTTAACCTTGAAATTTACTAGAATTACTAAAGCTCCACACTGATGAAAGGAGCCGACATAGTTAATGGTTTTACCCAAGCACACACGGTAAACAAATGCGTACAACCATTTCCTGAATACCTGTACGTGTTTTTTCTTATTCACATCTTTCTTCACCACCTCAGGGCAGTGTTCTGGTCGTTGACCTCCATAAACAAATTATGGGAATGCATGCTTCTTTGTCTCCGGTCACAAATACAGAACATCTGCCTCTCATATCGGAATACGAAAGAATTTTTTTTTTAAAAAAAAAAACGGTTTTAGCGTGACCAAGATACGCCGGTAAATTTATCATTATCACCATAGGTTAAACATTGCTTCAATGCGGGCAACTTCGAAGATAGATATTCGTTAGAGATTAAGAAGAAGATAGATATTTGTTAGAGATTAAGAAGAAGATAGATATTCGTTAGAGAGTAATAAGAAGATAGATATTCGTTAGAGAGTAATAAGAAGATAGATATTCGTTAGAGATTAAGAAGAAGATAGATATTCGTTAGAGAGTAATAAGAAGATAGATATTCGTTAGAGAGTAATAAGAAGATAGATATTCGTTAGAGATTAAGAAGAAGATAGATATTCGTTAGAGATTAAGAAGAAGATAGATATTCGTTAGAGATTAAGAAGAAGATAGATATTCGTTAGAGAGTAATAAGAAGATAGATATTCGTTAGAGAGTAATAAGAAGATAGATATTCGTTAGAGAGTAATAAGAAGATAGATATTCGTTAGAGAGTAATAAGAAGATAGATATTCGTTAGAGAGTAATAAGTAACGAATGTCTTACGGGAAAATGTAGGTTCAAGACAAACCAGGCCAAGATGAGCAGATGGCTAACTTAGAGATGGCATAGATGACATAGCTGACAGGTTTTACTGTACTAAATTTCAATGCCAATTAATCATAGCTGTATGTAGCTGTTACTTTAAAAATCCTAACACCAAAAAGACATGGCATAAATTAGACCAAATTCACAAGATTTCGTACGACAGGGTACGACGTACAAACGATTAAATTTAATCGGGATGATGCATATGAGAGCGTAGAAGCGAACGGGACTACATGGTCTACTGGAAAGTTGTTCCTTGCAGAGCGAATTGCGGCAGCAGGAACTGACATGTTGCCACGACAGCGATGCGAATAGATGAATTGTCTATGGTGAAGCAATTGACAGAAGAGAACTGTACGTAGCAATGACAATACAACATATTCACACTACAAGACAACAGACATAGACCTATTGTCCGCGTGACGATTTTGTTAGGAATAAGAAGAGTGGGAATATTCTGATACGGGATTCTTCTAATCTCAGAAAATTAATCGCCTTTTCCACATCGTATACAAAATGGATTTAGAGATACCCATAACTTTTTAGAATGCTTAAGAGGTTCCATCAAGACGAAATTAAAATACTTTGAATTTTATAGTAATTATGTAATATCTTTAAATAGATAAGAGATAACCGAAAAGTGGAACAAGAGCTCGCTAGACAATATTATTTTAAATGTGATACCGTTATCATGACTCACTTATCTGCTTTCGATTTCCAGTCATTTAGAAAACCGGCATTTATTTTCGCGTTTTTAAGTGGCTGCAAACAGAAAGCTACTAGGTGACTCATCATAACGGTACCTCATGCAAAATAATATTGTCTAACGCGCTCATGTTCCAAATTTCTACTATCTTTTTTCTATTTGAAGATATCACATAATGACTATAAAATTAGTCGTATTTTAATTTCGCAGTGACTAGACCTCTTCAAACTGACTTAAGTTTGATGAAACACTTGAGTGTTTACGCAAAATTTAAAAGCTTTAACTGAAACTTGGTCACCTCAACATTTTTCATGCTAAATGCAGTACCGACTCTGCAAAATGTCTGTAAATGTCGCAGTCCGTCCTACAATTACAGTAGCTACTAAATTACAGCAATATTAAATTATATTTGTTTGGAATGTTCTTACTTATACTAATGCTAAATTTATAATCTACAAATTACTAATATCGTTTCTTCTCTTCTTTTCTCCAGGTACATCCAAGTAAAGTTACCCACCACCCTCCAAGGATGAGCGTTGATAACAAGTTTTCGTCATTGGCGACTCTAAATTATAAAATTCCCAGAGACAATTTTTATGATGGAACATTGGAAGTGAAGTGTAGAGCGGAAATGTTTACCGTTTATCTCCAAGAGAACAAAATAACTCTCCACTTAAAAAACATCAAAGGAGGGCCAAAGATAGCTTCGGTTTATGAAAAAAGAGGAGGAGGACCTGATCGAGGTACATACGTATGTATGTATGTATGTATGTATGTATGTGTGTGTGTGTGTGAAAATTAATTATATAATAATACCACTAGGATTTTCTAAAGATAACTACATGAAATCCTAGCACGATAGGCTCTTAACAGTGGCAAAATCTTGAGGGAAGTGGCATCAGTACAAAACAAAATTTTATCGCTACAAGCTACGGGAAGAAAACTTATCTAAAGCACTAATCTCTGTTTTTTTGTTCATAGCATGTAGCAATAAAATTTTGTTACATCATGTAGCGATAAAATTTTATCGCTACAAGCTACGGGAAGAAAACTTATCTAAAGCACTAATCTCTGTTTTTTTGTTCATAGCATGTAGCGATAAAATTTTGTTACATCATGTAGCGATAAAATTTTATCGCTACAAGCTACGGGAAGAAAACTTATCTAAAGCACTAATCTCTGTCTTTTTGTTCATAGCATATAGCGATAAAATTTTGTTACATCATTCTGCATTGAATTTCCGTATAATGTTCCAAGATTTTCAAGATGAATACGTATAAAGTTTTTTTCATGAATTCACAGGAAGGGACAACTGGCATGTTTGCACATCTTAAAGGAAGTGGCGTTGGTAAAAAACAAAAAACAAAATTTTATCACTACATGCTAACGGAAGAAAACTTATCCAAGGCACCAATCTCTGTCTCTTGTTCTTAGCATGCAGCAATGAAATTTTATTACGTCATTTTGTATTTCCGTTTTCTTTAACTGATTTTCAAGGTGAAAAGTCTTGACAAATGTTTCTCTTATGAGTTCACAGGAAGGAACAAAACTGCCATGTTTAGAGATTTACACATCTTTGAGTATTAGAAGTAAAAATCTCTTTCTGGTTCTTCTATTAACATGTGATGAATATTTTATACTCTATAATAATCATAGTTGTTCAGCAAAATAGCTTAACACAAATCAAAAGCCAAAGCAAACACCCAAACCGAACCTACCACGAATAAAGATAATGGTAACAATTTGGTGTAATCAAAGGGGAGTTATCCATTAAAACTTCTTAGGAGAGAGTTAAGCAATTAACACACAATATTAGATGAAAGTCCCAAACCACGCCCACATTTTTTCTCATTTCCATTCATAAAGCTATGAAAAGTAAATACGTACTGCTACCTTAGTTCCACACACTGTTACCTTAGTTCACATTGCACCTTAAAATTAATGTCGGCAATATACTTAAAGAAAATATTTATTTTACTCATTAATACAAAATTTGTCATTTGAAAAAAAAAAAAGTATTCTAAATTTCACCCATCAGATATCTTCCAATGTGCTTAAATTGTGAGAATTCACAAAACCAAAACATCGCAATTATATATATATATATATATATATATATATATATATATATATATATATATATATATATATATATATATATTGAAGGACAAATTATTCTACACGTTAGAATGTTACTGAATCCTACCTAGCTATCATTGTTCTTTGTGAGGAAGAAAAAGAAACAACATAGAACGCTGATTTATGTCGTTTACAGTACGATGTTTTGGGAAACGAAACCTAGTTAGGCTACCCAGCAAATATCAGAACTAAAAATGTGATCAGTTTCTACACGCAGCGCTTGTTTCGTTGACCCAACCGGGGGATTTTGACCGTTTTCCCGTTTCCTGCAACATTCTAATTTCACCGTTTCACTTCTGGTAATTATCTGTATCGTGAGCATAACTGTAGGACGTTCAATTATTAACATCATTTTATTTCATTTCTAGCTGAGTTTACAAAGCTCCAGAAATAACTTTCTTCGACATGTAAGGGTTTAAAAAACCTGTAAATGTGTTGAAATTTCGAACTCCCTTTTTTTCACCCCTCCACGCTCGTGGGTAGCTTGCAGGAACCTGGGTGCGATTCCTGTTTTTGACATTATCGAAATTTGAGTGCATTACGATGTACAGATTTCACCTTAAACGGTAGGTTCACGTCTTATACAGCCTCGGTGGTGAAAAAGAACCCTAAACTCTAAACCAAATAAACCAAAATATCGATTTCCCTTTCCATTATATCATACTATCTTCTCTTTTATCACCCTTCGAAGTTGTAAAACAGCTTCTCAAAATATGCATGTTTGTAATCCTAATTACGTGCTTTTCTAGTAAGTAATATCAGTGGAACATCTGATCAGTTTGAGAGATTCGTCTTGAAAGATTAATTATGTGGCATTATTTTGTTTGTCGTATGGGGACACTATTCACATTGTAGGGGGGGACGGTGGCTCAGTGGTAGAGTGTTTATCTTTTGTGCGTTGGATCCCTTGTTCGATATTCTGTCAATTTAGTTTGTGGTGGACATAACATCTTGCCCGTGAATTTCCACAGACTACTTCCATTTACGCCTACATTTTCGTTACACTATTTATTCCATCATCACTCAGTTTCTTGAATCATCCGTCTCCCTTAGACTAAGGGACATAATTTTGGGACAACAAACTGAAAGATCTCATTTCATTTCACTTTCTATTCAAATCGATATTTCCGAATACTACTTTTTGTGTTACTGGAAACTAATCCACTACACGTTTAATTAGCTAACATCGTATATTTTTAACATTCTTGGAAGTAACACGCGTAGCACATAACATTGTAGATCACGTTAAAGAAATACAGAAGGAATACATTTTAGATATTGTACTAAAACTTACGAGAAAATCATTTTATTAAGCCACGTATTCTTGATATCTTTATTACGAAGTTCAAGTTCTCTAAGTGCAAATATTCTGACTAAAAAGTAATAGTGTCTTAGGTTAGGTTGGTAAGGACATAGAAGATAAGTAGGGGTGGAGGTCTATTTCTGCTTTCTGTTTCATTTGTCGTGCAGTTTTTCGTTTTGAAGAAGAAGATGATTCTTATACAATAGTATATATATAAATATATATATATATATATATATATATATATATATATATATATATATATATATATATATATATATATATATATATATCTGCTCAGAAAATGTAAAGAAATATATATATACACATACATAGTCGTACAGAGCGAGAGAGAGAGATAGGGAGAGAGAGAGAGTTTTAGTAGTAGTAGTGCAAGAAGTTTTGTTATAGAGAGGTTTGAAACGGAAAAGTTTTGGGAAACCTGTGATAAAAGGAAAATGCTACAGTCACAGTAAGGGAGAGAGTTCACGAGGAACATTTGATGCAAAACTTGCACAATACAAGCTCATCAGATGGTTGAAGTAAAAGATGAGTAGCAGCACTCTTCTGAGGATATGGGTCGTAGAGGGGTTTGTCGGTGTTACGACTGTGAGAATTTTGCACCAAAAGAGACATAGAAAGAGAGAGAAAGAGAGAGAGAGAGAGAGAGAGAGAAACATCGAAAAGTGAACTTACACTAATACAAGGACAAGGAAAAGGGTTGAAATAGAGGGTGTACACACGGGAAGAGCTGAGGGGAGGTGAAGAGAAGACAAGTACAATGTCAGGGTGTCACTTACAACACGTTGCACTTGGGCTTCGGAGTTCAAACAAACATCCTCAAACCCGACTGAAATCTGGATGTTCCAAAGGAAAACAAAAGAATGGAGAACTTCTCTCTCTCTCTCTCATCCTCCATTCTACCTCCTGCTTTTTCTTCTTCTTTTTTATGAAGACACACATACGAGAGAAATCTCACCATTCCTTCCCTATCCATGATGGGGGGCCCTATGTTTAGTTGTAGTCTAAACAGATTCAAGGCATACTTACACACACATACAAATACACACACAAATGTCATGAAATGCGTGTGCAAGCCTTTTCAGATCTTTCGAGAACAAAGCATTTTGTGACCGGAGGCTGGAAAGTTTTTTTTTTTGTTTTTTGTTTTTTTTTTTTTTTTTTGTTTAAAGGGTGGATGGGATGAATGTGTGTATGTATGTATGTGCCCGTATGTGCACGAGACGCTTCAGCAGCAAAGGCGAAAAGAAATTGCTATAGCCAGCCAGCTACTAAGCTAGGCTATGTATGTGCAATAAAAGACTAGAGCGTAAAGAATAAGCACAGAAAGGAAAGAAAGAAAAGGAAAAAAATATGACTATATAAGCAGGAAATGAGAAAGCTATTAAAAAGAGGTTCTGCTTAGAATTGTATATGAGTTGCTAGTTGTTCGCTTTTCACAATGTGTTAAAGATATGAGAAAGTTAAGGGAAGTTATATTGTAATATTTTTAAAGTTTCTTCTCCATCTCTCTCTGTCTTTTCTTCTCCTTAAAACATAAAACGAGAAGTGAAAAGCAATAAATTGCCTCTCTTTTTAAAGTTTAATAGATTTTTTTTTCAAAATGATAGAAATACTCAGATTTACATTAAAGAGAGAGAAGTTGATTTTTTTTATAAGGAAAAGTGAAAGAAACAAAATACTACAAAAATATAAATAAAAAAATATAGAGAAAATGAATACATGATACGGTTTCAGGTTGGAGGTGAGGGATTTTCAAGAGTTCAACTTCAATTATACGATTTTTCTATTCAATTCAATATCATTCCCAGACAGGCTCGCAGCTCGGGCGTGGTCCCGGAAAGAAATCCCCTCTGCGAGCACTTTCAACCACCCCTTAAATTTACAAACGCTTTTGTTTCTACGTAGCTCATTAAGGAAACTCGTATTTCTCAACAGCATGTACTGTATGTACGTAGAAAGTATGAACGTAAAGTCAACTAAAGTTAGCTCTCTAACAACCTAACTCGGTCTACGGGGCTGTACCATGGGGTTAACACAGACCAACGTTGGGGCTGTTCCATGGTTCCAACTCAACTAATACTTTTGTGTTTTATTGAACCCCAATCTCGGTTAACACAGTCTCTCTATTATTGTTTGAGCGTATCTATGTATTATTACAGATACGGTGTTAGAGCGGTGTTACAGAACTAGGTGAATAAGCAAACGAACACCTAAATAGGACCAGCACGACGGTGATCTTTCTGTATATTGTGATTTGTTGTTAGTAATGGTGTTACGCATGAAGTTAGTTTTTAGTCAAACCTTCTCTTTCCTGCGTATCAAAGATATCACAATTACCTCAAAACTTTGCGTATTAGCTAACCCTGGAGGGTAGCTCCTTCCTCCTTGCGAGGTTTACGCCCTCTATAAGAAGTTAGAGAAGGAAAGAGTGGGAAAGGAAGGATATTAGAGGTGATCTATGGGAAGTAAGGACAAGCAGGAAGATAATTTAGTTTATTTTAAGGTCACGGTTATATTTTATTGCTTTTATAATTTTTAAGTGCTGCAATTTAAACGGACTTTATGTATTACGTTCATAATCATGAGGAGAGGACAGTATTAAATAATGGTAAAGCGCATATCACAGGACAACACAAGCGAAACGTTAAATAGATGAAAGCTAGTTATCATCTTTTCCATGGGCTGTTCTGGATAATGATATTGTCAAGTGGAGCCTTGTTAAAACAATATAGTTGTATTACAGTGCAGCGCATATAAGTAAGATATGAGAAGAAAAGTGGTCAGAAGAATAAGCTGAAAATGATCGCGAGATGGTCTGGTAGAATGATTACAAAATATATATATATATTAAAATGCTAGGTTTATATGTTTGTCTCCATAGAAAAGTTTATAGGTTTGTCTCCAATTCTTTCGACAATGAGATCTTGAAAACTACAAGTGCTAGAAGCATGCTATTTTCACTGGGCGATTCCAAATTTTGTGTAGATTGTCCAGTTCTAATTGAATATTTAAAAACATTCCCGTTATTTCTTTATTTCATTTTTACGGATACACTGAAAGTGCTGAAATTTTAAAGAAAATAAAGCATAAATTCCTCCTACGAGTTATATATTCCAACACAACATATTTGTATACAGGAGTTGTAAATATGTCAGGCGTTTGTTTCACGGCCAAATTATAATTAATTGTGTATGTAATGTATGTGCTTATTACATACTACAAGCAAGAAGAAATAATACATCTATCACACATAAATTAGAAACTAACCGGAACTATAGTTAATCTTGCAAATGGTGCGAGATATTGAAAAAAGTCTCCCCTTTATGGTATCCCTTGCCGATTTTTATCAAGACGTATTTCACTTGTGTCTGTAAAGGGACATGTACAGATGTGAGGAATGACAAGGAGATTCATGCTCATATGTGAATGATACGCTGTGTAAAGAGCGCAGATTCAGCTCTCTATATATATAACGAATAGGGATGCAAGGAAAGTAGAAAATGTATAGACCAGATCGTAGTGGCGATCAGCGTAGAAGTAATGTATCCAGAAGTAATGGATGACATTGCTAAAATCGTGTTGCAATGAACTTTAATCGTAACTATGCAAGGTGACTGCGATATATCAGATAGCGGTCAACTACATGCAGAGACCAGTAAACATATCGTGAGTTTCAACTGGGAAATTCTTGATCATCCTCCTTATAGCCCTGATTTAGCCCCTCCGACTATTATTTATTTGTATCCCTAAAGGAGACTCTCCGTGAGAGACACAAAATACTATGGTTACCTGATAAGGAACCTAGAGTATTATTTCTTTGCAACGGGGATAAATGATTTGGTGTTACGTTGCAATGCGGGCTTCGACCGCGATAGTTCCTACATCAAATGGTAGTGTAATACCATCCTTCGAGTTTGAGACATTTATCTACACATTTTTCAGCAAACCGAACTTTCATCTAATTGTTGCTAGCCATTGAAAGCTAGCACGCTTTTATATAGTTACGCCTATTCGTAGAAATGATAGATAGAAGGATTGGATTGAATGACAATTTCAGAAAACTTCGTTATTCTACCCTTCGAGTACTAATATTAAAATATTACTTAAATGCCTATATTTTAATCCCATAAGTTTTTTTTTATAACGTTAGGACAAGTAAATTGGTCTAATGATAAAATATTGACATAATACTGGCAATGAACACTTATTAGAAAGAAAAAAAAACATACTTTTCACAACATTACGAATGTTTAAATTAGCACAAAACTTAAAGTGAAAAAGAATTACGAAAACATTAACATTTTATAAGAATAATTGTTATTCATCTAAATGGTGACCTACCGGGCTATATCTATAAAAATAACTTAACCTAACTGAAACTAAACTAAGCTAACCTAACTTAAACTAACCTAACCAGTTACCATAGAAGATTACCGAATACTTTTAGTATTGCATTGTAACTACCTTCAATTTTGCTTCTCATCTTTCTGGCAAGCAAGACACAAAATAATACACGAAGTATGGAATTTACACATAAACTTCCCGCATTGTTGCACTTCTGAGAATACCAAATTAACACAAACATCTCGCAGAAAATATTGCGGTAGAAATGCACTGTAACTACTTTCAGTTTGGCTTCTCATCTTTCTGGCAAACCAAGATACATATTACATATGAAGTATGAAAATTTTCTTTCGTCCTCTCGATATGTGATAAATAAATAGAATATAATATTTATTGTCATTAAACATTTGTTACAATAGACAGCGTCAATGCACAGGATGTCCAATATACAATGCAACCCGGAGTTTGAGATAGTAGAAGTTTTGATCCTGAAGTGATACACCAATAATGGTATACCAAAATGAAGCCTTGTTCACGTATATATTTTTAAACTAGAAAGTAACGATTGAAGTACACTAGGAACCACACAGTGTTGCTAGATGTAACCGAAGGTGTAAATCGTTTTTTTTTTTTTAACAGAACATGTAAATTGACTCATAACTCATACGTATGGATGTACTGTCGTTAATTTTTAGTTTGTTTAGTTGGAGTAGCTTGGAAACTATGGAGCAGAAAAAATAATTTTTCATTTCCACCGATAACTAACTGGATGAGGCCTCCTCTGTAAGGGAGAAGTAGGGACATCGTAGTTTTCATAAATTAACACTTTGAATTGGCAACTTTGCTTATGTTTCAGTGCATCAAAAGGTATGTTAAGGATCTGTCTACATTATGCAATTCCTGAAAACAATGAAAAACAAACTTTGAAATTATCATGATAAAACGTTTACTTACATGCAGCCGGTAACACTGCTACTATCAAAACCGTGTTGCCAGCTCTACAGCGGATGCTAGGAGTGTCCCCTGTTTTGATTCAAACACTGGTTCACACATTCCACCAGGTTGGCAGCGACTTGACGAAGATTAGACGTGTTAATGTTCTCAATTTCACTTCGAATGTTCCTTTCCAGGTCTTGATTAGTTCGCGAATTGTTCTTGTATACATCTTGCTTTAAATATCCCCATAGAATTGAATAGCAATGTTGCCGGGTGCATGTAAGTAAAAATATATATCTTTCCCTGAAATTTGAAGCAGCACGATAAAGGGATATACGTATATCCTTAATTCCATTACTAAATAAGAAATATTTAAACTTCGCCTATGTGTAGACTGAATGATTATCGTGACCTAATTCAAAGGAGAAGCCCCATCGACACATTAGTTTATTAAAATTGTGATCAATGTCTGATTTGATAAACTTTTGAAAGTTTTAAGAAACACAGTTTTAGAAAATGAGTCTACTACTATGATGAAGTATCTGCCTGACTTAGTATCCAGCATTGGAACAAGGAGGTCCCTATGCCATAAGCTATTAGCCACAGCATAATTCGATATTAAGCTATTAGCCACAGCATAAGTCTACATTGTTTTTTGTGCCTTTATTCTTCTGGCACAAGTCACTTGATAACACATACTCTTTAATATCATCTAGCACCCCTTCCCAGGTATATCTGGCGGATATTTTCCCAATCGTTTGCCCGAGCCTAGATGACTCCCGGGCAAAATATAGGAATGGCAATACTCAATAATATTAGGAGCTAAATTCTTGGGTAAACATATCTTGAATGGATTACTTAAAACGCTCTCGGTGATTGGATTCAATAAGTGGTTCTTCTCTTAATGATCTTGCACTATTGATTAGCAAAAGGCATTGCCCACATATTAAACATACATAAACTTGTAATCTCGTCCTCATATGTTTGCTATAAATACAACGTTTCAAAATTGTCCGTATCATGCAACTTGGAGAGCAAATCAGCTGATATATTCAAGTTCTTGAAATGGACACAGCATCAAACTCAAAGGAAAATAATCTGTATAACAAGCTACATACTTTTTACTTTTTTAGGTAACGCATCACAAAACCCAATCCCATATGGTCCACTCACAACTCAAATCTGGAATGCAGGTAAGTTTTAAGCTATTCCATTGTCTTGATCGCCGCTAATAATTCGAAAAGCAAATAGGCTTGTTTCTATCATAAGACTTCATTTTTCTAGAAGAAACGCTATTAGTCACCTCCGACCAAGATCATCCCTCTGCTCAATACAGGCTCCTAAAGATTTTAGACTTGCATCTGCGCTAACTATGAAATCCAAATCGGGAAGTTTTAAAACTACATGGCTCTCAAAAGGCAATTTTACATTTTCCCAATTCGTTTGCTGTTGGGCACCCCATTGATACTATTGGCGTGGGAAACGAAAGTAATTTATAGGCTCTACGATCTTATAGAACTAAGGAATGAACTTGCTATAATACTGGAGAAAACAGATTAAAAATATTTAACTCCTTTTATTTTACAGGGCCGGTAATTTTCTAATAATTTTTGAGACACTAAGAATCCAAATATATAATATCTGCCCTATTTTACACCTCAAATACGTAATCTTTAACAGAAACAAATTCGTCATCTTGACAGATAAGTTTATCCCCACTTCATGAAATTTACTCAACACCCTCTTGACAGTATTCTTATGTGACTAAATATCTTCAAACACGCAGGTGACATAATCAAATATTCAATTAACACCTTTAGCTTGAAGAGATATAACAGTTTCGTCAAGACACTAGAAAACATATTAGATCTGGTAGTCAACTCTAAAGGTGGATATCTAAACTCAAACCTCTATGAGTTTAAAAATGCCGTTTACGAAGTGGATTCGTCTGTGAGCTTTAATGGGCAGTAGGCTCCCTACAAGTCAAAATGACTATAAATAGACCCTTTAGATAAATTCACTAACACATCTTCAATCCTTGGGTTACACTATCCATTGATAGATAATTTTTATTCATGTCTTGATATTTAACCACCAACATCTTAGCCCCAGTATTATTACCAAACAAAAAGCATGGAAAAGCCCACTGGCTCTCACTTTCCAGAATTATTTTCTGTTCTAATAGATTATCAAGAATACCGTCTAGCTCCTTCTGGTCGGTTTTAGAGAGAGAGGAGCGTTTTGCTAATAGGAGTATAATCATTTAGAAGAATACTATATTCGAAATCCTTAATCTGACTTACATGATTACTCAACTCATTTCGAAATCTTTTAACTAATTTTTCCACGTGCAATTGAAAGTCTCAGTCCAACTCTAAAAGCTCAAGATTCACTTGAATAGGAATAGTATGGACATCTTCCGCTTGTAACTAGAGATTCATGTGAACACTCAATTGACTGCAGCACCGCCTTTAATGGACTCTTAAGAAATTTGAAGGACTCCAGAAGTTCATTGCTTCCTTTGCATCCGAATAAACATCATCTCCAACGATCTCTTGACCACTCGAACTGACCCCTTTCAGCTTGGTGTACCATGAGACAACGAACAGTATTCCTAGATGATACCTCTGTACCACCTGAGCCACCTCTATATACTTGGGATAAGACTGGATGACGTTGGTCGATACTGAAGACCAAGGGCACATCTCTTCTGGCACGTCTCTTATTAGTGAACGGACATTGAGATGGGATGGATGACCACTGCTGACTGAGGGTAGGCCTGGCTCATGTTGACTGTCACAGGAAGTTGAGGGTAAACCAAGTTCGAATCGAACAACGTTAATGACCTGTGTTCTCATTGGGAGTCGACTTGCTCATAAAAGGTGCCATCTCCCTGCGGAAACACTACTGACCTCAGATGGAGTAATTACCTAGGTAGAAAACAGTTTAAATTACTCTGATTAGTAAGTACCAGATATGTACTTAAAGAATCGCTGATAATACAATCAATATGTAAGGATACATCTTCCACCCCAATAACGTACCATGGTAAATTATTCGACGACGGACCACATAGCTCCACGAACTCAGAGGTTTAATACCGACATAAGAAATTATCATTAAAAATTTAACAATTGAGAACTATTTGCATTATTGTCACATTGGATAATACCAGCAGGGACACTGCTATTTATTGACGGAAAATTGCTAGATTTTCACCTGGAAGTTTATGTTGTATTGGCACAGAACGAACTTTTTGATTTAGATACAATATGTCTGATGCTTGATATAAAATATTAAATAATACTTTTGATAAAGTGGATACTTTCAAATATTTAGGATCAATATTAACAGACGAAAATCATATTCACGAAGAAATTAAATGTCGAATAAAAGCAGGGAATTCGTGTTACTATTCGGTTCAAAATCTCTTGTCGTCGCGAATTCTGTAGGCGTATTTGAAGCTTAAAATATATAAAACAAGAATCATGCGTTGTTCTGTATGGTTGCAAAACATGGTCGTTAACTGTGAGGGAAGAACATAGAGTGAAAGTTTTTGAGAACAAGATCCTGAGACGAATATTTGGACCCAAGAGGAACGGGAATGGTGAATGGCGGAAACTTCATAACGAGGAACTACATAATTTATACGGTTTACCCAACATTGTAGGGTCGTCAAGTCTAGGAGGCGTAGGTGGGCAGGTCATGTAGCTAGAATGGAAGAAGGTAGAAATGCTTTCAAAGTCTTCACTGGAAGACCCATAGGAAAACGACCATTAGGAAGAGCTAGGCGCAGATGGGAGGACAATATTAAGATAGATCTCTCAGAGTTAAGAATACAAAGTAGAAACTGGATCCAATTGGCTAAGGATAGAAGTCAGTGGAGAGCTTTTATGAACGCGGCATTGAACCTCCGGGTTCCATAGGCCATAGAGTTAGTTAGTTATATCTGATATATAGTCCAAAGGGCAATCAGATATTTCAGTTCTCTTACTTCAATAATAAACTTTGGTTCCAGCCTGTCCACCGAAAAGAATTTCAGTCTATAAACTTTGTTGCTGAATTTTAGGAGAATAAAAACACAAAATGTAAGAGTCAATGCTTTACTGTCAACCCCTACAGCTATGAACTCCTTCGAAACCTTTAGAGGTTTCGTTTGTTTCCCCTTCAACTTCTCGATACATTGTTTATAGACTAAGCTTGCTGAGAAACAACTATCAATCCCATCAAGTTTACGCAGTCCTAATATAATCTCTTCTACGAAGGGTGCTACTAAATCCTTCCTATAATACTGTCTATCTGAACCCAATAGCATCTAAATGCCCACGTTACTATTACATTTACCGTCAAAGGCTGACTGGGATCGTACCCGGCTTTTGGACTTCGAAGTAGTGCACCTCTCCCTCTTTATCGGAGAGATGTTTAGATTTACCACAGTTTCTTTTGGCCTTGCGCAGAGCTATGTGAGACACTAGGGCGAAAATTACAATTGACTCCCTTCTGTCCTACCATTGTTTGTTTCCTAATCAGGATATTATAAACTACTTATTTCTTGAATGAATTTCATACTTCAGTCATTAATGCCTCTGATTCGTTCGGAATATCATATTTAAATAGTTCATATTTAATAGCTGGTTCATACCCTCCATTATAATATTAAGGATAGCAGTTCGATCCGTACCTCCTATAGAAACCGTATAACTATTAATGACTTTCTGTACATACTCAATAACATTTTCATTGGGCTCTTGTAAATAGTGAACATAATGGCATAAAATCTCTTTTTCCTTAACAGAGTAACAAAACAATCAAATAGAGATTTTCATATAACACTAAAATTACTAGTTACTAACAATTGTTTACTATGATATTCGTCCCAGAGAACTAATGAATACAGCCTCCTTCGGGCATTGTCCAGATTACAACGATAATAATATCCACTGGTTCTTTATAAATTATGCTACTATTGAGCCTTTAAAATGACGAACTCATCTACCATAATCCTTCCATTTTTATTTTTATATCTTGTTTTTATATAGTTGTCCTGCCAACCATGTATTAACAACCTCATTATTTAAAAACGCTTGAATATCTTTTTACATTAACAGTATTATTAACATATCTTTTCTTTTTCTTCTTCTAATAGTACAAACAACCAGCAAGTTTAGTAAATATTTAAAATATCTTATAACCCAGAATTACAAGACAGTACAGATTTACAATACGAATATGCAACGTACCGTTGTATATTATGGCGTCCGACGGACTTTTCTTTTTATTCATTAACTTTATAAAAAGAAAAAGAATTCTGGACCATTTACATATACCTTTTTATCATTCGAGTTTTCGAATGCAAGTCGTATATTTAGAAATTACAATTCATATATAAATATACATATATATATCATATTTAACTCTATAACAATATTATTATCATATTTATTTTAAAATTTATCATCATTTTCATTTATTTATACATTTCAACTACGATAAGGCACATTCGAAATTATATTTACAAGCTATTTAGGTCCTTTTCCGGGTCCATTAAATGCTGGTTACAAGCTATTAATTATTTATTTAGGCATCATGAAGAAGGTTTTGAGAAAGATGTATGTGATATTCATATACTCGTTCTTTGAACACAAAATATCGAATATAACATAATAATTAACGTTTTCTTATTAACATCATGACATGAATAATGCGATTGATATTATATGTTGACAATCATAAGAAAAACACATAACATTACGATATTTGTAGACATAATTTGAGTAATTGCAATCATATACATGAACTCAAGATAAGAACAACATATGAAATCATAATGTCGTTTGAAGCAAAATCAATTGAGTACGGTCCCCTCAGACGGCGTAACTCCAATCTAAGTTACATGTCCAACAAATTCCTTATAGAAAACAAAACTTATTAACTTCAATACGTATCCTTGCATTACAAAGACGCTTTTCAATATACTTCAATAACATGGAACACAAACAATGAGATTAATAATACAAATATCAAGGAAAACACATAACATTAAGGCATTTGGTCAAATTAAGAATCAATTTGATATGTCTTTTCGGACGCCCCTACATTAGGTTATGTTACATGACCAATGAATTTGTTTGGGTTGCACCGAAAGTCACAAACCGGAATACAGTCTTGCGTGTTATTTGCACCTACAGTTCTTGGTTTCTTACTTTGAGAATTTTCGTGATCTATGGGATTCCTACGAAATCTCCATAGAACGTGATTAGATCTAATGTTTACATGTTTCTTAGATGTACGTGATAGTACTACACTAGGATTAGGTCGAGTCACACAATCACATTTACTGTCACGACTAAGGTTAGGTTCGGTTATCTTACGGTATCACATTTACCGTCACTTCTAAGGTTAGGTTTGATTATCTTACCGGTATCACATTTACCGTCACTTCTAAGGTTAGGTTTGGTTATCTTACCGGTAACCCTAGGTTCAGTTTTCATCCTTTTGACTGGTGATGAAATGTCGTGTCTTCTCCTAAGGTTGTACCTAATTTTGCCACAATATTCACGGTACTTTGTCCTACCACGGTTTCGGTTCCATGGAATCTTCCTCTGGGCATCTGCTGTGTCACTATCCTGCTTCTTGGAAATAACCTTCTCGCTACCAGATGAATAATTTTCATCCCACTTGTTTCCTTTTCTATTAACCCATTTTAACCTCGTACTATTATCGGCAGTAAGATCTAGGCTTCCATTCGCTTCAAGAACTTGAGGAACAGAATCAAAGCACTGTAAGCTATTGTTAGTCTGTGCACTATCATGGGATGGAAGATAAATTCTGGAGTCAAGCCGATTCTGTTTAACAGCAATTTGCTGATTTACTTGATTCAATTGTTCTTGAATCAGGTCCCATTTGCTGTCATTGCATCGCTGCACTTGTTCCAATTTTTGATCAAAACGCTGATTCATTTTTGTAAACTGTTCGATTTGGTGATCCTTAATTTGTCGGAACATTTATTGTAACATCTCCAACATGGAAGAATTCATTGCTGGAGTGTCCATCGTTCTATTATCCGCGACACTCATGGTATTTCTATATATAACACGGCCACTTCTTAAAATTGTATTGGGCTCAATATTGATCGTTTTTTTTACTATTCTTCAAAAAAGCGATACTAATTATTTTTCACTCCTGGGTTTCGGGCACCATTTACAACGATAATAATATCCACTGGTTCTTTATAAATTATTATTTTACTATTGAGCCTTTAAAATGACGAACTCATCTACCATAATCCTTCCATTTTTATTTTTATATCTTGTTTTTATATAGTTGTTCTGGCAACCATGTATTAACAACCTCATTATTTAAAAACGCTTGAATATCTTTTTACATTAACATTATTATTAACATATCTTTTCTTTTTCTTCTTCTAATAGTACAAACAACCAGCAAGCTTAGTAAATATTTAAAATATCTTATAACCCAGAATTACAAGACAGTACATATTTACAATATGAATATACAAGGTACCGTTGTAAGATTGAATTATCGAATACACTGACAGCAGAAAATGAAATGTCACCATATCCTTAATTCAATCACAATGTGGGATATTATCAACTTGACGTATAAAGTTCTGGTTAGCCGCCATAATACTAACTTATCCATGTTAACGTTTTATGGCATAAAAGCATTTAATTTTCACTTATTTCATACCCAACATTTGTTCTTTTCCTCCTCTTCATTAACAGAAGTAAATGGTTTGTCGTGCATTGCTTAACAGACTCCACCGACATATCGCTCCTTACCTCACGTCCATGACCTTCTAGAACAAGCAACTCCCTCGCAGTAGATACTGACGAGTTATACTTGGAATTCTTTTCCCTTTCAAAGCCAATATTAGCCACAGATTCCAAATCAGTCACTTTCAGTAAAAAAAACTTAAAAGAAGTATGTAACAACGAGGACTATTCAGACAAAAAGGATGTATTATCATTCCTTTTTAGTAATGGATTATTGTAATTAAATCGGACGAAGTCTCCGGTTTCAAAATGATTCAAAAATACAATTGAATACGTACAGAGCTCTGACGTAAACTCATCCTGCCTGCATTGAAACCCCGCTCACTATCCATCGTAAAAATATCTTCGTTACAGCAATTAAAATGGAGAATGATTATTATCATTTATCATTGTTTTACATATAAATGCTATTCATAATAAATGCACTTAAATTTCCATTTTCCCAAATCACCTATTTCTCTCGCTCTTTTGCACTAATTTTTAATTCAACAAAAAGAATTCCGACACAGAAATATACTAAGGACTTTTTCCTACTGCAGAAACATACTGAAGCTCGTAATTTTGTAGTACGCTGCGCTCCTGTAGCCTACTGAAATAAGCTTGGGGCAGTCATATGGGTAAGATGGTCCCTTTAGAGAAGTCATCCCATGTTCTCATTTTGTTTGGTTAGTTCTGAAGTGATGGGGTAATGGAGTAGAATATTACTTAATTTGAATATAATTGTGTTGAAATTTAAACCACTGAATTCTTTTCCCACAAGATTCTGTAAATTCACTGTATATTCTAAATTATTACTACTTCGGAAAGTCCAGTAAATTCTTCTGTCGAGCTAAATGTGAACAGTTTTTAAGAAAAAGTAAATTTATATAACGTTGCAATTGCACAAATATAGTTCTTTAATAAACGCAGAATAACTGAAGTTTCATTGCATAATGAGTTGAGTTGATTTTGAGTTTAGCGTCCCTTTCAGCAGGGAGGTTATATGAGACAGGACCTACTGCTTGACGTAGAATTCGAACCATATGAGCTTCCGCCTGCAATCGAACCCCAGTCTCCCTCGCCAAAGGTGCGTACATTAACCGCTTAGCTACAAAGGAGCTCTTCCATTGCATAATATCATAGGAAACATCATTAGACTAACCAAATTCCATTTAAATATTCAACTTCCAGCAAGTTAATCTCCAAGTTTACCTATTAGTAGGCTCATCACAAATTTTACTACTCGGTGCACAAAAATACAATTATACTTCACAATTCCTTAGTTTACCAAGAATATGATATATAACTCAATTTGTTCACATTCCTCTTAACAGCCACATTAGACAACTTTTGTTAATCCGTCGATTTTACGCTCAATTTAGTAGTTAGGAGCTTCTACCCTTGCTACTACGAGCTTCAGTATGAAACCGTACCATTCATATTAGGTTCTGTTCACATCGTAGTTCTGAAAAATAACACCTGGCGGCGCTGATAGCTAACTCTATCGAAAGATCTCAGATATTCTTCATACTATACTTTAAATAAAAGAAGTTATGACATGTAACAACCACAAACCCGACTTGGCTGAAGCTGGGATCGATATAGAGATTTCACAGGCCAGAAAGAACAGCGTTTTGCTCTCACATGTATACACATATTTTCTAAAAGTTTAGTTCAATACTTGGATTTTATAGTAATCAACCAGCTGAATGAGTAAGGATATCATTATTAAATATATGTCATGTAAATTATCTTGAGGATATTCCAATATTTACGGACTAAGATTAGATGGACTTAGTAGTTAATTTGATTTTAACGTGTATCATGCTTTTGTTCTTGTTATTAAATTCTTATTTCTTCTCGTTTTAAGAATATTACAAGAACGTTACACTTACGTAATAATATTTTATTTCTTCTAGGAGCAGATAACAAACCATCATGGAGTTTCTTCGTAGTGTACGTTTTGGTGTATCTTCTGCCTCTTCGGATAGCAAGGTAGCTTTGAGTCCCTGCTTTCAAGAATTACCTTCCAAAGAAAGAACTGCATACTTTTGCCTTAAGTGCGTAAAGGACACTCCATATATATGGCAAGACTTTGTTTTTTTCTGTGAAATTAATCCGTCGTATTTTTAGTATTATGTTAGACGAAATCTTACCAAAAAAAAAAAAGTAAGTAATGAAGCATGAATGTCGATTTGGAAACAAATGTAAAAACATTGATAGAATGGTGGAACATAGTATAGTGGAAAGAAGTACTAAATATAGACATTAAAAGAATGTTAGTACCAATTTACGCATAGCTGGAATGTGTTCCTATGACAACATTATAGTTAATTGGAGATTTTTCTAGGAGAAAAGGTTAATAAAAAATTAGCTTCAAAAATTTGTAAAAAAAAGTTCGAAAAGTTATTTATAAACACGGTGGCAAGCGTTACAACTGTGATCGTAGATTTAGGAAAATTATAAATAAAAACAAGAAAATAAATTTAGAAGAAAACAGCAAATGTACGAGTAAATTGTGTTTTATGTTGTTACAGACTTTTCCAAAACACAAGGAAAGGAAAGGAAAAAGTACGTAAAATGCGTAAAGAAAATCAAAGTAATTGTTACTTTAATTATTATTATATATTTTGCAAATGACTATATTACAAGGCTGATATACATGTTCGTTTCTGATTTCTTTCTGTAATTAATTGCGTGAGCTGTGTCTAAATGTTATTACGCAAATATTTTCTATTATATTCTTAGAAGCAGTGTTGCCAATACGACGAAGTTTACCATTTGAAAGGAAATTTGTTCTACAAAATTTTGTTTCCTGATTTATTATCATGTACTGTGCTGACTCCTGATCGTAAAAATATCCCAAAATGAAAGCATAACGAGACAAATTCAATTTGACTATCGCTTGAAACTAAGAACTGACTTATTTTACAGCATTGCAATGAACCCATTTATACTGCCTGCCTCAAGAATTTGCTCCTATCATTATTGCTTTTAAAAAAAATCGGATTGAAGAACATCTTCACTTGGAATTTTTTAATACCTTTTCTTTTGTGTTTGGTAAATAAATGGTAAGTACAGTGGCGGCTTTTCAGAGATGTCAAATTGACAACAATGAACATTTTAAAGGAAGAAAACTTACCTAATGTCAAAATTCATATAGATTTAAATGAGTGGCGTCATTTAGGAAGTACAGGGTTGCAATTGTCCACCCGCCTGTGTTTGAGAGACACGTGCTTCTTACTAAATTGTAGGGTAAACTATACAATACACACTTTAGCTGCGCGTCGACAAGTATATTGGCTTTAAGAAGTAGGGTAGGATAGAGTCCACTAGGGTAGAGTAGAGAAAAGAAGAGTAGAGTAGGGTGAAGTTAGCTTACGATTAGGGGAGTTTGAACCCATTTTGTTAAAATTAATCTAGTGCAATTTCTTGCATCTGCGTAAGAATACCAGCTGGAGCGGACATTGTAAAGTTCATCCAAAATTGTATATTAATATACTAATAAAAAAACGTGGAACTCTTATGTTGGGGATAACCTTGCCCCGTCAGGTAAAATCTGAAATGATGCTACTGGTGTACATTAGGACATTAGGCAATATTTCTTTCCTTGGCTTTTACCGAAAAAAAAAAATAATTTTTATCGTTGTGACATTCATGACAATCTCTTACTGATAAAGAATAGGTTCTTGATTTCATTTTTAAAAATTTCTATTACATTATTCAGATTGATCACTTGTTGTTGCGGGAGACTCTTGAAGATCTTAACTAAGAGCCCCAAAGAGATAACAATAAAACAAAAACTATATAATAACAGCCACACACACACAAATAAATAAATAAATAAATAAATAAATAAAAGTTCTGTGTACCTGACCCCAGGATATGGATTCAATGTATTTTGTTAACGCAGAATCCAAATTTCGAAACCCCAAGAAATCGACTTTGTCAATTTTTTATGGGCGAAAAACTTTAGCGATTTTACATAGGGAGAATACACGTAAGGTAGCCATACCAAAAAAAAAAAAAAGTCTGTTCAGTGACTCCAGGGTATGAATTCGATATATTTTTGTTCACAGAATCCAAATTTCGACACCCCTAGACGATCGATCATGTATTTTTTTTTTATGGACGAAAAGCTTTAGCGAATTTTGGTACGTAAGAAAGCACATACATTTTTCGTCCATGAAACAAAATTGGCACGGCCAATCTAGCGATTTTGCGTGTGTGTGTGTGTGTGTGTGTGTGTGTGTGTGGCTGTGTTCCGTGTATCATTCCTATCTGAAATCGCTAAAGGTTTCCGTACACTAAATAAAATTGACACGATCGATCATCCTGGGGCTTCGAAATATGTATTCTGTGTACTTAAATATATCGAATTCATTCCCTGGGGCCTGGTGCACAGAACTTTTATTTTTTGATGTGTAGTTGTGTAATTAATCACTTAGAAAATTAAAACTGTTATAAAGGGCATACAAAGCAAAGAATGTTCTGCTAAACCAATTTAACATTTAAACTTCCTAATCATAAAGAGAAATTTCACAATGAAAAGAAAAGTTTTAAATTTTGTGGCAGGAAATTATGGTTTCATGTATTGGCAACACTGTTCAGATGCAAAAATATTAATTTCCAAATAAGTCTATATACCTATCTGTAATTAGTTTTCTTGTTGATGGTTACTTCACTGTTTACGAAATTGTTTGTATCTATTTTATGTATGCCATTTCCCTTCATAGTCATACACTTAAGCACATGTATATTACAAATAAATAGAAGATTGATATGCTGTTAGCAATGTCTCAGCAAAGTCAGAAGTAATTTTAGAGAATCAGTTTGATTTAGCTTTTTTTTAATTTTAGAATGGATCTATGTGTGAAGTTCGATGCCCTCCGAAAGGTTTTCAATTAGAAACACTAATTGAAAACCTGAATTGCAAAACATCCCAAGTCCACCCGAGTACTTTTTTGTTTTTTTAAAAGAAAGACAAGCAGATTATACTTGGCATGCTATTCTCTTTAGCTGAAATTATTCTGTATTTTTTAAAAAAGTTTTGATTTAGACTTACTAATTATGCAAGTGGTACCCCTTAAAACATAGATGCCAACATAAAAAAGAAAACGCAAAAAATGAAGAAAAATAGTGGACTTGGGATGTTATGCCATTTAGGTCTTCAATTGTAGTATTGACACATTTCGTTTTGCGAGCAATACTAGAACAGTATACACCACAATATTAGGCCTTATTTATGCAAAATGATTATCGCACGAGTTTATTTGCCGCGTATAAAGGGTGCTATTTATGCATTGTGACAAATAGAATCATTGTTCCTTAATTTGCGGATCATAAATGAGATCTTAGAAAATCTCTCGCGATTAGCTATTAATTAGCAATACATCGTCATAAATTCTACTACTATCACTCTTGACAAATTACTTCTGTTGTTCCTGGTTTTCTTAAGTTTCTCACTATCAACCTTTTCTACCCGCTGCAATACATCGTGACTGCTTGGGAAGGTTGATTTGCAAGCTCACCATGTTGCATTTTTCTAGTGATTTGATTTGCACGGTGTTTGAAACATGAAACGCGACACAATGTTGTTGGACTTTTGTGCAGTACATTACCACATACATAACACAGCGATTATCTTAAAAATGGAGCCACATTGTTTTGACCTGTGATACTCGACGCTGTCTTGTGAATCACTTGCGCGTTACTGCGACGGGTCTTCAAAGCAGAATTCTTTATCGTGGCTCCTTTCAGAAACTAAGTACTTATAAGGGAGAAACGATTGAAAACAACTCTAAATACAGCAAAGTAGTTTAATGTGCCGCGGAGGGGAAAATTGCTCCAGGTTCTTATTACTCTAATTTATATATTTACCACAACTAATGACATTACACACGAGACGAGATAAGGCAGGATTTTTGCGACGAACAAGACGAGACATCACTTTCACGGAATCCTTTCGAGACGAGACAGCCTGAATTGTGTTCTTGGAGGAAACTCTGATATCACATAGTTTCCTCGTGCGAAGGAGAAACATACACATCTTTGGCGCTGAACCGCGTTCGATTTTCGATGTCAGTTCATGTGGGAATGTGTGGCAGATGTGTCGGTTCAGGTCTCGTATGGCCTAGGTGACGAAAAGGAACGTTATACACCAAATAAAGCAACTAACCTATATAATCTCTGATCCTAAGATAATTTGAGCAAGTATTATTGAATTAAATTTAATTTTGCTTCGCTTAGACATTGTTAACAGTTCCTGTTCTACTTTGCCAGTAACAAAGCAATGACGACGCTAGAGGGGAAAGGGGGCAGGGTAGGAAAAAGTACAAGCGTCTCCAGCGATAAAATCTGCCCTCTTCCCCTTCGCCAGACACCCTGTAAAAGTAACATAGGTCAGGTTCTATAAAACTATTATTTTCGTTATATATATAAAAATGCTGTCCCTACACATTCCTCCGCCCCTCGGCCTGCCTCTAAGAAATTAAAACTGGGGCTATAGCTGTAACAAATACTATAAAGAACGGTTTTGTAGCAAATTACTATCATGTAACTTATTACATAAAGCGATATTGATAAAGTGCATATTGAACTATAGTAATAATTGCTATCAAAAGTTTTTTTTTTTTTGTTACAATAAAAATCATGAAGCACAAATTGCATGCACCTGGATGAATGTTTTGGTAAATATGGTAATGTTTTGGTTCTTAATATGGTAATGTTTTGATTCGCATAATTATTTCTTTACGATTCAGTTGTACGCTATTCTTATAATTCCCGGACTTCCTTCCTATATCTATAAACGTTACAGTGGACAAGTGGTAATATTTTATATCGTAGCAGGAATTTATTAAGGGGGGAGTTATGTAAAACTTTTCGGGGGAATCAAAATTCAATATAGGGGTAAATTATATTAAAATTTCAAAAATTTCCCATAAAATTTAGACAAAATTTACAGAAAAGTCGGAATTTCAGAAGGGGATCCGGTGGCAGGATCCAAACCCTACGTACGCCCTTGGTAATGCCAGAAATATATGCAAAGCAAAAAGTAAATAAATAAAGATTTTTCTGAGTTAACAAACTGCTGGTTTATGACAAGATCATGAAACCACGTAATGGAACATTGTTTATGTAAGGCCAAAAATATTGAACCTAATTTAATTTGTTACATCAAAGATCGTCTCGAGAAACTCAATCGGACTTAATTGGAAACAAAACTTCGTTCAGGGAAAACTACAACGCACATCGTTGTAATCAAATCGGGAAATCGGCAATAGTGGTTACTGTTAGCGAAAGTTAAAATCACGAAAGAGTAAAATTAGTGAAGAAAGAGACTATACTAACTTAAGTCAATTGATATATTTGTCTTGAGCTGAAAAGAATAAATTGCATTCAAAACAGGAATAATCGGAGATAGTCAAAATTAGAATACGTAGTAAAAATAAGTCAGGCAAAAGAACATATTATGTTAATGGATGGTATAGTAAACTCAAACGTTAACAAAAATACACATTTGAGAAATTAAATTATAAAGAATCACTCAGTAAATTGTACTTTAAAAAATAATTTTAAAAAGGTGTGGTGGAAATTGTAGGAGCTGTATTGTTAAATGGAAATTTAATTCAAGGACATAATCAGAAATGCTCAGATGTAAACGAAAAGTGCAACAGTGCTGTATGATATCCGAAGTACTAAACATGATGAGCATATTTTGTATCTTACATTTTACATTAATTGTATATTTTATAATAGACCAATTTATAGTAAACTAAGTTTCAGGGTTCCATCCAAGTTATGTTCCAACTTGATATATTTTTTAAAGTTAGTTGGATACCAATGAAATTCAACATGGCTGCTGAAAATGATTGTCAAGGTTTAAACAAAAGATTTTTGGCTATTTAACTCCTACGAGTTATTAAATTATCATTACTTTTCTATGGCATTAAAAAATCCCCTAGTTTATAGTACGCAATTTGGGACAATTTCAAATTTACCTAGGTATAAGTACTCTTACTAAGTGTGATTTCTTACAATAATGGCAGTGAAAATACATTCCGTTTTCTTGAATTTACACAAGGAAATATTTTTATAGGGGTTCAATCAGTTTCGCCACGCGGAACCAATCATATTAGCAAAATTTGCAATTTTATCACTACAAGCTCTAAGATTTTGTCAGTTAGCAATTGGTACTGGCGGATCCACAAGGAAAGCAGTGGGAGAGACTGTCAATCCCTCCCTCCATTTCCAAAGGGTACCTTTCTTAACCCTTTGTTTCCCAAAGAATGAATTTATGAAGAGAAAGAAAACAACAAATTTTCAAAGTCAATTGGCTATACAGTTTCAGCGCGAATGAAAATCCTGGAAATAATTTAAACTCCTGTCCTGAGATGGCATGCAAAATTCATACTAACAGATGGTTTCCTTCTAAATCCACTAGGCAGCACGGAGAAAAGAGTAAAACTGTGGTGTCACACTGAAACCACTGGGCCGGAAAAGTATGTTTGGTGATACTCAGAGCCTCACGTTTGCATCTCAACTAATACTTACTTAATCCTTTATTGCACCAGTTAATTTGATTGGTTTGAAAGCATTTTCTTCTTACGCATTTCGTAGATGAATGTGAATAATTCAGACTAATATGATTTTTTGTTGTTATTACTTGTGTGGTATCAAACTACAAGATTGAATTAGTTAGCCATCATAATGCAACACGAATGAAAACAAAGTTTGGTGCCAATCTCATCAGAAATTATTTGGTATGGAAAATTGTGAAGCAATTTTTTTTATATGTTATACGAAAAAAAAAGGAATTTGTTACAGATCTATTTTACAGGTAACAAACATGCATTCTTGGTGGTCTCAATGTGGTCACTGATTCCCTCCGTCAAGCCTCTGCCTGTAGATGGGAACAGTGTGCTAGGATCTACCTTGACACCGCATTGCATCACCGTGAACCTTTCGCTAATGTACACATTTTAAGGATTTTCTTATTATTCTCAAATTTACCTATTCACTATTTTCCATGTCAATTTTAATAAAAATGTAATTTAGGGTTAAATAGAGTTCCCAGAAGTGATACATACAACGTCATTGTAAAACGATCATTGATAATATAATGTTTAGGTGCTAAGTGGTCAAAGGGGAATAACAGTGTCCGTTTTCTTTTTAAAGAATTACAGTCTGCATACTATTTTCTTTGCAATTGTCCAGAATATTACCCAGGGATAAATTCAGGGGGTAGCCCGGGGGAATCTTCCCCCCGAAGAAAATTCATTCCCCCCCGGAGAAACAAAAAATTTAAGTCACAACATGTAGAAATTACCGTACTTCACCCAATTATTTGCTTTTCTTTCCGTGCATGTGCAGACGAAATCCGATCTTTCAATGTACATATAAATAACGCAGACCCATCCTATATAAATATTAAACATGTAACATCTAAAATAGAATACTGAATAGTCAATAGAACTTGTATTTCTTAACACTATGACCGAGTTTGGCAGAACATGTAATTGTTAACTGTTGAAGAAAGGTTTGTATTTTAGTAGGTGGGAAGATCTTTCGATCATTCCATATGATCTTCGATGTCAGCAGACTTCAGGTCTTGAAAATGCATTAATTGAAATAGAGCGCCTAAATCCCATTTCTCGCATCGGAAGTAACAGACGTCAATGTGTTTTACGATTGTTAAAGGAAACACACCTTTCTCTAATTGAAAATAAGTGAGTTAAAGGGTGAGATACAGAGGGCGTCATTTAGAGGGATCAGGGAGGAACAGTTATCCCTCCTGGGTTAGAGATTTATATAGAATTTATCAATATAATAATAGTGTAGAAGTGAAAGATTGCTATTGAAGGTGATGAAGATCATGCTCATTGCCGTGCCATGTGGTAGGGGCAAGCGGGGTGAAGGCCCCGGGCACTGAAGTAAGGGGCGCAAATAACGAGAGGGAAAAAGAAAAAAAGAAGGAAAGAAAAAGAGGAATGTAACACATGTGCACACATATAAAATGAAAGGAAAAAAATAATAAAAAGTGTTCAAAATCAAGGAAAAGCAGGGTTTACTTCTTAAAATTTTCTCACCTTTCGCGGCTGGTTTGTCGACCTCACTCATATATACGGAGGTGCCGTTGTATACTCTCGCACCAAGCGCTGATTTTCCACGACACGACACTAATCCTACTGAAGATTTCGTAAACAAACTATTGCAATGCAGAAACCAAGGCTAATATGATTGATTTAGAATCACAAGTGTGAGAAAGAATGATAACTTTTTGTTAAGGTATTGCTATGTATGTTTGTTTTAGGACAAAAAATATTTGAGTTAATTTAAATCTTTTTAAAAACTTCTACATTAGTAACAAACAGAACTACTGAATATAGGAAATAACAACAATAATAGCTACTGTAAATACCAGTTAAAGTTTAGTCTAAAATATTTTTGCCAGTCTTTATTTAATGTTTTAGATAAAATTAAATGATTATTTTTTTTAATTATAATCTCACATTGAATATTTATCAGTAATTAGTCTCAATATTAGGTAAGACGTGCATGTGAATGGAATTGTTAAATATGCTTCTTTCTTGCAAAAATACAGAAAAACAACCCTCCCCCCGAGGAGTTGACATTCCCCCCGGGTGAAAATATCTGAATTCAACACTGATGATACCTTGGTATAAACAGGAACGAGTTAAAAACTATTCCTGCACTTTTATTGGCCAATTTCAAACGTTATGCGCTGTACTACAGTAATTAGCACCACATTATAGATAATTAATTATTATAGCTTATTATATATGAAAAGTACCATGAGGAATATAAGTCATGCTTATCTTTCATTATACGGGTTGTCAGATCACAGCTACGGAGGCAAGCGGGGGCTATTGTCCCGAGCTCTGATAAGAAGAGGTCACCGAACGAGCAACCAGGAAGATAAAAAAGTTGGAAAAGATTAAACGACGCGACATCTAGTAAAAGTATTTGCGCCCTATTAAATCAATATTGTCAGTTTGCAGCCCCGAACTTTTGATACACCTTATATTTTTGTTTATATATGTATACTTATAAAAATATTGCACGCATTTATTTCTGTTTTGATGTGAGACCCCGTATTCTAGTCTACGGTGCAATGCACTCTGTCCAAACTACCCTTCTGGATCCACCAGTGATTTGTGGTGACATCATTGTAATTTTTACGGATATGACTTTTACCAAGAGTCGATAAACTTTTGTATAAAGGCTATTATCAGTGGCGTATTTAGGGGGGATTCCGGGCTTAAGCCTCCCCGAAATCTTACTTACTATAGTAAAGTATATGAAATATCTTGCAGAATTTTCACATTTCCAGGCAAAGCCCCCCCCCCCCGAAAGTTAGCAATGCCTTCCCTCCCTGAAACAAAATCGTAAATACCCCACTGGCTATTATACTTAAGATTTTGTGCTTAGTATCATTTAAGACATAGTGTTGCTGGTCTTGAAGTTTGACAATGCTGTTCTCAAACCCTTACACCAGGATCGCCTTCTATATCCTGACACTGCATCTTGTTTTTTGTTTGGATACATGATAGACAGGCTTTCTCTAATTCAAAGCTTCCTGCGCGATCTGTGAAAGAAATACCATCATTGTATTATATCTAGAGGTCGATAGGAGGCTTGAAAATCAAGTGAATCCTATAACCATGTTATGAAAGCCTTATGTTATGAAAACACATAAGCAAAACATACTGGCATACTGAATATACCGTACTTTTGTTATGCTTCATGATATGGAAGTTATTACTCCTTCTGTAAAATCTGTATGTACATATAGACGGAACACGTGCTTGTATATTACAGTATTTCTTTAACATTCATTATTATTCCATACAGTTAATACTGACTTTGCTTTCTTCAGCTCTCCACATTATTTATTAAATCTTGGGACGTCACTATACCTAATATATATTTTCAATACTACAATGTATGCAATTATAAAGAAATCTTAAACTAATAAAGATGTTGTTTTGAAGATGCTGGGATATCGTTCATAATAAAAATAAGGAAAATCGAAATTTTCACGTTTTTTTTTTTTTTTTTTTTTAATCCATGTAAAGTTACATGTATGCTCAAATTTAAAGTATGAAATTGGTAATACAAAGAACCTACAATCAGTACATGTAAGTAGCAAATCTTAATACTACGTGACTCAGAATACGCCTTAAAATTTCCTATAAAATAATTTATTTCTTTAACATCGTAAATACTTTTCAAATTTAATTTAAAAATATATTTGTTGTGGATAAATAGTCCATTAAGCTTGTTATTTAAGTATCTGCTACATTGTAAATATATTCTGTACTAACTGTTGCTAAATGTGCATTTGTTTACTCTTTGTATCCATATGTATATTCACTAAAATATGTGAATTGAGATGTGATATATTATCGTTGATATTAAATGTTTTTCAATAGTTGGTTATTAGTTTCTTTCTCAATAAGAAAACAGAAACTCAATATAACTATTAAACATACGTAGTTTAAATACCAGTACAGATACAGTTTACCAATTTGATTTGATTATGAGAAAGGATGTGAGAATATGTATTGTAGAATCACATATACCAAAAGTGTTTGTTGTGAATGCTGTTGGAATGCAAGTATTATTTCATGATAAGTTATTACGTTGTCTTGTTGTTCTAGCTTTATATTCTCCTTAAGATAATTCACTATTTTTAGTTCAGTGCCGCAGAGTTGATACAGGAATATAGAACCTTACCGAAACTAAACTAAACTGTTCCAACCTAACCTAAACTTGTCTACTACTTCATAATTTAAACTATCCTAACCTAACCTAAGCTTTAACATGCTGGGCCTACTCTGCGGCGCAAAGGTCATTATTTTACTTGTATTTATTTCAAACGAAATACAATAGCTTTTACTCTGTAATTTAAATTACGATTATGTTTACAGCGATCCCAATCCAAACAAAGTTACGTGTTCAATTGATATTTGTTAACCATATTAACCGAAATGCGACACAGAAAGGACGCATCCACAGAGTGTAGATCCAATTTTAGAATCCATAATAAACCAACAAGTACGCTTTTAATTTAATGCTAAATATCAAGAACCAAACATAGAAGTGGTAAAATGTATTAACTTTTTACATGAATGAGGAGGAAGTAAAATAGCGAGGAATTTTAACAGCCTTTTATTGCTTCATTATGAAGACTTTCACTATACTTGGTCATTCACTTCAATTTAGCGTTGTCATGTCTACAAATTTATCCATAGATATATCGATGTTTTAATTGGAATGGCTGAAGCATGCACTTGCACTTTATTTACATTAGGATCATTCTAACTTAAACTCTTTTTTTTATTCCCTTCGTCAATTACTGTCTTTCATTGATTTTCTATTTTACCTAATACGCATTATTTGTACACACTAAATTTACAACATAGATACCCAATCATCTCATAATTTAGTTTCTTCTCTCAAATGTCACTTTTGGGTGATTTCAAAACAAATATTGTAACTCTTCTGTGAAGATTTTCCTGTATTTATCGCTGAATACTGGAACGATATTATTCTCCTTGCATAAATATTCCTGTTATTCTCAAAACACGCCAACATATTTTATTTCATTGCTATGTACTGTTTGTTTGGGTTATTCTTCCTACTATAATGGTTTGTGTCCTTTTGGAAGTAAGTCGATGTGCTGACAGACAGATACCACATCTACTTCAGTATACTTCCTTGGATGGTTGTTATGTTTTTTCTCGTTTATTTGGTGATGATGTGATGAAACATTCTTTGGTCTTGATCCACAGTTGTTTGATAACGATCTCTATTTCATTGTAGTTCATGAACTGACTAAAGCTCTTCTTACAGACAGTTCATTCAGCAGCGCTAGTCTGAGTGTATGCTGAACAGTTTAACCATGTCTGCAAAATAAGAAACAAAATATTGTAAAAGTTGAAGGATAACAGAACATTTTTTTTAAAATTTTTATTTTGTGCTATAATATGCAACATCAGGATTTCCCGAGGGGGTGCACCAATAACTACCAGTACATATGAATTGAATTGGATTAAAAAAAATGCCTTTAGGCGTCTGTGGTGTGAACGAGAAAATGCTGTGTCTGTTTTTGGTGAATACGTACTTTTCTTTCTACTTTTAGTAAATTGTCTTAAACTATGGATTTTGCAAAACTTTCCTTTGCTTTAAGCCCAAACGGAAACATGGCAGCAGAAAATTTCTGAAAGTGTTGCTATTTTCACTGCTAGCTTCTCACTTTAGGTAGTGTATATTTACAACGAAGGGGAGTTGCACGTGCACCTTTGCACCCCCCCTATTTCCCCGTATCAATGAGCTTCTTGCAGTTAGAGACCTCTATTGCTAAGTATAACTCAAAATCACACAGACTGACGCTCACCATATTTTACATCCAAGCGCTTCAAATATTGGTTACCATACGAAAATGTGGTTGTAGGTATCGAGAGAAACAAGATGAAATTATTAGGAAAAAGAAATATTATGATTAACACTTCTAATGTCTTTCGAATTTACACACTAATGAAATATTACGACACGAGTATGTTAAAGATAGATTAACTACGTCAACAATTAGATTTTAATACGCATAAATGGATCGTTACATGGAAAAAAAATAAATGAAATAGTTCGTTTTACGTCGCACGTTTATGTCGGATAGGCTAAAAGATGCAGTGATGATGAGAAATGAATGAAATGGTGGGAGGAAACGGGAGAACCCCGAGAAAACGCAGGCACATGATGTTTGTCCACCATAAAGTTCACGTGGCGTGAGTTGAACTAATGACCTCATGCATCAGAGGTGAACGCTTTACTACTGAGCCGCTGTGGCCCCGTCACATTATGGATTGCATATACCATACTTGGGGATGCAGTATGAGTGATGGCCAATTAGAAATCCACTGTACGGCAGTACAAAGTAAGAATCACTTGTATTTAGCGACCATATTCCTTTCCCTTTGAGGTAATGGTTTATTGACTGTGCATTAGTTATACATTTGTTGAATTTCTGTCCTGTTTTGCGTTTACTGCTTTTTATTTCGTGGGTGATTAGGGCATGACCTATGAACATTTGATAATAGGTGCGAAATCTTCATTTTTCTAAAAATCAACTTGGTTACAAATCAACTTGTCTTTCCTTGCACAATGGACTTGGTAATTAAAAAGATTAAAAATACATTTTTACAGTAAACAACCAAGTTTCGATTCAGATACACTAAATCGGCTAACTATGCTCTTCTGCTACGCATTGAATTAAGAAAACAAACACATTATAATTTAAAAACTCTTATTCTAGGTCCAGATAAAACATTGTATTGTTTATCACTAGTTTTAACGATAAATATCAACGAATTTTGAATGATTTCCCAAATCAGTTCCGAAATGTTAGAATTTTCATGAGATGTCCCATTCTTATCAATGGATTCTCTCGGACATCCTTGCAGATGTTCGTCTGTCCTGAAAATGGGACTTTATGCTGGATTCATGTAGACAAATTTTGGACTCTTTGCGGGATAACCATAGGATGACTTTCGGATACCGAGGTACAGAAGGATAACCACGATAGAAAAGTAATCGACTATGATCACTTACTATGGTAAATCTCCTTTCTCCATCACCAGTTGTGATGATCATGGCCCCAAATGTTCGCAAGCAGCATAATGTTTTATTAATGGCTACCATCACATTAAAAAGAAAAAGAAAAAAGTCGTCAACAAATAATTACCTGCTTTACACATTAGAAATTGAGAACGAAAGTTCTGAAGATATCAGTAATTTACGTCCAGTGAAATAGTAAGTGATAATTAGCTCATTTATTGATTATGAGTAAGCACTTATTTGTATTTTGCAATAGCACCCTATCATCATATATTTTCTCCAGCATCATAAAAAAAATATGGCAATAGTCATACAATATTGACACTTGGTGATAGTAAAACAAACAAAGCAACCGTCTTGCTATGGTGCTTTGATAAATTTCCAAAAACTTTGCAAGGTTCAAGAAATGTATCCCCTTTTCATATTCTCGAAATCCGGCCATCCTACTAATATTGTATATTAAAGAGTGAATATAGTAACAAAGAAAATACATATCTTATGCTAAGAAGCTTACAAACTAAAAAGAAAAAAAAAAACTAAAGTCTTGACCTATAATATTCTAAAGAGAAACTGGTTAACCTTGATGAAAGGTATTCCGAACAAAATCACCCTAAAGTACGTCATTCTCATGAAGAATGCGTTAATCGATTAAGGAAATATCAAATTAATTACGCAAGACTCAAGCAAAGAAAAGAAAGCGGAAATAATGAAAAGTCACTTATATCAATAAGGTTTTATAATATGGGACGTGATCATACTGTTTGTTTGCTGAACATGTATTCGAAAAATCAAGGATTCAAACTTCGTTCAATTAAAAAAAAAAAAAAAAAATTACGTTTGGCATTGCCACTAAAAGCGGAAATATTCAAAAACAGCATGGAACATTATCGGCAAAGAAAAAGTTTTTGTATAAGACATATACTATTTTTTCACCATTATATAATTCATTCACCACCATCAATACGCAGTCATTCTGAGTATGTAATAGCCCTTATTTGAGACAGTACAGAAAATAAACTGAGAGACGTGGTGGCTCAGTGGTAGACCGTTCACCTCTGGTGACTAGGGTCCTTGGTTCGATCTCAGCTCGCGCTAAATGGACAAACATATTGTGAATGGTTTCTCTCTGGGTTCTTCCGTTTCTTCCCATTTTCTTCATTTCACCATTCATTCATTTCTCATCACCACTGTCTCCTTTAGCCTAGCTAGCATAAGCGGGGAACGTGAAACTTGAAGATTTCATTTCAAAACAAACTTGTTCCGAATTGGTTACACCGCATTTGATAATAAAGATGATAGCGTTTGTTGATAGCTCCTCTAATGAGAAATATCAGCAAAGTTCGGCATCGGTTGTTTTCATATACTAAATTATTTTTGAATTTATTTATGTTGCACCAGCAATAGTTATTTATGGGAATTGGCAGCTATAACTTTGCAGAAAGTGATATCTTCAAGAGATCTACTAAACCCATTTCCCAGATTTTCTAGCCTGATTTTACAGGTAAGAAGCACTCCTTGTAAGAAAATTCTATACACAATAAAGAAACAAATAACTTCCACGTAAGTGATGCTCATAAGACGAGACGAGATAGAATTTTCGTGACTAAATGAGACGAGCAATAACAACAAGGTACTGTGTACTTTTCCAGACGAGATAGCACTTTCACCACGACTTTCCCAGACGAGACAGGCCCCAAATCTAATATCGTGGACAACACTACAGTACAACCCCTCAAATCCGAACTAATTGGGGCTGAAGCCTGTTCGGATTTCGGGTGGTTCGGATTACCCGGGAAATAATATTACGTACTAATTTCGTTACTGAATTGGCGGTAAAACAACGACTGAGGTTAGACAAGGTGGCCCAGTGGTCGAAAGGGCAGTGACCTTGACTGGCGGGTGTACACTCATGTCCAAAATGATTGTCGCATATCTATAACTGTCTTCTTGTAAGAATATAATTAGATAATGATTTTGAATAAGCATTAAGTCTAAAAATGTTAAAACCTTTAAAAAACTAAATTTGTGTGATTAAATCTATTTTTTTTTCATTTTCCAGCTGTAGTTATTTTTTTCTCCTGAGAACGTGTTCGGATTTGCCGGGTTTTCGGATTTCCGGGGTTCGGATTTGAGGGGTTGTACTGTACTTCCACGATAACCATGACTTTTCATTGTGTTCTGTAACAAACAATATATTGAAATATTGCTTAGTTCTTTTCTTGTTAAGTGATTACTTTTTCAACGTAAGAAAGTTTCGTAATATCTGAACATTATATACTGTTCTTTATTATTTTTCTATATTATAAAGATTTTGTCTTTTAGGGTAAGGGTCTTTTAGGACTACAATATGGTACACGAGAGTTTGGACTTTCCAATCACCTTTTATTATAAGAGTTTTTTCCTGTATAAAATAGCAATGAATATTACAAATAAAATATAAGTTTCATTAACTTGGTGGTTTGCTGGTGAATTTGTAAGAGCCCAATGATCATACGTCTTAGGGCGTTAGGAACCAAAGCACTTTCTGCCAAGGTATATGTAGGTACCTCTCAATGAAAAGGAGTCTTAGAGAGGGAAGTAATACGCAGAGACAAGGCGTCTTAGTGAATATATAGAATAGGTTCTTCTCAATAACCAGGTGTCTTAGAGAGAGGGTTAAGGAGACTCTCAATACCCAGGCGTCTTAGAGAGGGGGTTAAGGAGGATCTCAATAACCAGGTGTCTCAAGGAGGGGATTAAGGATTTTCTCAATAACCAGGCATCTCAAAGAGGGGGTTAGGGAGACTCTTAATAGCCACGCGTCTTAGAGAGAGGCTTAAGGATACTCTCAATAACCAAACTTCTTAAAGAGGGGGTTAAGGAGGATCTCAATAACCAGGCGTCTTAGATAGTAGTGTATGATGAAGATCGATGCCTTCTGCGATGTTCCGTCTACTTTCATCCAGAACTGTTCCTGACTGTTGCCGATTGTTGGCGATGGTTGACGACGTCTCATACGTGGTTGTCATTTGAAATGAGTTTACAGCCAGCGCGTGGTTTGGAAGCACGTGGAACCTCGTAATATTCAATAAGAACTACCGTGCAAATTTTCACTCCATTAACATGTTGTTTTAGGCGGAGTAAGAGTAAGTCAAAGGCAGTAAAGAGGATCACCCGAAACGTTTCCATGTATAGAATATGGGATGTGGATAGTCACTGTTAAAGTCATTGTTACCACTATATATGTTAATAGATTGACTCAATTAAGTAACTCAGTGAGATAATCGCTTTAGATGTATATTTACAGAAAACCGATTTTAAAAATTTGGTTTCGTTCAGGAGTTCTGTGAAAAACGGACATACGTATTAACGTTGCTATCTTATAAGGTACAGCAGATTGATCTCAATAAAGATTGAATTATCTTCATCATAAGTATGCTACTACTACTACTACTACTACTAACATGTCAGTAACAGTAAATTAAGAAGTTTCTATATACACTGGCGGTACTCTGCTGTTCTTAATTTATTGTCCATCATTTGATTTCACTTTTTAAAAACTAAATAACCAAGACAATATATGTAAATTTTCCATCATTTCACTTATCTTAAACAAGTAGGTGTGTCACATAACCAAAAGAAGGAGTTAGGTTTGGATGGAGTGATACTCACTCAATTAATAATTGAAACCGGAAGTGGGTTAATATTTCTGCCGCTTTAAGTTTTAGTATAATGTTTAGGATGAAGTTGAAATGAATTATTAGAACGCTTAACCAGTTGCAAAAAAAAAAAAAAAAAAAGTCTCTTGGTATGTATTACCATTTTTCGCTTTATAGTAATCAACGTTAAGACCGGAAATGGTTGATTTTCCCTCTTACAGTTTGAGTATCACCTTTATCAACGCACTGGTTCCCTAACTTTTCACCATGTGAATCCTAGCCAAAATTGACCCATCAAGTAGTCATTGGGATTTTTTTATCTCCCGAAAGGATGGACACACATTATTTTCTCTCCTAGATAAGAAGATGCACATGTTTTGTCTCCCGAACTAACGGATATACATATTTTGTCTCCCAGACAGACCGTTACGCATTTTTCTTTGCTGTACAGAAGACCACACATGTTTTGTCTCCCAGACAGATGAACACATATTTTTTTCTCCCCTAGATAAGATGATGCATATGTTTTGTCTCCCGAACTGACAAACACACATGTTTTGTTCTCCAAGACAGACGGACAGGCATTTTTTTCTATCCTGGGCAGAGGGAAACACATATTTGTCTCCCGGACGGACACATTTTGTTCTCTGTTGGACATAGTGACACGTATGTTTTGTCTCCTGAACTGACGAACACACATGTTTTGTCTCCCAGACAGACGGACAGGCACTTTTTCTATCCTCGATAGAGGGAAACACATGTTTTGTCTCCCAGACGGACAGACACAAGAACAGAGGAGGTTTAGGAAACCAAAATTCTTGAAAATCAATAACCAGAACAGAACATATCTATAGTATTTATCCGAATTTCGCATTTTGATGGACTTTGACTTGCGTAGTGTATAAGTGAAATATTTTCCTGTGCAAACCTTTGAGCTACTGAAAATGAATATAAACTTAAAGTGAAAAATTCAATGAAATCTTTAATTAAACGACTCATGTTTATGCCCCGTAGGCTAAAGTATACAAATGATTAATGAAAGGGAATTACTAAGGAAAGAAATGAAATATACATAATCGTAAAAATTGCCCTGCTTTTGACCTTTTTCTGTCTAAGAACTGATATTTAATAACTATGTAAACAATATTTTCTACCTTTCTATTATGCCCAATGTACTGATTTAGAGTTTTGTTAGAAATTTAGAGAAACCAAATGCCTGCACAATATAGTATATCATACTCTTATACAACAGCTTAAGGCCATGACAGTTTTACCAAGTTTGATTCGGATCTGAAAATTTAAGTTGATTATTATTTTTGCTTTTGAAGACGCGACTCAAATTTTAACTGACCATAACTCAGGAACAAAACGACTGAATTATATAGTATTTCACACAGTTATGTGGCATATCAAGGTACATCACTGTGGAAAGTTTGATACCAATCGGATGAATTCAGTTGAACTCATAGCGACATATAATGTGCTTAATTTTTTAAGGGAACATCAAACTAAAGACGAAAATATATTAATTACGTGAGAATGTGGAAGGATATTTAAGACTATAGGATTAAGGAAAACCTATTGACACGATTTCGTCCACCAGTAGCTCATAATGGCTGAGATCAAAGCTAGGCTTGGACTAAAAGTAATTTTTGTACCAAAAAAATATTTTTAAAAAATGTCACTAACCGCTCTTTAGATTATTTGTAATGAGCCAATAACTTAAATAACCTAATGACCTCCATTAATAATAAAGATTTGATTAAAATGAAACGTACACCTATTATTCAGCAATCGGAAAATCACAAGTTAAAAAATAAAATACTCAATTTTTTTTCAAATAGAGTTGACAGTATGAGATAAATACCATTGTGATGCTGGTACATTTTTAGTCCTCTGACAAACTTCTTGATTATTTTTTAACTTGATTATTTATGAGGAAAGTAACATCGAATCTCCTGTTTACCAGTGATATACGCAAGGACGGATGTTCCATCTTTACCATTTCCCACCATCGTGCAAGATATGCAAAAATAAATCTTTACCATATTAAAACTATGTATACAAATACCTGAAATGATACGAACTTGAACCTACCCTCCCGTTTGACGAAATTTTGCGTATGGTAGTGCTGTTCTGTGTAAAACTGTCGAATCCTGGTTTCTTGGTATGAGTCATCAACTACAAAAACAGAAGAAAAGAAGTATGTGATTATGTGATTTCCATGTGATTCCATGATTATGTGATTTCCATGGTTCATTCTGAACGTCACACAGTTCCTTCCTCAAAATTCGACGCTTTTTTTTTTTTTTTGCATGCTTTACACTTTTTGGAACAGTTTTCCCATTTAAATTGCGAATGAATAATAACTTTTCACAACAACAACTACTTAGTCCTTAGTGAAGCCATTCACGGGTACTAATGCAACCTATCTAAATATCACATCTGTGAAATTGAAAGTGTTTTCTATACAGGACTAATTAAAAATCTTTAAATCATATTGGGATATCTAACTTCTGAACAAAAACAAATTGGAATAACAATTTGAATGACATTTTTACAAATAAATTAAGAAGTTAGTTGATCGTACTGATTAAAATCGAGGTCAATCATCTTAAGCTACATAGGGTAACAAATAGAATTTGTGACATAGGGCATCACTAAACAAGGAAATTTGGCAATTCGATGGGGTAAGGGGGAAATAGGTGTGGTACCTATCTATAGTTAAATGAAAAAGTGGCTTACACAATGAAACGTTACACCTTCTTCTTCTCATCGGATCCACAATCTTTCGTTCGATTTGGTGCCCTATCCAGAGCCTATTCATTTTGATGTACTTTTTCTTACTCACATCTTATATTATTTGGCTCTATTTTGTTAATCGCTTCCTTCCTGTAGATGTCTTTCTTGCAGCCACTTTTTCCATAGTTAGACTACTAGCGTAATGTAACGTTATATATTAAGTATGAATTTCTACATATTTTAAAACCTATTTTCACAACTAAAAAATATCAAGATGCATAAAATGTGCGGACTTTTAAAATTGATTTTGATATAGGATATTTTTTATATAATTTCTTCAACATTATCCCATTATACCCTTTATTTTATCACAATACTTACGCAATAGAGATGTATTTGGTATTTGACGAAGGAAAGTTCATATTATATTGAACAAGTTTAATTATTATTAGGGCGCAAAAACAAAGAACAAAAGTTAATTATATAAAAGCAAGCAACTCTGTCACAGAATACTCAGCGTGGGAATTGAGGTTTGATTTTGTTGGATTTCCCATCTCAGCCTCCATTTTACACTCAAAAACTTTAATAAGACGAATGAAAATTTGCTAATAATAATAATAATAATAATAATATTATTATTATTATTATTATTATTATTAATAATAATAATAATAATAATAATAATAATAATAATAATAATAATAAACTCTATAGATTTGTCGAGTAAAAAGTCATTTAGTTTCATTTTAACTTTATATTCCACAAATAGATTAGTATTCTGCTATCGTGAGCATTATACTAACACGCTAATCTCGAAAGCATTGCGGGTAGTCTATCATATAAGAATAATATTCATAATTATTCCCATACGAATACATAGAGAACAGATTTTTTATTCTCTTTACCTTGAGATCAACTGGATGAATCATGCCCATCAACGAAGTCAATATTTATTTATTTATTTATTTATTTATTACCTCGTTTACATTCTGGCCAATACTCATGGTGATCCTTCAAGTGGTACTTGAGATTTTGTTTCTCTCGTGGATGGTTTGACTAGAATTGCTTTAAGTTTAGCGTCCCTTCCAACAGCAAGGCTATATGAGACCTAAAGCTTAACGTAGGGTCCCAATCACATAAACTCCCGCCTGGAATCGAACCTAGGTTCCCCACGCCAAAGGCAACGGACATACGAACAGACTGAGTCTATATACAAGAGCTCTTTTGGTAAACCAAGTTTCTCAATTAGGGTGTGCAAAATACCTTGTGACGAAAATTAGCATAATCAAATAGAGTATTAGTTGCATTTTTTTTTTGTCTATTACATAATGACTGAAAGATTGAATTGCAAACTTTGATAGAATTTGAGAACTTCAAATTTTATCTCAAGAAACTTGAAAATATGTGAAACTACTAGTATTGTGAACGCTTTGCCATTATGAATTTGATTTTCCATTGAAATGATTGCTATGCGACATAAAAGGTTACATTACAAATTTTTCAATTGTAGTTTTTAACTGCCACGAAAGAGAATATGCGTTACATGATAGAAAAAATAAAATAGTAAAACATATTGTGTTTGTGATTCCTATGATTAAAGAAGTGAATAGAAGGGTCCTTGTATTTCTATAGTAACACATGTTTATTCTATAAGAATGATCCTTTAATTTTCCCTGGCTATACTTAACTTACCAAGGAAAATAAGCAAAATAAATTATAAATACTGTAATCTAGATGTTTAATCGAAACTAATAATAATAATAAAATGTGTTGCTATAGTAAACAGATAGAAATGAACGATTTTGTATTCTAATTGGTTTTATTAATTAAAAACTGTATTTTATTTGCAATTTATTCTGTTTAATGTTATTACGTTTATGTATGTTTCGGTAATTATATGTGAAACAGTAAATGTAAAGGTCGAAAGACTGTATCCCGAGACAACTCACAATGTCAATGTATTTTTCACACAATGATATGTCTTTTTTTTTTCAGTTGTGTAAATATAAATATGTTATCTGAAGCTTGTTCATGATTTTTTTTTCTTTACCGTGTAAAAAGCTAATTTTCTTTTAAAATAATTATCCTCAGATCTCACGATATCTCTTGAAAAAAGCCAAAGCTATGGTAAAAATTTAAATTTATCCTTATAAGATCAGTGAAAAAGCTTCAGAGAGCTTCAGAAAGTTGTATTCAATAAATCAGAGGCTTCGAAAGTTTGTCTGGGGCCATGGGCGCAAAGCCCTCCCCTGACTCACGAAAATGTTATTAAATTTCTTACGAAGATTTTCTTAATACAAATAAAAATATCAAACGTAATATAGCAACTAGGGATTTGAGGCCCCCTCTAGAAAATTTTGTTTGGGCGCCCATGACTGGGGCCCAATGCAAGTGGAAACCATGGAGATTAGCTTGGGAAAGTAATTTGAGTGCACACTGCTACTATTTACTGAAATTTTTATTTTCTTTTACCACCTATCGCCGCGTAAAGGTTAGTGCCCATAGTTATATTTTATGGGCATTTATTTTTATGCTTATATACATAATTCATTATATTTTTTGAAGATATTTTTGTAGTTTATGGGGCTTACAAGCATTGTAACCTGCATGAATGATTATTGTAAAATTGCCTTGATAAGATAGTACGTGGAACAATATAGCACACTGGGTTTGGTTTTCTACCATAATCTTTTATTATAAAATTCATGTTATGTAGAATACTAGTGTCCGCTTTGATAGTTTAAATTAAGAAAAAATAGTAATACGTTCCGTTAGTCAGTCGCTTTTTACTATTACAGAAGCGCTCTCTAATATCGGCCATATTCGATCATTTATATATAGACCATCCAATCAGAGACACGGATTCTTAAGCCCCCCCCCCCCGCACTTACCTCTCCTATATATAGTACACACGAACTGGTCTCAGTCTAATCACCCTGGAAACGAGGACGATGTCAGCTCTCGAAACGTCGGCTCTATTGTCGGACTTCATCTGGCTGATATTCCGAGAACATCTTTATAATATTCTCCGCCAGAAAAGCTTCAATTCTTATAGTGACTTTCACTTATATACATACTGTTTATGAATAGATAACAATAAGTCACTTCAAGTATGGTTCTAAGACGAATACAACATTCTCTATTAGTATCAGTAAATATGTCTCCCTAGAAACAGGCAGGCGAAGGAAGGATTCCTCAAAAGCTCCAGGCAAACTTTTGAAAGTGATTTAGGAATTCTCAGGGCTTCTGGCAAGCAAAGTAAGGTTGGTATCTCACAAAGAGAAGCCAGCTAGGGGGTAGGAAAACCACAAAGTTTCTACAAGCTAGGTGGTTCCGGGTAAGATCTCTCAGAGCTCCAGCCAAGCTAAGAGAGGATATTTGACTAGCCGAAATTGATGTCGATTGAGATGTTACATTGTGTTTTATACCCACTTTGGGTTAAAATTTTAACTTCAGTTTGAGACTTTCTTTCTTTCACCTCAATCATAATTTGCATCTTATTCACCTGTTCAGTCGTAGTAAATGAGAGTCTTTAAATAGTCTAACCTAGGTGTGACCAAGCGTAGCGAAGTCGCTAATGCTCTCGCCTTTAGTGTGAGCAGTCCAAGGTTCGATTCCCGGTAGGAGTACTCAGTCGAAAAGTTCAGCCATCCTGAATGAGAGTATTCCTGAATATTTCACATTACTTTGCTGAGGCCGTGCCAAGTTATTAATCTAGGCTTCTGTGAATGTTTCTGAACAACGTTTTATTTTTAATATGACGAGGTTAATAGTATCACGCTAAACCTCCAAGTTTAAGTACCATCTATTGTCGTCTGTCTGCGACTGCATATTCAATGTATTTGCAGCTAACCTTTATATCTAGAGGCCTTCTCCTTGATCCGCAACCTGAGTACACGCCATGGCATGATGACAAGAACCAACTTTTATTAAATACAAGGCGAGACGAGTCTCGTGAACAATCTGTCTTAGATTTCACACACTGTTTTAGTGTTACATCATGATTCAGAATAAAAAAAAAAAACTATAAATTGATATAGTGATTGTAAATATAATTAAAGAGCATTTGTTAAAGTTTGGGAATACGCAATCCGTTACGTAATATCCGTTACTCTAATCATAGATATGGTTAAAAAGTTGTCGTATCATACATTCCATGGTCCTCTCTTGACGTGAAACGTTTTTGGTAACGTATAGGTAAAATTAAGAAAAATAACAGAACCTTAATGTTCTGCATAATTTTACAAAACGAATCGAGAAAAATCGAAACAAGACGAAAGAAACTTCTTTGACAATCAAGACGAGGCGAGAAAAAAATATTAAGAATTGAGACGAAAAGACAACTGCTAAAAAGTTTACAAGACAAAACGAGAAATAAAACCATTATTTCTTGTTCCGTCTCATCTCCTGGGGAAAACCAACTGTAAGTATGACATTAAGGTAAATTGAAACGGTCTTCATTGTCATCGGATCTAACCCCACGAACGTTTAGTTTTGGAGACGCTTATGGTTCAACGTATAAAATAAAAGTATTTAAAGCATGAAGCACTTTAAAAAATTGGAAGTAGAATATATGTTGACATCTAGGTGATTTCTATCACGACTCTTGTGCTACAGTACTCGAAATATTGAGTGGAAGAATGAACTTAAAGAAGATATATAACTTAAGCGTCACTCTTGCCTCACCGTGTAGTATAATGTCATTATGAGTTACAGATAGTACTCTTAATTACTTCTCTTGTAAAACATGCCCCTAAATTTACCTCCAACACTTGTAATTTGCATAGAAATACTAGCTTCTTTTAGGCACAGTACCATGAATGCTTAAATATCACAGAGAACAAATGTTGCGGTTATGTTATTTTCCGGTAAAGGCGAAAACAAGAAAGAAAGAGAGAGAGAGAGAGACTTCTCATCTATCCTTTTACGGAGAATATTATTAATTGATGTAAATTACGGTGTCTAATTAGCGATGAGGGAATCTTTTGGATTGCTCAGCTAATGAGTTTGAGTCTTGTGTTTAGATCTTATGACGAATGACATCCATTAGTCCTCTCCAGAAAAGCCAAAGATTTTCAAGTTTCAATTTTAGACTACACGAAAAGGAGTGAGTGAGTGGTGTGGTTCGTCGTTGCTAGTTTGAACATAGGATGATGGCAAGAAGACGCTGAACGTCGACAAATGGAGTGACGCTGACGTTGGGGGGTGGGGTGGAGACGGAGGTGAGGGATGGAGAGAAAGTCGTGTATAAACGAGGAGGATAAATGGGGGAAAATGGAGAGCAAAAACCATTCTTTCGTTTCTGTCTAAATTCATTCAAAAGCAATTGACCAATGACAGATGCGATTTTCAATTCCTAAGAAAGCCGCATTTTCTCGGAAGCCACTGCCTTGTAGCTTTTCTCATAAATACATTCGTTTGCGTTCTTCTTCTCCGCTTCTCAACCCTTTCGCTATATTTTCTGAGGAAAGAAGAGACAAAAAAAGAAAAAGATATTACACAAGTTGCATACACACATAAACAACACATACTCTTTTCTCTCATTGTGTTCTCGTTTCGCATCTCGTTGTAAATTTCAGCTTGGAGAAAGTTTCTTCCCGGAATGTAGTTATGGAACTAAGCGTTAACTTTAAAGAGCAAAGTTTTGCAAGCTCGGAATCAAATGTAATTGTAAGTTAAATTACATACTTTTTCCATAAGAGGTTGGAGGTTTGGGAGTTTTTCGAATACCCTTGTTTCTACTTTTTTGTTCAGAATAGCAATACAATCAGAAACCTTAAGCATTAAAACAAATGATTAAAAAAAAACTTATTTGTTGAGCCCGGCCCTGCTTGTCCACTGTACGTTATAGGTTAAAATAGTATTTAAGTAAAAGCTCAATGTTTTTCTTTTAAATAAAATTTTATTTATTTATTTTTTAGTTTGCTCACCGCAAACTCCATATTTTTATTGTAATATAATAGAAGTATTAATGGTGATTTGAAGTTTAACGTAATTATTATATTTGATGCAAGTCTTGTTATGTAAATAAATAGCACTAATTCTTCGTTATACAATCCCGCAGGTAACGACATCTATTAACGTCAGGAGCTAAAACTAGTGCATGCCTGGCTATATACTACAGTTGGACAAGGATAACTTCAACCTCAATAACTCAAAATTCCTTGATAACTCAATTGTTCACACTCTCTTTAACCCTCTATAACACTTAATGTTAAAATAACATCTGTAACTCGAATATTTAAAAATTACAACCTCAGTAAGTCGAATTTTAAAGGTTTCATAATCATATCTTGGTTTAGAAGTCTTGGTAACATGAACTTACCAAGTTCGAGTTATGTACGAAACCTCTACGAGTGGAAATTTTTACTTCTATGACTCGAATTTCTTTTGATGTGATCTCGATATCTGGAAGCAATATAGCTCTATGCTTTTCGGTAATTGTTGTTGTTGCTTGTACTGTCATAGTTAGGATACTGTAATTCTGTTTACTCATATCTAGTATTTTATTTCTACTGGTCATCTTATTTAATTTAAGGAACTTTTACAACTTTGAGTTATAGAGGTTGAATGAATAAAACTTCGAGTTCTAGAGGATGAACGAATAAAACTTCGAGTTATAGAGGTTGAATGAATAAAACTTCGAGTTATATAGGTTGAATGAGTAAAACTTCGAGTTATATAGGTTTAATGAGTAAAACTTCGAGTTATAGAGGTTGAGTGAATAAAACTTCGAGTTATATAGGTTGAATGAGTAAAACTTCGAGTTATAGAAGTTGAATGAATAAAACTTCGAGTTATAGAGGTTGAATGAATAAAACTTCAATTTATAGAGATTGAATGAATAAAACTTCGAGTTATAGAGGTTGGATGAATAAAACTTCGAGTTACGAAAGTTATATAGATACGTTTCATAAGAAACGCGGAATCTCGGTATCTCAAATTTTTGGTGAGGTTACTTTGATTATTCGAAAAGCTCGATAAATCGAATTTTTATCTATTTCTTTCAGTTTCGACTTATCAATGTCCCACTGTATCAGGAATTAGCTTGACCTACTAAGACATTTCCCGTTTATGATCTTGATTGAAGAAATTCTCATTGTACGCCTTATTTTTCTACATCCAGTATGACACTTCTCTTAAGCAGAGTTGTATAATATTCCAGGATACTTAGAGAATGGCATGTTTCATATTATAAATAGGATAAATAAAAGAAAGAATGGCTGGAAAAAAGTATTGTCTAATGATGGAACGAGTTAACAACTTCGTGAACCGGACAGATCGAGTGTTGGCTGGAGTCAACAAAAATATCGCTTTTTACATATGAAGAATATGTTTGAGGCTTCTAATGTAATTCAAAGAAGCATGAGTTCCTTCTCTCTCTCTCTCTCTCTCTCCCTCCCTCTTTCCTTACTAAATCTAACGTTTTTTCTATCTTTTTGCTATATGAGAGACACAATACTACACTGAAAGGTATCTGGAAGGACTATCAGAGTGTAAACATGTGAGAATAATAACAATAATAAAAAAGTACTATTCCTATGAGCAAGGGCGCCGATTTCAATGTGAAATTTTTTTGGAGGGGCATCCAGATGCAGAAGGGATATATGAGGATTTTAAGACAAATTGCATTCAAATTATACCAAATATTGTATATTCATAAATACAATGTGAGGGGACCCACATGAGCTTTGGGGGGCCCGGGCACCCTTGCCCCCCCCCAGGATCGGCGCCCTTGCCTCTGAAGGATGTCAAGGTGTGATCGAGAAAGGCTGTAAAACTTATCGTGTAGAATATAAGAAATGCCGCTCGATGCTAACAGTGATTTGTTACGAGCTCATTCTTGGCTATATAGTCCGCGTACGCGTCTTTGAAACAGAAGACTCACAAGGAAAGGTCACTGAGATCCCAACGAGACAATTGTGTTTGCATTTCATATGTTATAACTAGACGAATACCAAAGTTATACATGCCACCGATCGGGATATCGTCAGTTAGAACATATTTTGTAATGTAAAAGCTATTAGCTGGCAGAATAATTTGAAATGGGTCATTTGTTCGAAAACGGTTGGTTATATGGAAAACTCGGCGAACACGTATCACATCATTTTCAAGGGCACACTTTTTGGGGTAAAAAAATTTACCACAGGGTCTCAGATGGGGTCCAACTCAAAAGTTTCAAATGGGAAGGGGGTTAAGTAACACATAATTTGAAAGCTATTGCGAAATGAAAGAAGATGGAGCAAGTCTCGATTCTGTACGACAACCCTATGCAAACTGGCGGCAAGTCAAAATGTAAAAAAGGAAGAAGAACAAGAAGAAGAAGAAGAAGAAGAAGAAGAAGAAGAGGTCGATGACCACCCCTATAAATCGGAAATGATGACACAAATGTGAAAACAGGAAAGCACGTGCGGCATTATTTTCAATACAATAATTTAAAGTAAAAAAGTCTTACCCCAGCTTCCCCTCAGCGTTCCAGGTGGGGTCCAACTCAAAAGTTTCGAAGGCAAGGGGTTAACTAGCGCATCGTTTGGAAACTGTTGTGACACGAAAGAAGACGAATTCACATTGACGGACTAATTTATGTGTAATACAAACAGGATAGCAAATGAAAGTGAGAATAACAGAGAAATAATAAATAATCGAAATGGTAAATTAAAAAAAAATAAACAATAGTAGTCTCCGTTCTATGATGCTTCCAGTCGTCTGCTGCGATGGTTAGACCTGCTGCCTGGTGGCAGCAACTTCTGTACTTCGGTCGGGACACTCGTAGATCTCTTTACTACAACGGGTCAAATGAATGAAGGTGCAACAGAATTGTCAGCTGTTGATTGTCAGATAAAACATAATTGTCAACATTTATATACAAACTCATTTTTCACGATGGCAGATACATTGGATCACAGATGACATGTCTTTGACTTTTTGTGGATATCTACTATTGACAATAAACGTAAATACAGTTCGTTTCTCCAGCTCTAGTGGTTTCAGCTAGACATGTGTGTAATACATAGTGCGGCATTTTGAACTTAAGATGTTGCGTTTTTGAACACTTCGTATCTTTCCTTCCGCTACGCTTACTGATCAATATTCATGCCAAATTTTGTTCTCCTAGATTCAGCAGTTTGGAGTGCTATACTTTCGACATAGGTTTCAAGCGGCCATCTTGGATACAAGATGGCCATAGACTTTTCAATTAAGTTTGTGTTTACATTTTGACCCTCTGTCATTTTGTACAGCGTTACTGTAAAGAGTCGAGACTTGTCAAAGCTTCTTGTATTTAACAACAGCTTGCAAACGATGTGCTCCTTAACCCCCTTTGCCATGTAAAAACTTTGAGTTGGACCCCAGCTGGGACTCTGCGGGGGCCCTAGAACAAGACTTTCTACTTTAAATCGTTGTACTTTGAAAATAATGCCACACATGCTTTCCTGTTTTCACAGTTGTCTCACCATATCCGATTCATAGGGATGACCATGGGCGTTTCAATTAAGTTTTTGTATACACTTTGTCCCGTCGCCATATTGCATAGTGTTGTTGTAGCGAATCGAGACTGGCATAATGATGTGCTACTTAACCTCCCTTCCCTTTGAAACTTCTGAGTTGGACTCCATCTGGAACTCTGCGGGGGACCCTGGGATAAACTTTTTTTTTTATCCCAAAAAGTGTGTCCTTAAAAATGATGGAATACGTGTTCGCCGAGTTTTCCATATAACCAACCGTTTCAGAACAAATGACCCAGTTCAAACTATTCTGCAGCTAATAGCTTTTACATTACAAAACGTGTTCTAACTCGCGATAGCCGATCGGTGGCAGGAATAGCTTTGGAATTCGTCCACCTATAACACATTAAATGCAAATTCAATTGTCTTGTTCGGATCTCAGCAGAGCCAGTTCGTGACCTTCCCGTGTCAGATTCATTTATGCTTTGTGAACACAGTTAATCTGTAGTTGTCTTCAAATTGGTTCAGTCCTCTCGCATACTTGTTTTCCAGGAAATGTCAGGAAATTGTATCGACATTATACTAGTGCACTATGCTATACTAAGACACCTTGGCAGAAACTGACTCTTAACGTCGTTTGAATACAAATCAGCATATTCACCTAACATCTATAACGCATATTGTACCGAGACGACAAGGATAATGGAAGATGATCATTGGCAGAGCAGAGAGAAAGAAGCAGACCAGTGCGTAATTACCTCAAGTTGACCTGTTGAATTCAGAATGTACTTGGCAATCGACACCGGTCACTGTCTAGAGAATCTAGCTAATTAATGCCTGGAGAATTCAAAGAAACTTTAGCAACATAATAATTCTCTTTAGCAACAAAAATTCTTCTTCGTCTTTATATGGGAACAAGCAAATCCTGAACCGCTCTTAAAACAATTCCGAAATTTGAGTTAATTGTCTATATACTTGACTGGTTTAATAAAACGACTACCCGCGACTACAGTAGGCCAGAGTAATATTTTAATTCATTTCGAAATTGAAGGTATATGCCGAAACAAATACAAGGATACTATTGAGTAAATTTTTCAGGAGGACTCCGTTTTTTATTAACTCAGAAAAAATGTACTGTTTTGTATAGTCTGTGACTCCCGAGGAGAGATTCGTTGAAAGGCATGCAAAACAAATGTGAAAACATGAAAATAAATAAATAAAGAGTGTGATCTTTTCAAACGGAATCAGATGATTCAAGTCGACGAAAGTGAATTTCGAGGTGTCGCGATATTATGATCTCATTTACTGGAATAAGTAGACTATTATTTCTCCCTCTTGAATGCAAAGAATATTTGACGAAGATCTTGTTAACGCAGCAGAGAGCGGTAACTTCGAATGCGTTAATATTCCTAGTCATAGTCACACTGTTGAATGATTTGTCGAGATGTGTCCGAAGCTTTCTGCAGTATGTGTTGTTTAAAGAAGAGATACTTCATCTAGTCAAAATTGGAAGTCCAAAAACTAATACTACGGTTCGAATGTAAGTATGAATTCAGATTAGGAATACAGGAGTAAACCGTAATTACAGCGATTGAGCGGGAAGAAGTGACTCTAGTTGCAGCTAGCTCTACGTCGGCGAATCTTGTACAACAGATATATCGATTTATATCTAGATAAGGAATACAAAATACTTGCTCCGGTTTGTTTAAAGAAAATGACAATTTATGTTCATACACAAATTCTATGCAAATATTACGAAATTTTATATACTAAAAAGTCATCAAAATTGTTAGATTTCAAGGTCATCGTTGAGCTTCTTACTCCTAGCACAGAATTGTTATGATGTATTCACTTGACTCTGTGAATCGATTGCGGAAAAACGTCGATATATATATATATATATATATATATATATATATATATATATATATATATATAAAGGAAAAAAATAGGAAAAATTGATATTGTGCCTTGCATAGTTTTTTTTTGAAGGGGGAGGATTTGGGCTTTTGTTTTCGAAAAAATTACATTTTTACCGTTGTCCGAGGAGTGCTGGTGTTTTCTACGTATATCTTTATGAAGCCATTTTTTTTATCTTGCGGAAATGCGAGGTAGTTACTTTTTCTTTAAAAATAATAATAATAATAATAATAATAATAATTAGTTTCATAACACTTTTGTGTTGTCCCATCTTTGAACTTTGGGTTAGTTTAAAGTTCCCTCCTTCCCCTCTAAGATTTTTTTTTTCGGTCAGCAATTATTATTAAAGGTATATATTGATTTTTTCTGGGTTTTGAATCTTCATAGATTAACCTAAATTTTTGGATTTAGGTAAAAGGTTATTTTTTGTCTTATTTTGGTTTTCACTTTTTAAATTTTGCGATATTGTGCTACATGGTTTTAACTTTCTTTTTCGATGTTATTTTCTAGTTGTATTCAACTAATATTTTCTCTAGGTACCTTTCGTTGGTAATGTTAAGTACAATTTGGTGTGCGTATCGTGGCAGTGGCTCGTGGTTTGGGTCCCACTTTTAGGTTTGTTACCTTTTTATACGAATAGTGACCCTTTTGTTTATTTACATTTGTTGTTGTTTAGGTCAAATGTGTTGGCCTTGGTCACTTTTGTTCTGTGATAGCTATATTTATCTTATGACTTATTGTTTTTTTTTTTTTAATGAAATTCTTTGCTTAATTTTGAGACTTACGCTTATTTTAGCCTTAGTATTTGTAACGTTGTATTGTTCTGGGTACGAAAACTTGATTTTGAAAGGTTTGTTTGCCTTTAACACGTTTTTTCTAGTTTATTATATTACTTTATTTCAAGGTAGCACTTAATATTTTCCCCAACCTTTTACCTTAAAATGCAACTATATTCGTGAACTCAAAAACTTTTAGTGCAATTGTGTGGACAGTGTGTGGTAAAGAGTGCACTTATTATGTGATTTATATGAGTTTCTACGAATTTTTTTTTACGGCATGATCTGTGATTTAGTTTGCAATGTATACTCACCATTCTCTAATTCTCGTCCATCCTAGTTTTAATCTTATTTCGCACATTTTAGTTATATATACTTCATGACTACACTATTCAAAAGTGACTGTTTCTCTGTTTTTACTGCCGCCTACTAGTAGGAAAGCTAAGTACTTCATCTGGCTTCTGTGTGTATCTCATTTCATCTTCAAGCCATAAAATATTTGAACGGCCCATAAGTCGAGTCGAGTTTTCTTGCTTTTGCGGAACAAGCACATCATACTGAGTTAAGTGATAGTTTGGGTTTGGATACGCTATATGTAGTTCTCCAGATATAAGGACTACAAGAAAAAGTTTGATTGAAATATATTGGATTTTTTGATCCAAAAATAAGAACTGTATATAGATTGTTGGCTGGTGGTAAATAATTCAATGTGTAATATGGTTTCAGTTTATTAAGATGCTTATATGTTACTGGTATATCTGGGAATGGAAATTAATAATTAAGATTTAAGTATTATGCGCATATAGAGATGGTAAGGTTAAATAATTCCAGGTGTTGCATATTACTATCTCAGGACCATGCAAAGGCGCAAATCTGTCTTCAACATTGGGGGGGACGGGTAAGACGTTCCCATATATATATATATATATATATATATATATATATATATATATATATATATATATATATATATATATATTGACAACCTAGCCACTCAGTGCCTATTTGGGGATGCAAAGATGAGTGCTACTAGGCGCCTTCCACTCACCATCTAGAATGAGTGGGTAAATTATAACTTAACTTGCAAGAGGTGTTCATATGGGGATTAAACAAATAAATATACTTCCACTTCATTTAACATAAAACAATGTATTTCTAAAATCTGATGAATGAACTGTGAGATTTCTGAATGTTTGCTATAACGGATATTCGGAGTCATTTGCCAATAAGGTATAGTACGATCAAGTATTGAGCTTTGAATTCTGACTCGGAGTCACACATACCTGGATAAATCTGTCGCTATCCCTCGTCGTTCTGGTGTTGAACTCTGCTCCTTAAGCTGACACTCCTTGTTGTTGGACGATGAAAGTGGGCATTGAGGAATGGGCCTCTCAATGTAAATCTCCCTCGAAGCTCTGCGTCGTTAGACTATGTTGACGTACAACGTACTGTTTTCTCCTATCATCTGGTAGATAATTAAATGTAACTTAGTTCTCCAGACTCGAACCCAAGTATATTCAAAGTCGATGACCAATCTCGGAACTCTCGGAACTGTCTCCTTCGAACTCTCTCTTCCGAACTCTCTGGACTGTCTCCGATCTGTCTCTTCCGAACTCCCTCTGAACTGTCCCAAAACCTTCTCGTCCTGTGGTTTTGTTTGGCGGGGTCCAACTACCATCGTCTGCTTTTCCGTCTGCTGTGGCACGTGCGACACCGTTTTCACATGGAGAGACAAATTCCTTCCATGTGTCAAAACTCAAAACTGCAACCCTCGACACGTTCTGACTTCCCGATTCTAAGCAATCCTCCGTACATCCGTAATCTCATGAAATTCATAAAATCCCACAAATTCACGTTTTGTACAATTTCTAGAATCTGGCTAATGTGAGGAAAGACACATTGTCAACATTTCCTTCCTACATTGCCAGACACGTTACGATGACATTCTTATACACAACTGTTTACAATGAATTGCTGACACAACTATTAGCGAGATTGTGCAGCTTGCATTAACTTTACATATTCAACATTAAATTCCCATAACCTTACTTAACGATTTCGAGACATAAACATAACAATAAATCTAAAATATACAAATTATTATTCTCGAAAATCGAGTTCTTCCACATGTCCCCCCTTAAAAACTTGGTTGCTCCGCAAACCAAATTCGACATCGTAAGAGGGCGATTTTCTATAAACACCCTGTACATAATATATACTGACACCATATTAAAGATAAATATCACCTCAAAACAAAATAAGATATGTATTATTATTCAATCATAATTATATAAATATTAATTAATCTTCCTTCACCTAACATTTATTTAAAATTATATATATTTGACTTTTTAATCTTTGTATTACTTTCTAACATTATAAAATACGACATTTCAAAATGTAATGTCACAAAGTATATCCTCGCGACATCTAGCGAGTTTTTACTGAACTACTTGCACATCACATTTTGTGAAGAGTGATTGTGCATACATACATTTGCAAGTACTCTTGAGTTATCTCCTCTTAACGACAACGCTTTTACAGTATCAAATAACCAAAAACTTCCATTACTCTGAATGTCCATACTTGCCAACCAATGAAGTTATTGGCCGTATCAGTAATGTTTTAACTTCGTCTCTTTCCACCTATCTTTGGATGGAACTGTAAAATCAAAACTTGTAACATAGTTATTTAGAACATATGTAATTAACATATTCACATTTGCACTATAAAACTTGAAAATATTAATGTTTTATTTTCATGAAAAATTTTATTCACTGATATTTAATCTGAACAAAAAGAAAATCCTGTAGCAGGGCATTGGAAATCCTGACACTTCATGCTACCTAGTAACTGCAAGCTCAACAGTTTTTCAATCAAGCTTTGTCAAGGTTAATTCAACTTCCTGCCTTCTATTTACGCGTCACCGTTGACTGGATCACATCGCCTGTTAATATTCCGTCGTAATAATTGCGTTATTAGTTTTAAAACACTGTAATTACAACACGAAGATATCACATGGATAAAAGTAGTCACTTTTCACATTTTTCGGGCACTCAGTTTTTCCGTGTCGATCGGAATTTTCGTTGAAAACGTCGGTTTTCGTGAATTCATAGTGTCCCATTGATGTATTAGTGTCTTTCTCATCTTCTGTAGTGATGTGGTGCAATTGTGTGTGTTCCCGTTCAGTTTCAGTGCTCTTACTAAAATCTACTATACTACCATCTGGCAAATTCTTAAAAATAGTGATTTCAGTGCTTTGTGGAATAGTTTTTAGTGTAGATCTGCTCTTATTAAAAATAGTGGCATAAATTGGTGATGCATGGGAAACTGCGTAAGTCTCAGACTCATCTCTACCATTTACTTCTACATCTATGTTTGATCTTACATTATTTTTACTATTTCTTACACTATTTTCGTATTTTCTCTCTATCCTATTTAATTTTAACAAAATATAACATGTTATAATTACTATTACTACTAATACACTTCCTAAAACTAACGATGATATTAATAATAATATTGTATTGATGTCCATTTCCTTCGCTTTCGGATATTATCTGAAATAGACGAGAAATAGATAAAGTCGGGATAGGCCTACTTAAAATTCGTAGAAAATTACATTTAATATAGTTAATTAAATACTTAAAACATCTATCTTGTGTCTGCCTTCACTTTTTGCGTTCTAAAAATCGCGTATTTTTGAAGCAGTCTTATTTTGTTCTCTCTGTGTCGAGCACCCTTGTTACTTTCCTAGTAATCTTTGTGCATGACGATTAAAACTTTAGCTATGTGTGAAGTCTGTCAAACCATAACTTGGAGACTATATTTCACACTTAAAAACTCATGTTTTCGCTCTTTTCTATCATAAATATAGCATTAAATTATACTCGCTATATCTCTCTATATTTAAGCTTTTATTACTTATTTCATACGTATTTATTTAGTTTAAACCTTATGTTAATCATTTACGTGGTTAAATATGAATAAATTTATTAAATACTAATTTTTCTTGAATTTCTAAAAGTATATTATATGAATTTACGCTCGGAGTAGGAAAAATCTTCCAGCTTACGGAACATCAGTGAGGCTGGATAGAACGCCTCTCGTTCTTGTCGACTTCGAGTTCACTCGGGTTCACTCGGAACCTTTCGTAATTACCATGTGCTCGGGGCCTGGAGTGGAGACTAGCGTAGCCTCGCGCGGAGTTAATCTCTCGCGCAGGTCTCATTTCTCATTCTCACCTCCAGCTGCTCAGAGTATTCACTGTTGTTTGACGCAAACTCATACAAAATAACATGTGAGCCTTGCTCATATCGTTTACCAATTACGTTCCACAATAAAATTAATGCTTTTAATGATTCTTTCCAATCAATATTGATTGATTATTACTAATTATAATAAAATACATTATTTTCTTTTCTTTTCTTTTCTAAAACTTACAAAAACTTTCGGACTTTAAAAATAATGAATAAATACGTTATTACTACATACACTAAACATTCTTTAACACTATTTGTGAATTATTTCTAGCTTTATCTATGCTTATTTTCATCTTTTAACCTTTTAATTCACCATTTACGTACAATATAAAATTCATTATTCGCTATTTTATAAAAACACTTGTAATATTTGTACATATATGCTATCTATTATTACTATAATAGTAACCTATTACTATTTTATCTATTCTTATCTATTATTAACTATTTTAGTGATGTTATTACTAATATTCTTACTTTCTACATTTATTTTCCTTATCCCTTCTTGAATGTTTGAATGTTTTTAGACTTTATCTATCCTTGATTGATGTCACTATCCTAGATTCATCTAGGTAACCTATTTCTCATCTATTTCTATCCTTATTTCACAATTTTCTTCATTTCATTCACACTTTATACGGAAATGGGACATCGTTTGGTATACCGTACTACAATACAACCGGTTTGGGTAGTATGACTATTATGGACTATCATAGACTATAGACTTTGTTTACATAACCTTATACCTTCATCTGGTGATGGTGTTTACTATTGGTGATAGCTGTTTGGTGAGTATGGAATGCATGATCTGAATACACTTTTACATATTTACATGTTTGTTTACATTCAATTACCTATATTTTTTTTTCAAAATTTCCCAAAATTACCAATAATTAATTCCAATGTTTACGAACTGGTTTACAACCTTTTCTAAACTTTTCTCATAGTAGTTCATGAAATACAAACAAATCTTATACAATATAAACCTAAATAATGTTATTATTGTTATTATTGTTATTATTATTATTATTATTATGATTATTATGGTTCACTATTTTCTACTTTATATTTTCTTATCGATTTATACAGTCTGCAATACAACGTTATTAATGCAATGACTGAAATAATTAATACCAATATGATTCCTGCTATTACATACATTATGTAATTCGTCCTAATTATTAGTAGTGGTACAGTGGTATCCACTTTCAGTTTTAATAAATTTTCAGCTAGATTATTGAGTTCCTCATGGTGTATACTAAAATTTAATTGCTTTAGCGTCCAATTCCCTATCAAACTTAAATGCTTATTGTTTACGCTTATTACTTTTCTAGTTGGAATTGCCAATTCTCCAAAAATTAGGTTATCAAATGAACTGTAATCAATAAAGTACGAGCAATTGTTCCCATAATTTACTTTCGTCGATGTAACTTCATGATGTTTACCTAGCTTAGTCACATATCCTTCTACCAAGGATGAGTATAATACTCCAGCATGAGTATATCTGTACACTACCTTTCCTAGGTATTTCTCGGTTTGTTGTTCGCAACCACTTAACGATCCATTGAACACAATGTTATTCAAGCATTTAGCAGTATCATCCAATGTTATCTGCTCACAAAAATACAAGAAACTCTTGAATTCACATTTCGATCGATCTAGTGTGTGATATATTCCATTGGCTAAGTATACCACTTCCGGTAACTTATAGTACGTTCTAAAGTTGTTCGTTAGATAACCCATAGAAATTACATTAAACATTTTCGAAACTGTATTTTCGTAAACAATTGGCGTTTTTAATAATAAGTCGATGTTGTTTTCATTATAGTCATATTTCATTAAATAAATCGACGATACTCGATAAAACATTTTTATATCAGAACGATAAATTGAATACTTCAAAATATCATGACTATTTATAAATTTATTCACATCTAAGTTTGACAAAATATGATATGATAATTGGTTGCTAAGTATATCGTTGAATATTTTAGTTACTCTTTCTCTTGCTAAATGAGAAAATAGATTAGTCAAAATTTTTCTCTGAGCTTGCTGCAAGTAACAATACATTTCTTGCAATTTACTCCTTACATTTTGAAGAACATGATGTACCTTAACTACCACACCATGCATTATTGAAATTTCTTCGTTATGCGCTATTTTTAATTTATGAATTTCCTCAGCCAATACATTTTCATGTTCGGACAATTTTTGAATTGAGGTCGACAACTGTTGTGTATGTATTAGGTTATAGGTTGACAACCCTATAGACCCAAATCCTAATAACATAGACCAAATCGAACGTTTAGTCCTTGCTACCTCTATACATTTAGAACTACCATTTACGAATACAAACTGACATGGTATTGAATTTATCATATTGAGTCTAAATTGTTTTTCCCTTTTTGCGTATTCTTCCAGAATATCATATGATTCACTACACACTTTGTGCATCGGCACAGCTTCGTGAAAATTAACATGTAATCGAATGGTTGTATATACCATATTTGACGCATGAACAGCCAATGAATCTTGTGTTAGGGCTACCCCTACGTCCTTCATAGTTACTTGATGATGATCTTCTGACTTCGCAACATGAACCATAATTATCAATTTTATATAGATCACCCACATTGTTATTTCCATATTCTAATGTTTCCTTTTCAGTCTTGAATAAAATTCTGGAATTAGTAAAACCTAATATTAATTTCCTGTTATTGTTTATTTATTTATTTATATTTTAGTCTACTATCAACAATGTATTTCATTCCTATGTATTTTATTTTTATTTTGCTTTCCAGGTATCACCTGATTTTAATCCATACTTTTAATTTTACATTCCATACATTTATTTTTATTTACAATTCTAGTAACTATAATTCAAAAAGTGTCTATCGATTCGGGAAATTTCCTGATGAAGATTAGCATTTCCTCCAATCTCGGATTAGGGTTTGGTTGAGAAAGTGCCCCCTTTCTGACACTTCATCGGTAGACCCAATTTGTACCATAGTTACATTAGACCCTATGTTAATATTAAAAAAAAATTTTTTTTTTCACCAAATCAAAATTTACTCATCACCATCTGATGTTTGATCTGTCTCACCATACCTTTCACCATTTTTACTTTCTACGAATAATTTTAAACGTCTTAAGTCTATAGTATCACTTTTCTTTTCACCATTTTTCGTTTCATACTGTACCTTGTATGAATTGTTGTTTATCTTGTCCACTATTACCCCTTTAGTATTATAACGGTTACCAAAACATGCGGGCAAACCTGCTCTCGGCATTTCCCTTATTAATACCTTCTGACCAATTTCAAAACTCGGTTGATCAAACTTTTTCTCTATTTGCTTCTTCTGAGCTCTGAATCTTCTCTGCAAATTTTTGTACGCTAGCTGGCGTGCCTCTTTTATGCTCTGAAGTCTCACCTCATTGTCGACGTATTCGCAAGGAATGTCTAAGTCCTGCTCAAGAAACGTTCTTGGTTCGACTCCATGCAAAAGATAGTATGGTGAAAAACCAGTACCATCATGCACTTGCGTATTAATAGTAAATATCAAACTTGGCAAGATCTCGTCCCAGTTTGAAAAATCCTTATCAATGTAATGCTTCATTACTTGCTGTAATGAGCCAATGGCCCTCTCTGCACTCCCTATAGAATAATGGGCGCTTGTATTCGCAAAATGCAATTGCATTCCAAATTTATCTGCCATTTCTTCCACTATTCGGCTACGATGAGATGATAGCCTGTCCAGATGGAGTTGAGATGGAACCCCATGTTTCGTAATCAGATCTTCAAAAATTACCTGCGCAACGATCTCTGCCGTTACTGCGGGTACCGCTCTAGCGATAACAAATCTAGTTGCATTATCAACAAACACTAGAATGTACTTATTTCTATTGTTACGAGACAATTTAAAAGGTCCGACCTCATCCATCACAACTGACTGAAATGGAGCATAAGAGGGGTACGTCTGAGCGTGAAATAGTACTCTTCCTGTCTTCCTTTTCTGTATCTGGCAGCTTATGCATTCTCCTATCTTCTCCATGAAGAATTTCTTCATGTTCGGAAAGTATATTACTTTTAAAGCACGTCTATAGCATTTCGTGTACGAAAAATGTCCGCCACCATATACTGAACAATGGAGATTCTTGAATACTTGTTCTCTTAACACGTAAGGAATACATAATAATAATTTTGTACCACCTGCCATTCTTTGAGTTCTATAAAGTCTATCGTCCTTTACTGTATACCATCGGGCCTGCCTCTCTGCTTTTACATCAGCATCCTCTGGGTGTTCTATTGCATGCATGATCGGTCCGAAAAATGAGTCTTTTCTCTGCAATTCGCCAACGTTAATATCCTTATCAAAAGTCAAATTAACTTGGAGATCTTCAGCTTTCACCTTCAACGTTTCTAACTCAACATCTTCTATCGTCGGTTCGATGTCTGTGTTCCTGGACAAAATATCGCTAGGATTCTTTTCTCCAGGACAATGCACCGGTGTATACTTATATTGGGCTAAGTCCAAACTCCATCTTACCAATTTCGGAGCTAATTTAGGTGACGTTTGCAAATACTTCAATGCCTTACAATCGGTGTACAGCTCAAATTCTTTATTGAACAAGTAATAATTAAATGCTCTTAAAGAACTTATTACTGCCAATATCTCTAATTCCACTATGTGCCTGGTCTTCTCCTGTGGACGTAACACACGACTGTAATAAGCTACTGGTGTCCATTCACCATTAGTTTGTTTTTGCATTAATACTCCACCAATCGAACTAGTCGATGCATCTGTGTACACTCTTGTGTCTAAATCTTCCCTAAATGGAGCTAGCAATGGTGCATTCATTAGTGCTGATTTTAACTGATCGAACGCCTGCTGGTAAGATTCATTCCATTCGAACTTATGACCCTTCTTCAAAATAGGTTGAAACGCTGATGTGATTTTGGCATAATCCTTACAGAATTTTCGAACATAATTAGTTAAACCAAGAAAAGATTTTAACTGCTTTACATTATTCGGGGCCTTACATGCTTTTATCGCCTGAATTATTTTCGGGCTAACCTCGTATCCTGCGTCACTGACAATGTGTCCCAGAGCCATAATTCTCCTTTCTATGAACTGGCATTTTTCTACAGATAGTTTGAGTCCGTAATGTCTCAATCTTTTGAAAACTGATTGAAGTACATCTACCATTTTCTCCTGATTGTTCGTATAAATAAATACGTCGTCCATATAATAGGAAACTGACTCTGGATTTACATTTGCCAGGGTCATCGCCATTATCTTTGTATATATGGCGGGCGATTGTAAATATCCCATCGGTAAAACACGATACTGATAAGCTCCTACACCTGGTATATTGAATGAAGTATACTCCCGTGACTCCTCAGAAATAGGCACTTGATGATAAGCCGATTTTACGTCCAAAATACTAAAATATTTATGTCCTCCCATACACGTTAAAATTTGATGGATCGGAGGCAGCGCAATGCTATGCAATTTGACGCATTTGTTCAAAACCCGGCAGTCCAAAACTGCACGAATACCCCCTGACGGTTTTTGTATAAACAACATTGGAGAGTTGTAAGCGCTTGAACTTTCTTCAATTATTCCTTGTCTCAACAAAATGTTAATTTGTTCCTTAACTTTATCTCTTAACGCTATGGGAATCGGATATTGGTGACGTCTAAATGGTACCTTTGTTTCTAACTCAATATGATGCTCAAAATGTTTTACTTGGCCTAATTCGTCATCCTGCCATGCAAAAACATCCGCAAAATCATAGCACAAACTCTCAATTTTATTCCTAATTTCCGGTTTCGTTTCATTCCCAAATTTCAATCTAGACTTATCAAAATTTCTACGAGATCTTAAAATACTATCAATATCTTCGGTTGACAATCCTTCACTCTTCAATTGTTCTTCATCCACACATTCTTCAGCTTTTCCTAATGTTACATTCGGTCTCAATAAAATTGCTCTATTAGATGGGTTAATAATTTCAATCTTGTTATTTTCCGCCGATAAAAGTGCACGCGGAATTAACACATTGTATTGGGCTTCTATCTTCCTATCCGGTTCCAACAAGTATTCCTTGTTATTCCATGAACTAACCAAATTCACTTCCACCGTAGTCTTAGACCTAGGTAACAACCGTACCTTATGACCTAATACCCATCTTGGTCGAATACAATGTTTTATTCCTAACGCTGCATTATCAGACACAGTCACAGATTCCAGTTCTTCCCTTTTCCTTAATCTAGGCTTTCCAAACCTCTGCAATGTCAATTTATTCTGCCCGTAATTTATTTGGCAATTTTGACTCTGTAGAAAATCATTCCCGATCAAAACTTGATACGGAAAATCTTTTACTACGCGAAATTCCAAATGAAATGTCTGTCCGGCCATTTTAAATCTAATCACAGCAATCTTGTTTACTACTAACACATTCTGTGTTATTCCACGAATCCTTGTTGGTCTAGGGATTACCTTCGCACTTGGAGGGACTAGTTTTTCGTTTACAATGGATATCTGCGATCCTGTATCAATTAAAGCTTTATGACATCTACCATCTACCTCTATCGGAACATAGAGCATATTATTATCAGTTAACGTAGAGGCTACTATTTCTCTAACTTTTACTTTACTCCCTGTAAATGTGCCTCTGTCATTTACAGTTTCACCTAGTTTAAATTATTTGACGTTGTAGCCTGATAATAAGTTGTACCATTTATCTGGTTCGGTACTACCGGAACATACTGTACGGGATTATTTATTTGGCTATGATTTTGGCACCATGTTGGCCTATTAACACCATTCGCACAACAACTGTTTCCTCTTTGTTGCCAGAAACCTGTCTTTCTTCCACCTCTGTTATTTCGCCAATTACTTCGAAATCCTCTACCATTATTATATCCGTTAGAACCTCTATTCCTAGTATAATTATTATTACCATTCCTATTCCAATTCCTATTTCCATTATTCTTATAAAAATTTCTTCCTCCATTCCGAAAACTTCTATTTCCTCTAAAATTATTATTCCTGTATTGCTTCGAATCACTACCGTTTCTATCCTCTTTACTATTTCGGTCCTGAAAATTCGCAGCTAATGTCAACTGTAAATTCTCTATTTTCTTTTCTAGCTCACTCAATTGAGTAATACTCGTTGGTTCTTGCTTAACTTTAACGTCTTCCTTATTTCTAATCTCTTTCTTTAACAACAACTTATCAATTTCTACATCGCTATCTTCCTCCTCTACTTGCTCTCTCATCTTCTTTAACAAATCTTTAACGGTAACCTTTCCGTTTTCCCGTTTAACACGCTTCTCTACTTTGCACTTATTCTTCTCTACTTTTTGAAGATCTTCTACAAATTTATCAATCGTCGAATATGAATTCGTACCTACACGTTCCATGAAATACGGTTGAAGACCACCTAAAATTATTCCTATTTTCTTTTTATCATTCATGTTAGCGTCTAATCTTTCACACAAAACAAGCATATCATACACGTAATTTATTATAGGCTCATCCTCAAGATGCAACCTTTCCCTTATACGATCCTCTATATCTAACGTTACATTAGTACGTGTGAACTCTTCGATTATGCTATTCTGTAGTTGCTTATAACTAATTTCACTAATATTCCTTCTCTTTAAAAACACCTTCATCCACTGTCTACCATTTCCCTTGAAAACACTAGGTAATAGCTCTTTTCTCTTTTCTTCACTCACGCCTGCCATTTGACACGCGTCGTCAAATTCATCGAAAAAACCTATTATATCGCTATCTGTTTTTAAGTCAAACTTTGGAAGTTTGTTAACATCGGAATAAAATGTTACACCAGTCGCCATTTTATCCTCTTTTGTACTATTCGATTGATTATTACTAACAACACTACTTCCAAATGGAAAGATTGATGTAAAATCCTCCGTATACGATTTTGCTATAGGGCTGGACGGAAAATTCTCAACGGGTCCTAATTTCAAATTTGGTTTCGCACTTTCTTGCTTTTTCTTACTTGAACTTGCTATATTAAACAAACTTCCGACCTGTACTCCTTTTGCCGCTTTTTGTGCTCTTGTACGAATACTTTCGTTACTCATTTACTTATTAATCACTTAAACTTATTTATTCTTATAATACGTATATTCGAGCTACTTAATCAACTTGGCGGGAGAATCGGATAACTATTTCCTTATTGCAAAACCTTAAATTCACTATATCAATTATACATTATAACTTAATACCTTAACCTAATTCGAGAAAATACGATCACAATACTTATAATTACACTTCATCGTAGAGAGGGTGGGAAGGATGGGTTTTATTTACGTAATATAATATCATTTAAACTTCTTTAAATTTAATGGGAGGGATGGGAGGGAATTAAATTTACTTTAAATCTACTAAGAGTTTTACAAATAACCTCCGCTAGGCATCGAACCCTAAGCATACTCCACCATGAAGTTAGGGACTTAGTATGTCTACTGGGAACGCTACAAAATGGCCTAAGCCTCACAGCATCTCCACCATGACAACCTAGCCACTCAGTGCCTATTTGGGGATGCAAAGATGAGTGCTACTAGGCGCCTTCCACTCACCATCTAGAATGAGTGGGTAAATTATAACTTAACTTGCAAGAGGTGTTCATATGGGGATTAAACAAATAAATATACTTCCACTTCATTTAACATAAAACAATGTATTTCTAAAATCTGATGAATGAACTGTGAGATTTCTGAATGTTTGCTATAACGGATATTCGGAGTCATTTGCCAGTAAGGTATAGTACGATCAAGTATTGAGCTTTGAATTCTGACTCGGAGTCACACATACCTGGATAAATCTGTCGCTATCCCTCGTCGTTCTGGTGTTGAACTCTGCTCCTTAAGCTGACACTCCTTGTTGTTGGACGATGAAAGTGGGCATTGAGGAATGGGCCTCTCAATGTAAATCTCCCTCGAAGCTCTGCGTCGTTAGACTATGTTGACGTACAACGTACTGTTTTCTCCTATCATCTGGTAGATAATTAAATGTAACTTAGTTCTCCAGACTCGAACCCAAGTATATTCAAAGTCGATGACCAATCTCGGAACTCTCGGAACTGTCTCCTTCGAACTCTCTCTTCCGAACTCTCTGGACTGTCTCCGATCTGTCTCTTCCGAACTCCCTCTGAACTGTCCCAAAACCTTCTCGTCCTGTGGTTTTGTTTGGCGGGGTCCAACTACCATCGTCTGCTTTTCCGTCTGCTGTGGCACGTGCGACACCGTTTTCACATGGAGAGACAAATTCCTTCCATGTGTCAAAACTCAAAACTGCAACCCTCGACACGTTCTGACTTCCCGATTCTAAGCAATCCTCCGTACATCCGTAATCTCATGAAATTCATAAAATCCCACAAATTCACGTTTTGTACAATTTCTAGAATCTGGCTAATGTGAGGAAAGACACATTGTCAACATTTCCTTCCTACATTGCCAGACACGTTACGATGACATTCTTATACACAACTGTTTACAATGAATTGCTGACACAACTATTAGCGAGATTGTGCAGCTTGCATTAACTTTACATATTCAACATTAAATTCCCATAACCTTACTTAACGATTTCGAGACATAAACATAACAATAAATCTAAAATATACAAATTATTATTCTCGAAAATCGAGTTCTTCCACAATATATATATATATATATATATATATATATATATATATATATATAAGCGATGTTCAAAATATTTATGAAGTTGAAAAACAATGCTGTGAAGGATCAGGGGAGCAGAATTGTCTTCAGTGACGTATTTAGGAGACTATCGGGCTCATTCTCCCCTCGAAATAATTTGTTAGTTTTACGCATTCCACGTACAACAATAATCCTTCTTACCATTTCTAAGAATGTCATTGACTTTCCATTTTCTTATGCTTTTTGTTCAGAAATAATACTGTATTTGTCAAATTTCATTCCATGTAAGAACTGCGTCCTTAATTGTTCTTTCTGTCATCCTTTCTATTTTTCTGTTTCTTTTTCTTGACGTTACTACTTTCATTTCTCCTATCATACTTTATCGACCGTTGTCAGTTGTGATTCAAGTTGGCCGTCATCAGTAACACCAAAACTAAGAGGAGCTGATAAGCGAAACTAGTGCGCGGATTTCCACACCAACATGCGCGGATATCAACATGACAGGACTTTAGTTATTATAACAAAGAAACAATTATATCGTTTAGTTATTTTTAAAAGAAGGAAATGTTTGAATTAAAGAAAATCAAAACGGGGGAATAATTAGCCCGGGAAATTAGGACGGCCAAGAGGATGCTTTCTTTTTCTTGTATGAATAGAATAAAGGGTTAGATTCACTTCTAAATTTTTGTATCATATCACATAGGATTTATCGATCTGTAATTCTTGCCATTATAACTTCAATTTATGCATAAATTAAAATATATTTAATTCTCAAACTCAGGTGGGCAATTGCCCACTTCCTTCCATGTGTTGGGCATAGAAAGAAAATCCTAAATACGCCATTGGTTGTCTTCAACATTGGAAGGTGGGCAGATTTGAGGCTTATTCTAGATAAGGGAGATGAAACTCATATTACGGTAGATGAATCTGATCAACTGTTGCAGAGTATATTAGGTGATGTAGATGAAGTAGTAGTACATATCAGTATTACAAATCACTGCCGTGAAAACATTCTGAAATCTGAATACATGCATATTTATAATTGGTATGTTTCTAATTAGGCATCCACAAAGATCCACGTTAAAATTGTTTTATAGTAATATAATAATATAAATGACGACTTCCCCAAAACTATGAAGAAAGAATATCAATTATGTATGACGCAACAATACTCTTTGAGCAAAATTATTATAATCTTAATAACATTACAGGAATCGTTTCAGAAATCTGACGCATAACATACTTTTTACTTAACAGATGTAACCTTAAGATTATAGAGAAAAATATTCCAGCAATTGAATTCTTTTCTTTGCTTACGAAACATCCTCTCTCAAAAGAAAAAATGGGACACGCGGAAATACGTAGGAACAAACCATGGTTCGAACTAGCAGAGAAGAGAAAACAGGCAAAATTACGTTGGCTACAAAATCCGAATGAAATAACTACACAAAATTTCGTAGACATCAGACGAGGAACTTCCAAAACTTTTAGAACAAAGAAACGCGATATTTTGAAAGCTAAAATTTAGGAACTTGAAGATAATAGTAAAAATAAAAACATTCGGGACATGTATAAAGGAATCAACGAATTTAAGAAAGGCTATCAACCTCGTTCTTATATATGAAAGAAAGCTGATGGAACAGTTCTCACTGATACCGATAGCATTTTAAATAGATAGAAAGATTTCTTTGACGATTTGCTTAACACGCAACCAAAAACTAATGTGCGTGGAGAAAGGAAGATACACACAGCAGAACCATATATTCCAGAACCCAATCGAATAGAAGTAAAAATCGCTATAAAGAAATTAAAGAAACACAAATCTCGGGTGTAAACGAAATTCCAGCTGAGTTAGTTTTAGCTGGAGGCAAAAAATTGTGGAACAAGATACACAAACTCATTCTCCTTATCTACAACAAGGAAGAATTGCCACAAGAGTGGGAAGAATCAATCGTTGTTCCAATCCACAAGAAAGACGACAAAACTGACTGTAATAATTATCGAAGCATCTCTCTTCTGTTAACATCCTATAAAATCCTTTCAAACATTCTATTAGTAAGATTGACCCCATACGCAGATGAAATTTTTGGAGATTATCAGTGTGGATTTAGACGAAATCGATCAACTATCGACCAAATATTTACCATTCGCCAAATACTCGAAAACAAGCGGAAATACAGTAGTCCGGCACTTCAACTATTTATTGATTTTAGAAAGGCTTATAACTCGGTTAGGAGAGAAACATTGTATACACGACTCCAAAAGTGCATTACCACCTGCAATTCTCGTTTTCCTGCAATAGCAGGCAACCCAAAAAGCTCGGCGGTTGGGTTGGTTCCGAATTCGAAAGGCGTTGGACCAAATCTCAATTTTGTTAAAAATATATCAGTGTGGCAAACTAAAAAATAAGGAAATAAAACAAATTGTTAAGAATGACAATTTTATTATCGTGACGGAGTTGGATGACATCAAAAGTTACAAAATGATCTTACTTAAGCAGTTCAAAAAAGATGAATGGCAAAAGACACATATCAGAAAAAACATTTCTCTCCTTCTCCCCCCCAAAAAAAGAATTTTAAAAAAGAAAAAGTTACATAAAGTAAAGGTTTAATATAAAAGACTCACCCAAAATTTTGAAAATTGACACGCGAAAGGCAAGAATAACTGAACGGAAGTGAATAAAATCGTGCACAGATATTGCAAACGTAAAATGTGGGAATACAGGCTTCATATTTTCCTGAAAAAAAAAAACGGTAGGGTGGGGCACGGACCCCTCCAAACCCTTGATCACCAGATATCAAAAATGCTTGTAACAGTATGTCAGATGTGTATAAAGGACATTAAGAATTGTAACGAAACTTTTTCTATGGACAACACGTAAAAAATAAAGGAATACGAGGTTTTAATGTTCTGCGGAAAACAGTTTTAGGGGGCAAAAGCCCCCACGAAAAATTTTGAAATTTGACGTCCGAAAGGTAAGAAGAAGTGAACCGAACTGAATGAAATTCTGCACAGATATTATAAACATAAAATGAGGGAATACGGGTTCCTTATTTTCCTTTAAAAAACGGCTGGGTAGGGCGCGGACTCCTCCAAACATTTGATCATGAAATATCAAAAGTACTAGTAACAAATGTCAAATGGGTGTAAAGGACATGAAGAATTACAACGAAACTTTTTGTATGGACAATACGCAGAAAATAAAGGAATACGTTTTTTTATTTTCTGCGGAAAGACAGTTTTATAGGGTAAAAGAACCCACCCCAAAATTTTAAAGTTGACGTGAGAAAGATAAGAAGAAGTGAACCGAAGTGAGTGAAATATTGCAAAGATGTCGTAGGTTTAAAATGAAGAAATACGGGTTTCGTATTTTCCTGCAAAAAAAAAAAGGTTCGGTGAGGCACGGACCCCTCCAAACATTTGATCACGAAATATCAAAAGTGCTAGTAACAGTATGTGAGATGTGTCTAAAGAACATGAAGAATTGCAACCAAACTTAATGTATGGATAATATGCGAAAAACATACGAATACTATTTTTTTTTATTTTCTGCGTAAAAATGGTTTTACGGGGAAAAGCACCCACCCAAAATTTTGAAAGTTGACGAACGAAAAGCAAGGACAAGTGAATCGAAATGAATGAACTTGTGCACACATATTGTAAACGTAAAATGAGTGAATACGGGTTTCGTATTTTCCTGGAAAAAACTGTTGGAATGGGCACGAACCCTTCAAAGTTTTGATCACGAAATATCAAAAGTACTAGTAACAGTGAGGTGTGTGTAAAGGAAATGAAGAATTGCAACGAAACATTTTGTATGGAAGATAACCATAAAGTAAATCAATACGAGTTTCTTATTTCCTGCGGAAAAACTGTTTTAGGGGTCAAAGGCTCCTACCCAAAATTTTGAAAGTTGACACCCGAAAGACAAGAAGAAATGAGCCGAAGTGAATGAAATTTGCACAAGTACTGCAGACGTAAAATGAGGATAAGGGTTTTATATTTTCTTAGAGAAAACAGTTAGGTGGGGCGCCGACAATCCCAAACGTTTGATAACAAAAAATCAAAAATAATATTAATAGTATGTGAGATGTGTGTAAAGGAAATGAAGACTTTCAACGAAACTTTTTGTGTGGAAAATGTGCTGAAAACAAAAAAATACGAGTTTTTCATTTTTGCGGAAAAATGGTTTTATGGGGCAAAAGGCCCCACCCCAAAATTTTGAAATTTGGCACCGAAAGGGAAGAAAAAGTGAACCGAAGTGAATAAAATTTTGTTCAGATATTGTGGACATAAAATGAGGGTATACGGGTTTCGCATTTACCTAAAAAAAAAAAACGGTTAAGTGTGGCACGGACTCCTCCGAATTTTTGATCACAAAATTTCATAAGCGCTAGTAACAGTATGTCAGATGTCTGTAAAGGACATGAAGAATTGCAACGAAACATTGTGTATGGAGAATACGCAAAAAGAAACTGAATACTTGTTTCTTATTTTATGCGGAAAAATTTTTTTGTGGGCAAAAGAACCCACCCCAAAATTTTGAAAGTTGATGCCCGAAAGGTAAGAAGAATTGAGCCGAAATGAACGAAATTGTGCACAGATATTGTAGGCATAAAATGGGGGAGCATGGGTTTCGTATTTTCCTTGAGAAAACGGAAGCGTGGGGTGTTGACCCCTCCAAACCTTTGATCACGAAATATCGAAAGTACTATTAATAGTATGTCAGATGTGTGTAAAGGACATGAAGAATTCCAAAGAAACATTTCGTATCGACAATACGCAAAAAATAAAGGAATACGGGTTTTTTATGTTCTGCGGGAAAACGGTTTTAAAGGCTATAGCCCCACCCAAACTTTTGAAAGTTGAAGCCCGAAAGGCAAGAAGAAGTAAGCCGAAGTGAATTAAATTGTGCGCAGATACTGCAGACGTAAAATGAGGATACGGGTTTCGTATTGTCCTGGGGAAAACGGTTCCGTAGTGCGGCAACCCCTCCAAACCTTTGATCACCAAATATCAAAAGTACTAGTAACAGTATCTGAGATGTGTGTAAAGGACATGAAGAATTGCAACATATCTTTTTGTATGGACAATACGCAAAAAATAAAGGAATACGGGTTTATTATTTTCTGCGGAAAGACTGTTTTATGGGGCAAAACAACCCACCCCAAAATTTTAAATTTGAAGCTGGAAAGATAAGAAGAAGTGAACCGAAGTGAGTGAAATATTGCACAGATATTGAAGGCTTAAAACGAGGGAATACGGGTTTCGTATTTTCCTGGAAAAAGGGGTTGGGTGAGGCACGGACTCCTTCAAACATTTTGATCACGAAATATCAAAAGTACTAGTAACAGTATTATAGATATGTGTAAAGGACACGAAGAATTGCAACATAACTTTTTGTATGGACAATACGCAAACAATAAAGGAATATGAGTTTCTAATGTTCTGCGAGAAACGGTTTTAGGGGGCAAAAGACCCCATCCAAAATTTTAAAAGTTGACGCCCGAAAGGTAAAAAGACATTAGCCGAGGTAAATGAAATTCTGCACAGATATTACAGACGTAAAATGAGGATATGAGTTTCGTATTTTGCTGAGGAAAAAGGTTGGGTGAGGCACCGACCCCTCCAAACCTTTGATCACGAAATATCAAAAGCGCTAGTAACAGTATGTCAGATGTGTGTAAAGAACATGAAGAATTGCAACGAAACATTGTGTATGCAAAATAACCAAAAAAATAAATGAATACTGGTTTCTTATTTTCTGCGGGAAACTGTTTTAGGGGTCAAAATCTCTCACCCAAAATTTTGAAGTTGACACCCGAAAGAAAAGAAGAAATGAGCCGAAGTAAATCAAATTTGCACAGATATTGCAGACAGAAAATGAGGTTATGGGTTTCGTATTTTTCTAGAGAAAACAGTCGGGTGGAGCGCCGACCCCTCCAAACGTTTGATAACGAAAAATCAAAAGTGCTACTAACAGTATGTCAAATGTGTGTATAGGACATGAAGAATTGCACCGAAACTTTTCTATGGACAATGCACTGAAAACAAAGGAATATGGGTTTTTTATTTTTGCGCAAAAACGGTTTTATGGGGCAAAAGACCCCATCCCGAAATTTTAAAATTTGACGCCAAAAAGTAAGAAAAAGTAAACGGAAGTGAATGAAATTTTGCACAAATATTGTAGACATAAAACGAGGGAATGCGAGTTTCGTATTTACCTTAAAAAAAACGGTTAGTTGGGGCCCGGACTCTTCTGAACCTTTGATCACGAAATATCAAGAGTGCTAGTAACAGATTGTCAGGTGTGTGTGAAGCCCACCAAGAATTCCAAAGAAACTTTCTGTATGGACAATACGCAAAAAATAAAGGAATACGTTTTTTTTATTTTCTGCGGAGAAACAGTTGTAGGGGGCAAAAGAACCCACCCAAAGTTTTGAAAGTTGATGCCCGAAAGGCAAGAAGAAGTGAGGCGAAGTGAATTAAATTGTGCACAGATATTGTAGACATAAAATGAGGGAATAGGAGTTTCGTATTTTCCTGGGGAAAACGGAAGCGTGGGGCGCCGACCCCTCCAAACCTTTGATCACGAAATATGAAAAGTGCTAGTATGTCAGATGTGTGTAAAGGACATGAAGAATTGCAACACAACCTTTTGTATGGACAATACGCAAAAAATAAAGGAGTACGGGTTTTATATGATCTGCGGGAAAACGGTTTTAGGCGGCAAGAGACCCACCCAAAATTTTAAAAGTTGACGCCCGAAAGACGCGAAGAAGTGAACCAAATTGAATCAAATATTGCACAGATATTGTAGGTTTAAATTGAGGGCAAACGAGTTTCGTATTTTTCTGAGAAAAACGGTTAGGGGGCTCGGACCCCTCCAAACCTTTGATAACGAAATATAAAAAATCCTGGTAACAGTATGTCATATGTGTGTAAAGGCCACGAAGAATTCCAACGAAACTTTTTGTATGGACAAATACGCAAAAAAAATAAAGGAATGCTTTTTTATTTTCTGCAGAAAAACAGTTTTATGGGGCAAAAGAACCCACACCAAACTTTTGAAAGTTGACTCCCGAAAGGTACATGTTGTCTCAAAGGTCGAGGGCATTCTTTATTGGTATTTTAAGGAAAAAATTTTCTAAGTCCAGCTTCGGGTATCTTCGGGAAAAAGTAACCAGGTTCGAACCTCGAAGTCAACCTTTGCAATCGGGAGAAATTTTGCAGACGTGTTTTTCTTCTTTTAAATATAATAAGACTTGTTATTAATTGTATAAAAAAACAACATTGATTGAAATACTTAATAATTCAATATTTCGAAACTTTGTATTAATATCAGCACATGCCTGTTTGTCATTTAGCTCTCCATACGTAATGAAACATTTAGATACGTAAACGAATCTTTCCATATGTGAAAGAATGCAGAAAATTAAGACATAGAACACAATTCTCGTCTGAGTACTAAAATAAAAGTCAAAATGGAACAAAAACAGCGTTTCCAGTAAATATGAATCAGAGCCCTGCACCAGAGCCCTGCACGGGCCGGGCGCGCCCGATTCGGCCCGGTGCCCGGCCCGGCCCGACCCGTTTCAAGTACAGTGGAATCTCTTTAATTCGAACTTGGATAATTCGAAATATTGGATAATTCGAACAGAAGTCCATTCCCCTTGAAAACTGTATTGAAAACAATAGCAAAAAATCGTGGATAAATCGAACTTCTGAACCTATGTTTTGGATAATTCGAAGTAAATACAGTTGAAAAAATTTAATGTTGGACAGATGTAAACAGAGAAATACAGTTTTAACGTGTTTTCAGTTATCCAGATGCAGCCATAGGTGAGAGTAATACAAAAGATAAATAGAAAATCTATCTAATGATAAAGATGAAGGTGAGTTGGGGAAGAAGTAAAGATAGAGACCGTATGCCAATCTCATCTCGTTTCAGAATTGGTTGAAAATTTAAGATTAATTATTGATAAAGACAACCAAATGTTATTAATATTGTATTCCACGCAATACATAAAATTCAAGATTTATTGAACGTACACAAACAATTAAATTTAAGTAAATGAGGTTTACGACTTCTTAAAAGTGAGAACAAAGTATTCAAATTGTTACTAGTGTTTAATTGTTTGGGCTATTCAATGTATGTTTTAGTGTTGTACGTAAATATATTTTCCATTGTACACGTAGTTTGAATTATGTGGAGTCAATGTCGTTTGTTTGCGGTATTCGATCTCGCAAATAATAAGCTGCTTTAAAGGCTTACCATATGAATACACCAGTCTACACCATATGAATATGTATTTGATGCACAGTACTTTGGTTTCTTTGTTGTTGTATATGTGAAAATGAATGTTGTTGGATAATTCGAATTTTGGATAATTCGAAGTTTTTTCGTGTCCCCTTGGACTTCGAATTAAAAAGAGTCCACTGTATATCAAACTGGACCGGGTCCTAACCGGGCCGGGCACATTTCGGCCGGCTCGGCCCGATAGTCTGAAAGACGGTTCGGAAACTAATGTTTTCAGCCTACTTGTTTTTTAAATGTCCTCCACTACCTCTATTTTTGCCGTGTTTGTACGGTCTTACTGTCAGCCTATGTTAATCGTAATGTGTTTGGGAAACTGACTCTTTATTCAAGACTGTGATGTACTGGTAATACTATTACTATTACTACCTCTACTACTACTATTACTACTTCTACTATTACTACTACGACCACTGCTAATACTACTACAAGTGCTACGACTTCGCGTCAGAGTTGACATGTCTGATGGTACCGAAATTACCTTCTAAGTACAGAATAAAATTGAGAAATGCTAGTTATTATGGCCGGTCTGCGTAGAATGTGAACCGATGCTTGATCTACGAGGGAGAATAGTGGCTCAATGGAAAAAACACTCACATCTGGTGCTAGAGGTCGTCGGATCAATCCCTGCTCATGCTATGTGAGTTTTGTTGTGGACAAACATCGTGTGCATGGGAGTTTCTGGGGTGGTCCCGCTTCCTCCCACTGTTTTCTTTCCACCAATTCATCCCATCATCATCCATTCAGCCTGAGCCGTAGTTACCTAAAGAACGTATGGTAAAGTCAAGTACTTGACCTAGTAAGTAGAATTTGGTACGCTATCATTGGACCACGGAAGGCAAAACCATAAACTGGCGTGCTCATAAGATCAGTGCAATTTGTAGTAATGTTCAATTAGCAAGGCAAATATCGAATGGTTACATGTTCATGTATTGTTTATAGTATGATGCTACAAATATAACAAAATATAATGATCAAATAAATCACCAAATCGCCAGGGTCGATTAGGTGTTCCTGGAACGGTGGCTCAGCGGTTGAGCGTTCACCTCTGGTGTATGGGGTCCCTGGTTTGATCCGAGCTCTCGCCAAGTGAACTTTGTGGTGGACAAACACCGTGTGGGGGGTTCGCGGCGTTTTCCTGTTTCCTTCCACTTTATTTACTCCACTATTTCATTTATTTCTCACCATCGTCTCCTTTAGGCTAGTTGGCATAACTTGGAACCACCTACCAAGAAGAATAAACTAATGGATTGGGAAGATAGACATTCAGTCTCTGGTGAATTTGATGATGAAGTAGACATCTACCTCAACATGTCATCATGTGTAAGAGAACTAGATATACTGCAGTGGTGGAAGCAACAAGAACAAACTTTACCAAAATTGTGTAAATTAACGCGTCAGTATCTCGTCATCCCTGCTTCTAGTGCGTCTACTGAAAGAGCTTTTAGTACTCAGGAACGGAGAAATGCTCTAAAGCCTGAAACTGTTGGATCTGTTTCTGTGCTATTCGATGCGTACAAGGACATACAGTAAAGCGATGTTCATTTTGCACTATTGGTTTCTTAGGAAACCTTATATTTTCATTTTCTTAATATCAACTATCCCTTCTATTATATGTGATGTTAAGAGGCATTTTTGATAGCCGATATCTATACATTTTTCATTCAGGGGACTTTTGAGGTATTTTTTGATCAACAATGATATGTGTGGATTTTGTTTTGATTTACTGCCTCGCATTCCGTCATATAGCTCTGTTATTTACTTGTTACGCACCGTTTCAGGAACACTTCATCGATCCTGAGGTCTGGGTGATTTATTTGATCATTGTTTTTTGTTATTATTATTGTAGCATCGAATTATAAAGAATACAGGAACATGTAATATGATTTGGAATCTGCCGTGCTAATTGAACATTACTACAAATTGCGCTAATCTTATGAACACGCCAGTTCATGGTTTCGGCCTCCGTGGTCTAATGTAGCGGAACAAATTCTAATTAGTAGGTCAAGGACTTGACTTTCTCATATGTTCTTTAGGCAATTACGGCTCAAGACGTATAAATGATGATGGATGAATTGGTGGAATGAAGACAGTGGACGAAAACGGTCTAATCCAAAAACTCCCACGTTCACGATTTTTGTCCACAACAAAGCTCACATAACACGAGGAGGGATCGATCCGACGACCTCTAACACCAGATGTGAATGCATTCTACTGGCCAGACTACCCAGACTGGCCATAATAACTAGTATTTCTTCGATTTTTCTGTACTTAGATTGTAAAGTATGTACCACCAGACATGTCAACTCTGACGCTCGTAGCAGTTGTAGTAGTAGAAGTAATAATAATAATAATAATAATAATAATAATAATAATAATAATAATAATAATAATAATAATAATAATAGCAGTAGCAGTAGTAGTAGTAATAAGAGTAGTAGAAGTACAGTACTTTACAGTCTTGAATAAAGAGTTAATTTCCCAAACACCAGTGGCGGCGGTTGGACGTTAAAAGTGAGGGGGCAAGACATGATCTGAATATTTGTATATAAATGTTAGTTTTCCTGGTTGTTTCTAACATTTTGTTTGACGAAAGGTTGTATAACTAATAGGATACTATATTTTCAGTTAAAATACCGTATATCGTATATAATAGTTGATTAAGTAAATTGAGAAGAACAACGCAAGTAGATACTAGCCCTATGTACTCTTAAACAACGAAAGTGTAAGAAGAGATTTGATTCCTTGCTCATGAACATCTTAAAATTCTGTCTGAAAAATTGTGTGATCAGATTATTTAATAAATTTGCAAAACAAATAAATAGAAAGGATAATATTAATCATAGTAATGAATAATGATGCTTGTTTTGCAAAAGTTATATTGAAACTGAGGATTAATGAAAAACTTAATATTTAATTCCAAACATGATATTAAATGTATGTTATTACTCTTAGAAAATGAAAGACAGTAAATACTACAAGCATATATTACGACATTTAAAGAAATATTTGCTTTTGCAACTTCTTGAAATATGTTCGTTGCCATTAGGTGCAGATTTTACTTTCTTGGAACACATCAAAACACAACAATACTTACAATCCACACTTCAGTTATACAAAATAAACTTAAAACCTAGAATTATATTCAATTTACTAAATTTTATTGTGTATACACTCGTACATCCTTAAACACAACACTTCACTCGTATATTACACTACAAAACAATGGAAAAAGTAGAAGTTGTTTCTTATCACACTCTTTTTAATCGATATTCCTTACTTTAGAAAGAAGAAAAGACATTTTAGGAACTGTCAATTTTTGTGCAATTAAAGAATCGAGCCCTTGTAAGAAGAAATGAAAGTATGCTGAAATTGTTTTCCAATAGGTTACTTTTTGGGGTTATTTTCTGTGGCGATTAAAACGCAATTACTGTAGCTTTCTTTACTCCACGGGAAGACAACTAATACGTATTCACGCAACAGCAAATATTATATGGCAGCATTTTTCCTATTAATCAGTAACACACACAAAATCGTTACATTTCCAAACGAAACTATATACATTAATTGGTTACTTAAAAAAGTGCGAAGGGCAACTGCCCCCCCTAATCACCGCCCATGCCAAACACATTACGATTAACACAGGCTGCGAACATTAGTTTCCGAACCGTCTTTCACAGTGTTCGGGCCGAGTCGGGCCGGCCCGGCTCGGCCCGATTTGTGCTCGGCCCGATTTGTGCCCGGCCCGGTTAGAGCCCGGCTCGAGATTCGGGCCGGGCCGGGTCGAGCCGGGCACAGAATTCAGATCCATTCGGGTCGGGCCGCGCCGTCTTCGGGCCTGGGTTTGCAGGGCTCTGCCCTGCACGGGCTGGGCGTGTCCTGTTCGGCCCGGAGACAAATGCTATAGGGCCGAACCGGGCGCACGTATTTCCGGGTTGGAACCGGGCACTCAAGGACGGATTGGAAACTAATGTTGTCATTTTTTCCCTTAAATGTCCTCCACTACCCCTGCCTTTGCCGTTCGTACGGTCTTACTGTCAGTCTACGTTAATCGTAGTGTGTTTGGGAAACTGACTCTTTATTCAAGACTGCAAAGTACTGTAATACTACTAATATTACTACTACTTCTATTATTACTACTACGACCACAGTTAATACTACTATAACTGCTACGATTTCGCGTCAGAGTTGACATGTCTGGTGGTATAGAATTTACCTTCTAAGTACAGTATTTTATAACAAGTCTTGTCAAACAGGGTGAAATATCCCTATTTTCATTTTCCAACCATTTTTGAGCATAAATCGACTTTTGCGAGGTGAGAAAGGAAGATACGACAGAAGGAAAACAAAGTTATTGTAGAAGCATTATCATCAATATTTTGCATTCCAAAATACGGAATGTTACTTAAAAAACATAACTTTAAAAGAAATATCTACTAAAATGAAAGAACAATCATGGCATTTTAGGCGTGTGCGTAACAGTAATATACAAAATAAATATTACAATACTTTTGAGGGTCTAGATCATTTAGATTACATATTGGTATTCCAAAGGTAAACAAATGAAATGTTTTTTTCTTTTGATTGAAAACGTGATTTTGAATTTTATATATATATATATATATATATATATATATATATATATATATATATATATATATATATATATATATATACAGACTGTTATACAATTCGTGTAATTTTCTACAGCACTGGGAGAAGATGAAGTTTTCACACCATTAATATAAAATTTGGCACTCTTATTGAGAAATATCTGAATTTTTCGAATTTCTAAAGGAAATAGAAGAAAATTAATGTTTAGCCCCCCTTTTGGAAGTGTAAACACAGAAGTTCATTTTCCTTATGGGAGGTTCAATGTTAAATTTTGGAAGCAGTTTTCTCCAATAATTATTCGTAAAGATTTTGGGGCAAATGAGTTGTATTTGTTACGAAATGCAAAAACACTCATTCACAAAGCTAATAAAGCCGTCTCAAAATTTATTTTGGGAAGGCCCCCCTTCGGGGGCAAGGGCCGTAAAAAACTGGTGGGTGATGTATTACCAAATCCCAAAATTTATTTTCGGAGTGCCAGTAAACGTCAGATTAATCACGAATGTCACATAATTAATGCTCCAATGCTCCTTACATGTAAGAGTGACTGATAATGGGGCTACAGCCCCCTTTCAAAAGTAAGAAAATCACCAGAAATATCCTTAGTAGGGACATACGAGAAGCAGGTGTTTTTGTTAATTAGTGTGAAATTTGGCGTCATTGTAGCAAAAGAGTATGCATTTTCGAAATATGGAATGCTATTTTGGTAAGGCACCGCCTTAGGGGGGCACAGGGGACGAAGCATTAGATGATGTACCTTTATAAAAATTCAAAATTTTGTTCCGGAAATGCCAGTGAGCGTCAGATTTTTCACAAATGTCACAGAATTAATATTCTAATGCTCCTTGCATGTGCCAGTAACTTGTGTGGGGCTATAACCCCCTTTCATAAAATATCCCCATAATTCTTCAATTTATTTGAGGTGACCTTTGTGCTGCCTCTGTACCATATCGGGTTGTGCATTAATGGAAGCCATGGCTAAAAATAATATACATTTCCTTTCCCCCGACTTCGATCCGACATTTTGTTCTCGAGTTACGGCTGTTTTGGGCATTTTTCCGACTGGTTTTTGGCTGGTCATAGCGCCAAAAGGAAGCATTGTGCACCCAGGTTGTCTTATCACGGTGTCAGGAATGAGCTCTCAAACGTTGTAAGTGTTGTTTTGAAACACCCTCTATATTTCTATCCTGTTTCTGATTAGCTTCTCTTTGCCAATCAATTTCCAGTATTCCCAAAATAAACCAAAAGTGAACTAAATTCACTAAATCGCCTTCCCCCTATGCTTTCTTCTTGTATAGTACTTATTATATATTTATATTGTAACTAGCAGCGTTCACCCCGCTTCGCTGCGGTCACCCCGGAACGCAATAAACTTTGTTACTTACAAGTAAACCTTACGTTTGGGTGAATCGAGTTGCTGACTGAGACACATATGAGAAAGTAGTACTAAATGTGGTCAGTATTTCAGTGAAGTTTTAGGTGCGAAGCTCCAGGGGTTTAGGAGATACAGCTACCAGAACATCACATGGAAGTACAGAATAGTCTTCATACAGTTGGAGGTAAAAACTCTGTAAGACCTCTTGTAACGACAAAAGATGAATAACAAATATATGGGTACATATTAGGACTAGGGGGAAGTCATATAGTAAGGGTATACCTGACGGCGGCCATCTTGAAATCCGCCATTTTGAATTAAGGTTAAGTTTTTAAAATAGGAATAGGGTCATGTGATACATGATTTAAGGCGCAAATTTAATCAGAAGAACAATGGTGACGTTAATTTTGATTTACGCGCAATTGGTAAAAAGTTACAGGGAAATTAAATATTGTTGCTGCATATGTATTAGTCCTTTACCCCACCTTGTAAATTTTGTGTTAATGATAATAATTAAATAAAAAGCAGATGGATAAATATTAGGTCTATGGTAAGAGTTGCCTTGATGGCGACCATGTTCAAATCCGCCATTTTGAATCAGACAAAAGTTTTAAACAAAACGCATAACAGTGACACCTTATTAATAGCAATTTTTACCATAAATCCAACGGTATAACCATTTTTGCTTTATCATTAACCAGCACTTGTTATCGCATAAACAAGTTGCTAATTTAAGGAAAAATGACCAAAGTGGAATTGAGTCATAATTGAACTTGGGTCTTTCTTCCAGAAAAGTCCTCAATTAGTACAATCAATATGTAGTTCAGAAAAGAGTGCATGACTTGCACAAATGCTCTGCTCACAGTGAGCACACCTGACAAAGGCAATCCAGTTACACTTAACCCATTTGTCGTTAACAATTCCGTCAAAGCAGTAGTCGTAAGGAGCGATCCATTTAATTTTGTGCTGGTTAATGATAAAGCAAAAATGGTTATACCGTTGGAGTTATGGTAAAATTTGCTATTAATAAGGTGTCACTGTTATGCGCTTTGTTTGAAACTTTTGTCTGATTCAAAATGGCGGATTTGAACATGGCCGCCATCAAGGCAACTCTTACCATAGACCTAATATTTATCCATCTGCTTTTTATTTAATTATTATCATTAACACAAAATTTACAAGGTGGGGTAAAGGACTAATACATATGCAGCAACAATATTTAATTTCCCTGTAACTTTTTACCAATTGCGCGTAAATCAAAATTAACGTCACCATTGTTCTTCTGATTAAATTTGCGCCTTAAATCATGTATCACATGACCCTATTCCTATTTTAAAAACTTAACCTTAATTCAAAATGGCGGATTTCAAGATGGCCGCCGTCAGGTATACCCTTACTATATGACTTCCCCCTAGTCCTAATATGTACCCATATATTTGTTATTCATCTTTTGTCGTTACAAGAGGTCTTACAGAGCTTTTACCTCCAACTGTATGAAGACTATTCTGTACTTCCATGTGATGTTCTGGTAGCTGTATCTCCTAAACTCCTGGAGCTTCGCACCTAAAACTTCACTGAAATACTGACCACATTTAGTACTACTTTTTCATATGTGTCTCAGTCAGCAACTCGATTCACCCAAACGTAAGGTTTACTTGTTAGATAATTTTTACTTTTTCGCTTTCAAGTGATATGATAAAAACCATAGAAGATTGCAGTAAATCTTAACATTATATCGCCTGTCATTTATGTTAACCCGCCCCGCTTCGCTGCGGTCATCCCGGTGCTGGCATATTGTAAAAGTGTCTGTAAAAATAAGCAAATCAATTAAAAAATTTTAAACAGAAGATTCAAGCTATTTTCCGCTGTATATCGCCTGTCATTTATGTTAACCCGCCGAGTGACACGGTCATGCGGGTTGCATATAAATACGTTTATTTTTACCTATGATGAACTAATAACAAAGGATTTGTACGTTATGGACACTTGAATGGTCAATTATCTCAAGACACTGGTAATTAAAAATTAAAGTGATATGATAAAAACCATCTAGGGTCCAAATCCTAATAACCCCCCAAAAATGAAAGAAATTGGTTCAGCCGTATTAGCGTGATGAGCGGACAAAGGATTTTGTACGTTCTCTTTTATATATATAGATAGATTGACAGAGATTGCCAATATTGATTGAAATATCTGGTTAAAATTCTATTAGAGGAATTCCCTCTTCAGTACAGAAATTCCCTTTTTGCATCCTACCGCCATTTTAGGCGAGATGGGATTAAGTAAGATGGAAATTCACATCTCGCCTAAATTGGTAGACATTCTTATTTTGAAGATATAAGTGGCTGATAAATCGTTAGGCGAGGTGGGATTAAGCTAGATGGGATGGAATCATCTGAAAAGGTAGGGGTACGGTAGGTAGCGGCATGACGTCACGCCGTCCCCCATGCCTATCTTTGCCCATTGTAATTGCTTAGGAAGTGGGAGGACGCCGTACACAGTTTTTTGGAGGTGGGGATAGGGTCCCCCGCGTTCCCACGCACTTTAACCCCTGCTGCTAAGTATTAATTGCTGTGAGGACTAACGAAAAATATTATGTGATAATAATAATAATAATAATAATAATAATAATAATAATAATAATAAAGTATCTGAATGATACAGATATTTTTTTCAACTTTTATTACAATTGCTGTGGGTTCCAATGAATCTGGTTATATTGTTTTTGAAAGGAATAAAGAAGCTTCAAACAACAATATGATTTGTATAAAAGAAAAAAAGCCTTATCAGTTGCAAGAACTGACAAGTGGCCTTGTGTCTGTTTTTTTAAACACAATGTTACGAGGCGCAGAAGCCACCACGCCTGCGGTGTGCTTGCTTTTTCGCCTCAGGCAGCTTCAGTACTAAAATTAAGGCTTTGCTTCAGGCAGACAGTACTAAAATTCTGTCAATTTATGTGTAGCTAACAGCAACCACACAGGTTCTTTGAAACGCTGAATTTTACAAGAAAGGTTTTGTCCATCGGATAGGAAGCGAACGAAGCCCATCGTACGTTGTAATCCCTCCCCTCTTTTGCACAGTGTGTGAAATTTAACTTGTATACTGTAGTAAGTTACAGAAAAGAGAATGCTATTTTTTAAAAAATGACATTATCGAATAAGATTGACCATTATTACAATATATTCAAGATGAAAAATATTCTTTTAACAGGGTCGTACTTAGTTGTCTGCACTGAAATTCCCATAATGTGCTTTCTTCTTTTCTAATATGAGCTCCGAGCTTCTTCGTGTCTAAGTGGTTAGCGTACGTGCCTTTGGCGTGAGAGACCCGGGTTCGATTCCGGTGAGAGCTCATGTAGTTCGGGTTTGTCAATTAATCAGTAGGTCCCGTCTTATATAGCCTCGCTGCTGAAAGGGACGACAAAATCAACTTAACTCATATTGAGCACCATAGGAGATATAACTCCGAGGTGAATTTTGTCCCTGGAAAACCTCCCAAAATCATCAACGGTACGAAATATGTCTGCAATGCAACATGTCCATCATTTCCAACTCTATGCTCTGTGATCTAGTTTGCGTTTCATGTTTTCAGTAAACTAGACAGACAAAAGGAAGAATAGAGGCTTTCTTCCAGAAAATTGTGTTCGAGGGTGGGGGTTCACACAGGCTCGTATCCACGGGGAGTCTAGGGGACCGGGCTCACCAAAACTTTTTACATTAGAATGATTTATGAGCGTTAAAGTAGTCATCCATTAGGATTTTTTTGTTTTAGGATGATACCAGATTCGACTCCTGGTGTAAGCTCAACTTTCAGTATTGTGTCATTTGCAGGTCTCGTCTCATACAGATTCGTTGAAAAACCTCTAAACATGTGCTATGACTAGTATGCGAACTAAAGTTTTTTTTAGCTAAAGAGAGAGAAATTTCTTGCTTTAGACTCTGCCCTGTAATCCAGTTTTTCTGGAGGCGAGATAGTATGGTTGGGAACGACCTATCAGATTCAAGTTCCGAACCCACATATAAAAGACCTTCCTTTATAACCTTGGTGTTGTATAAAGACGAAAAACAAAAATATACTGATAGCTCCAGTAATAGATATTATAGCAAAGAGATTTAAAAAATAGGTGGTTTGGAAATAGAGAAAGGACTGTACCTGAGCTTTATTAGTATTACTAGCATATATTACCCGCTTTGCTAAGTTAAAATGAAAATTTTAAAGCACAACTCCGTATTTCATGTGTTTAGTACCCGTGAAATATGCTGTTTTCGTTTTTAATGGCATCGATTTAAACAACATCGGAAAGATCATTGATCAACTCGGCGACCCCAAAAATCATGGATTCGACACCAATAATGGTCATTTTCGGTCATTTATATATATATTTCTTCCTCCCCTATGTTGCGGGCCATGGCAACGAAAGTGTCACTGTTCATCTCAGCGACCCCCCACAAATGTGGATTCAGCACTAATTAACGGTCATTTTCCATTATCTTTAAATATCTCTTCCTCCCTTTCCCCCAAGTTGTGGGGTTGAATTTGAATTTAAACATGATCGAAAGTACCACTGCTCATCTAAGCGACCCAGAAAACTATAAATTTGACACTGATAGTGGCCATTATCGATCATTTTATATATCACTTTCTCCCCTTTCCGCAAGTGGCGGAGCTGATTTTGCATTTAAACCGGATCGAAGATGTCACAGTTCATCAGAATGATCCCGAAAACTATGGATTAGGCACTAATATTGGTTATTTTCGATTATTATTATTATATATAGCTCCCCCTCCCCCGTGCTGCGGCACACGAAATCAGAATTGTCACTGTTAATCTCAGCTACTCCTAAAACTATTGATTCGACACTAATATTACTCAGTTTCGATCATTTTTAAACGTTTGTCCCCCTCTCCTCCATTGTACCCTCCACCTTCCCAACTATTAGGGCTGAACTTGGATTGAAACAGCATCAGAAGTGTTACTGTTTGTCTCATCGGGCCCGAAAACTATGGATTCAACATTAATATCGGTCATTTTTGATCATTTTTAAATTTCTCTCCCTCTCGCCCTCCCCTACGTTGTTTCATCAAATTAAATAGCCTAAAGTAATCCCTGCCCCTATACTCATGTATATTGAAAATTTGATTTAGATCGGTCGGGTGGTTCAAGAGTGATGAAGTCACAGAAACAGGCATTTTTATTTTATTTTTTTACATATCTCTGCCCCCTCTCCCTCCCCTTAGTTGGCTCGTCAAAGTGAAATGATAAAAAAAAACACCCAAGGCCCGACCCTCATATTGTTGAAAATTAGATCGAGATTGGTTGGGTGGTTCAAAAGTTATTAGGTTTTATTAGTTTCTATTTATACGTTCCCCCCTCCCCCCTAGGATGTACCGTTAAAGTAAAATTACAAAAATGTTTCCAGATCCAAACCTCATACATCTTGAAAATTTGATTGCGATCGGTCGGATATTCAAGATATAGTTCAAGAGTTATTAAGTTACAAAAATAGTGGCTTTCAGTCTTATATAAATTGATTTTTATATATATATCTCCTCCTTCTCCGCCCCCACGTTACTTCGTCAAATTTAAATAACACGATCCCAGGCCTGAGCCTCATCTATGTTGAAAATTTGATCAAGATTGGCCGAGTGGTTCAGGAATTATTAAATTTTATTTATTTTGACACCCCCCCCCCTAAGTTGTACCATCAAAGTGAATAGCCTAAAACCAGCCCAGCCGTAAAACTCATCCATGTTTCAAATTTGATTAAGATCAGTGGGGCGGTTCGGGAGATTTATAGTCACAAACATAGTGTTTCTCAATTTTATATATATATATATATATATATATATATATATATATATATTATATTATATTATATTATATATCAATTACAATTAACTTACAATTTGTAACACGTTTCCGTTATAAAGAGCAATTTTACAATATCGGCATTTGAAAGCATCTGTTTACATTCATGTAAATAAGTTAATCCAATAATCGAGATTTGAAAGCAATTAGATACAACCATAAGTAATTACATAAGAATTGTAAAATAACAATGATTATTAAAAAAACTGTTATAATGAAAATTTCAAATGAAACAGTAAATATCTATTCTTCGGTACTTTGTTCCCATGATGTTCGGCAGGTACTACTAAATCCTCTGCTTTCAAAGGCTCCAACCTGTCATGTTATGTCACTGTCTTGACGTACGGTACAGCATTCATGCTGTTTTTATATATATATATATAAACTTATGGACTGTGAGCTGTCTCTTCATACTCCTTGCTCGGTTGCTACATAAATTGATGCACCAATGATGTTTGTTTTTTCCCCTAACCTCCCTTCTCCGCAATTACAGAAGAAAGACTTCTTCTAGCTCTTTACTAGTGGGTAACGTTCCCATTAAAGCCGACACGTTCCCACGTTGAAAGGCTATGCTTATGCGTTGAATCAGGAAACTTTTTGCTCGATTATCTCCTGATTTAATTGATAGACGGTGGCCGATTTCTTTTATAAATTTGAGGCCTCCTTCTTCCCAAGAACCGCTAGACTCAATTGCTATTGCGACAAAGCAATAGTTATCGAGTAGATTGCTATATTTATTCCTTTTTTCTTTCGCTCTTCGAGCAGCTACGAGTCCAGCTTGTACTGAGGCATATTGTAGGTTGGAGGGGGCATAGGTGTCTGAACATGTGAAGTCCCAAATCAATGCCTTTCCTTTTTTCCAAGGTACTAATGTCATACCATCGGGTCTTTTTTCGTCAGATCGGCTGCATCCAATAGGTTCCCTCACTGCTGGGATCCCTGCTGATATTAATGCTCTTAATATTATATCATTTACACTTGAATGACGTGGGTGTCTGCCTGCGCTGCTTTTGCACGACAAACCGTGTAATCCTTTTTTATCTACAAAGGTGTTACAAATGGGGCAGTGGTGTGGTTCACATATATCTGCTCCCAACCGTAGTGCAACTGATACTCGGAAGCTCTCATTGGATAGGTGTAGGCCCAGAGATGGTGATGGTAGAGCTTGAAGCCATGCTCCGTTTTCTGGGGACATGACCGCTAAAAGTCTGGCTTTATCTTCGATGTTATTTGTAGTCTGCAATAAAGAAGCTGCATGGCAATTAACGATGGGCTCGTCCCAAGCCGACTGATTGTTACGTTTTTCGAGAGCCGGAGGGTCTAACCCAACTAAATTTGTCCATTTAGCTATGCAGTCCATCACATCTGGATTGGTGATTTCGTCGTTATCCCATCGAAGAAGTGAACTAACTATTTGACTTGCATCGTAGAAAGACGCTAGAAAAGACGGAATAGCCATATCTGTGGCGCGACGGATTCCAAGGCTTCCATTTTTGACTGGTAAAGAAGCTTGTATCCACGAGTTGTTATTAAGAGAACAATTGAGGATGGATTCCAGACCAGTTTTAAGAGTATCGTCATACTTTTCCAATAGGGCATCTTTCTTCCAAGATGGAGAGCATCGGAGGAAATAAAATAATCTCGGCATTCCAAATGAAGCCCTTAACAGATGAAAAGCAGAATTGGCTGAAAGCTTGGAAAGTCGTGACATAAAAAATTCTAGTTTGGAGGTTTTGTCTAGTAACATTTTGCTCCGTGCCTCTGTTGAGATAGCTGAACCTAAGAGCTCTGCATTACTTGGTGTAAGGAGCTGAATACCAGGTGCTGATTTATTAAAGATATATATTAGTAGTGTCGAATCTAGATTTTTTCCTATGGGGGCAACGTAAAATCTTACGGCACATTCCACCAGCCCCCCTTCCAACAGAACGGCGAATATGCATCGTTTTTACCACTACCACTCTACATTGAGACTTTTCCCAAATAGGCAGTACTGGCTTCGATAGAAGGAAAAAAAAGTTTGAAGGGCCGGATCGGGACAGTGAAGAGAAGAGTGGCAGTGTTGGTCAAATTTCAATTGAATTGACAATTAACAATTAATCTGTAAATTTAATTGTTAATTTCAATTGACAACGGAAGTAAGTAACGGTTAATTGTTAATTGCAGTTGCCCATTAATAAAGGAGAATCAATTGCAATTAATCAATCGATTGAAAGTAATTGCAATTGAAATTAATTAGCAATTAATTCAATTGCAATTTTTGATTTCCACAGCAATTACTTTCAATTGATTGATCAATTGCAATTGATTTTCACTGATTAATTTTCAACACTGTAGTTCAGAGAGAGTGTGGGGCAATGAAAACTTTAGCCACGACCAACTGACCCACCACCCATCGTGACCCATGACCCACCGTGACCCACTCTGTCCCACCACCCACCATGAACCACTGTCACACACTGTGACCCAAGACCCACCGAAACCCATTGTCATCAACTCTGACCCACGAATCATGCCCTCTTCTCTACTGACTAAAGAGTTTAAACTTGTAATAAAACAAGGCTATGAAATTATCACTCATTGGATTTTAAATTTCTACGATCAATCACTCAAGCACTGCTCTATTACAATAACGATGGATCTGACCTTTCTAATATAAATAAAATAGAGTTTGCTTGAGTGTCTGTCTCTCTATCTGTGTGCGGCCCGTGGACCAGACGAGTGGACGAAAGTTTTTAAAATTTGGTCGCGGGTAGCTTGGTCTAGGCCACAGATCAAGACGAAGAGTTTCTTTTTTCAACCGGGACCGGCCTGGGAACCAGACAACTTGGCCGAGAGTTACCAAATTTTGGACACGGATACCTTGGTTCACGTCCCAGACCAAGGTGAAGCGTTTTTGACTAAATTCGAACCAGGGGGGTCTAAGGAGGGAGTTAACCCAGACATGTAAAAGTAGTAGAAAATGACCGATATTAGTGTCGATTTCATAGTTTTCGCGGTCGCTGAGATCAATGGTGATACTTTCATTAGCGATGATTTTCTAATTCAGCCACCATTGTATGTGGGCCGGGAGTCACCGGGGTGGAGAATTGCGAGACATGTAAAAATAATGGAAAATGACCGATATTAGTCTCAAATTGATAGTTTTCACTGTCGCTGAGATGAATGGTGATACTCACACAGGCGTTGACTTCCAAATACTGCCCCCATCGGCTGCTGGCCAGAGGCATGTTTTTTTTTTCAAAATTGGAACCAGAGGATCATAGGGGCTTTTATCGGAATATGTAAAAGTAGTAGAAAATGGCAGATTTTAGTGTCACATTCATAGTTTTCGCGGTTTCGGCTGGAGGCCAGAGGCGATTTTTTCACAATTCGAACCAAGGGGGTCTCAGGGGGCGTTTACCGGGACATGTAAAAGTAGTAGAAAATGACCAATATTTGTGTCGAATCCATATTTATCGGGATTGCTCAGATGTATAGTGACAACCCCGATAGTGTTTACGTTCAAATTCAGCCCCCATCGGCCTTCCCAATGAAAACACATGTGTATATATATTATTTTGTTTTCCATGTAGTTAACATTAATGTCATAGTAGATTAAATGATAAAATTCGAATTAGTAATTCTGTTTTACATTGCTCCATACATACACTGGAGCAAATCCCGGGAGGATGAAGTGGACATGTCCCCTCCAATCTTGGAACTGGGGAGATTGTCCTCCTCAATAATCCGATTTGAAATGTGCTTTTTTGGGAGAGAAATTTGATTATTTGTGTCCGATCGCTAGAAAGGAAAGTGAGATGAAATTAATGTCCACTCAGAATAAGCCTCAAATCTGCCCGCCTCCCAATGTTGAAGACAATTCTGCTCCCCTGATCCTCTACAGCATTGTTTGTCGGCTACAGAAATATTTTGAAGATCGCTATATATGTATATATATATATAATAAGGGAACGATCTTACCCGTCCCCCCCCTCCCCTAATGTTGAAGACAGATTTGCGCTGTTGCATACATACCTGTCGTTTCTCGTTTCTTTTTGTGCATGAACTCAAAAAACTGGACAAGGCTTGCATAAATTTCTCGCCGTGCTTTATGCTTTTCAATCCTGTCCTTGAAAGAGTCTGTTATCTTATCCCATATGCAAAGTCTACATTCCAGAAGTTCAATAACGGTTAAAATATTGAATGGAATCCCTGCCATCTCTAAAAATCTAAGCAAAACTAGAAAGGTAAGAATGCAATAATACACAACCTTTTGATCCAGTCACTGTAGCTAAAATGCAGAACTCTATCAGGGGGTCGATCCCGGTACAAAGGGGAGAGGGAAAACTTGGATACATAGCTTTGGTCTTTGTTTTCAATTGCCATTCTACACATTATTTTTAAAATGGGAGATTTGGGATAGTTTTGGAAGTGAGAGAAAAAATCTGTAACAACTGAAGCATGAAGTCACATCCCTATTGTTGAGATCACAATCAAGAAAATGCCAAGTGAGTAACTTGTCCTTGGAGCTTGGGAAAGAGTGTTTGATTGTGTTGGTTTCGTTTCAAAATAATAATTCTACTTTGACTTGTCAAAAAATATTGTATTCAATCACTGCTTATTGAGTGGAACCGGGAAAAGTGATCTGCACACAATTCTAATGAAAATAAAAGGAAGTAATAATAATCAGGATTTTTTCCATATGCTTAATCGATTAAAAAATATACCATCAAAGAGTGTGTGTGTGTGAGAGAGAGAGAGACAGAGAGAGAAAGAACAAAAATTAAAAATTAGTGGAAAATAATCAAGAACTCGGTTATCTAAATTTTCTATATTCTATTTGGTAATAGCTATTTAGAGGGAAACCAGTACTCTTCAAACTTCCCACATTTTATACTTATTTAATAAAGGGAATTAGCTACTCCAAAACAGAGACTGTAAAAAAATAATAAGCTGTTCCGAAGTTGTTTATAGGACAAGATAATAATAATATTATTATACAATTATAATAGAAAAAAATGGAAACAACAAAATTCCAAAGACAAGAAACGAAACAAAAATATACAGCGCCTTGTCACTCACTCTCTTCATCTAACCCACTGGCCGGCCGACATTATCGGCCACATGTGCATCCAATCATAAGAAAACATTGCCACCGACAAAATCGGTGTCGGCGATACCGCCGACATTATCTGGGGCTTGGCCGACAGCATCTGCGTATCGGAGGATCGGCCGATAATATCGGTGGCGTGTGTAAGCTACGATTTGAGTACATTGAAGTCGATTTCACCGCCGACATTATCGATGCTTCCACCGATATTATCGTTGCCGTGTGCAAACGCACTAAGACTTCTCTTTGATCTGTATGTAAACTTTTGTCAGTTGATGCAAAAAATAAGGAGTTTGTTCTACGCTCTACATTTCGAAACTGATTTTATAAGATGAACAGACTCCCCACACTTGAAAACAACATAGACAGATTTTCTGAAGACCCAGGTTCGATTCCCGGTGGGAGTTCATGTGATTCGGATTCGACGTTAATTAGTAGGTCCACGTTTTATATAGCTTCGCTGCTGAAAGGGACGTTAAGTTCAAAATCAACTCAAGAAAAGTTAAAACAATGAGAATGTTTTCTACTGTTTCGTCGTATGCAATTCTATGTTAAATAAAACTACATACACTATTTGATAATGGAAGCATCGTCAGAAATACAGTATTCAATAAATAAAACTTTTCACGGAGGGTTTATCTGAAGATACATACAAATATTGAAAATAGTTTAAAAAGGTGCATAATGCGGAAATACTATTTTATCGCGTATGAACTTAAGGCTTCTAGAACAGCAAGTTCTGACCAGATATTAACACCGCAGAACCAGAATATGATCAAGGGATGGACTAAACCAGCGTTTCCCAACCGGTGTGCCGCGAATGGGTCGCTGGTGTGCTGCGAGGAAATCGGAACAAAATTATTAATTCTATAGCAATCAAATTGCAAGACATAAAGAAAAAGGTATATTTGTATTTCAAATTACTACTATGAATCTAAAATTTAAAGTTTCATACTGTGTTACTTTTTTGTAGAACATTTTTCTGTACATTTCTAATTTTGAAATAAAAGTATTTGTTATCATTGTTATGACCATTATTGCTTCTTTATTGTTGCGGACTATTTCGTAACTTGAAATTTTAAAATATTATTCAATTCTTCCGGCAAAGTAAACATGCATACGAATTACCTATATTTGTGTTTCAAAAGTAAAAGAGATTCGTTTGTTCGTTCGTTATTTAGTGATCTTCCTTCTTAATGAAAGGTTGGATACAGTTTTCGAAAAAAAAAGTGTATTTTTAACAACTTGAGCCCTATATCTGATTGTAATTGTTTTCTATTTTTAAATTAAAATGAAAAATAAGCATAATGATTTACCACGGGGAAAAAGCAGTGGTCTAGCTTTCTTCTCTGTGAGAAGGATGTCAGTAATCAGAAAAAAATACGACAGTATTTTATATTTTCAAATAATAATAATAATAATAATAATAATAATAATAATAATAATAATAATAATAATAATAATAATAATATGCGTGCCGCGAGAATTCAAGTTACCCTGAAGTGTGCCGCAAGTTGAAAAAGGTTGGTAAACGCTGGACTAAACCATAGTTTCCAACTTTACCCAGTGTAAATAAAGTAGGTTTGAAACCCACTCTATCCAGTGTACACCTGAGCGTCATGGGGGGGGCTGTATCCCTATCCCCTATAAAATTCCTCTTGGATCCGCGCCTGTTGAAACCAATTCATATTTCATAACTTCATACACGGCACTGAATCTATTGAAATCTTACTACATAAAATAATTATCGAGTGTCTACACTTTTTCTATTAAAGCTCATAGTATATTCTATCATAATATAAATTGTCACTCATGTAGTGTGTGCTAATATAACTAGGGATGCGCACGAGACAAGATTTGTGGCTGTCTCGTCTCGAAAATGTGCTGTAAAAGTGATGTCTCGACTCGAAAAATGTATATTTCTCTATTGGAAGTGCCATGTCTCGACTCGAATTTTGTCAGGAAAATCCTGTCTCGATTCGTCTCGTGCGCATCCCTAAATGTAACTCATGACAAAAATGTTTTGTTTTAAAACAAAATTAAACGGTTGAAGTGGACTCTGCCGAGTAGAAGACATCCAATTTATTAAACCGCCTCGCAACTCACTTGGCAGCACACTTAGGTTACACTCTTCACCTTTTTCCCATGCTATCTAAAGTATCGGCTAATCTTAAATTCGCATTGCCGATTCGGGTTTTCTAACAAGAATTATTATGTTGCAACTTAATTTGGATGTGAAATCCTGACTTAATTAGCATTTAAGAACTTCGAAGTCTGCATTAAAATCATGACAGAAATATAGTAAATCTCAGTTCTAAATTTTATGTCTACCTTGCATCTAAATACTTGTGCTGTCATTTCTTTCAATGTTGGTAGGAACCGAAGTTCCAATTGATCCCAATTTTTCGCTTTAATTCCCTCTATTTGTTCATAAAATTTTAGAGAAATATCATTATTAACAAGCAACACTTCTGAAGTGTAACACTCCGATCTTGATAAAATTTGGAAGGTAGATACTATACATGAAATAAACGAATACGTGTTTTTTATTTTCGGCGGAGAAAAGGGTTTTAAGGGGCAAGAGACCTCACCCACAATTTTGAAAGTTGACGCCCCAAAGGCAAAAACCAAGGAAACCGAAGTAAACGAAATTTTACACACATATTGCAGATATAAAATGAGGGAACACGTGTTTCGTATTTTCGTGGAAAAAACGGTTAGGTTGGGACCGGATCCCTCCAAAACTTTCATCACGAAATATCGAAAGTGATAATAGCAATATGACAAATGTGTGTAAAGGACACAAAGAATTGCAACGAAACTTTGTGTATGAACAACATACCAAAAAATAAAGGCACACGTTTTTTTTATTTTGTGCTGAGAAACGATTTCAGGGGGCAAAAGCTATCACCCAAAATTTTGAAAGTTAAGGCCCGGAAGGCCAGAGGAAGTGAACCGAACTGAATGAAATTGTGCACAGATATTGTCGACGTAAAATGAGGGAATACGTTTTTCTCATTTTCCTGAGAAAAAAAAGAAAACTGTTTAGGTGGGACACACACACACCTCCAGAACTTTGATCATGAAATATCAAAACTGCTAATAACAGAAGTGTTTGAAGGACATGACGAATTGGAACGACGCATTGTGTAGGGACAATACGCAAAAAATAAACGAATACGGTTTTTCTTTTATTTTCTGCGGAAAAACGGTTTTAGGGGGCAAAAGCCCTCATCCCAAATTTTGAAATTTAAGGCCCAAAATGCAAGAAGAAGTGCACCGAATTAAATGAAATTGTGCGCAGATATTGTAGACGAAAAACGAGATAATTGGGTTTCGTATTTTCCTGGGAAAAGCGGTTGAGTGAGGCACGGACCTTCTAAACCGTTGATTACGGAATATCAAAAGTGCAAATAAGCATACGCAAAAGTTCCTAAAGAATATGGAGAATTGGAACGAAACTTCGTAAAGGGACTATTTGCAAAACAGTATATGAAACGTGTTTTAATTTTTGCGGAAAAACAGAGTTGGGGCCTAGGTCCCATCCCCCCCCAAAAAGGAAATATTACCGTAATAGCTCAGAAAGGAGTGGACCCAAGCAAATCAAATTGTGTGTAGACATTATATGTAAAATAAGGGCTCTCGTGTTTCTCAAGTGTTCCTATCCGTTTTGCTTCAAATTTGGCATACTAATAGCAAACTGGAAATAAATCGACACGTGTTTTTCTTTATGCTGAAAAAACATTGCAAGGGTTAAAGGTGCCTCCTGAAATACTATAAAATACGCTATACTGTTTGTGTTTGCTGTTACTTGATCTGCCAAATTTGAAGAAATCGGATGGAGACACGACACTTGTGAAACACGAGAGGCCATATTTTACATATCCAATATCTACATACAATTGCTTTCGCTTCGGTCCACTTCTCCCGCGACTCAACGCCTTGGTTCACTCACAATTTTTTTTTTCTTTCAGGAAAATACGAAACACGTATTCCCTCACCTTACCTCTACAATATTAGTGGACATTTCATTCACTTCGGTCCACTTCTTCTTGTCCTTTGGGGTCAAATTCCAAAATTGTAGACGGGGGCTTTTGCCAACCAAAACCGTTTTTAACCAAAATTAAAAAATGTATTCGTTTATTTTTTGCGTATTGCCCATACTCGCAGAGCGCCTCCGTGGCTAAGCGGTTAGCGTACGGGCCTTTGGCGTGGGAGACCCGGGATCGATTCCCGGCGGGAGCTCATGTGGTTCGGATTCCACGTTAATCAGTAGGTGCACGTCTCATATAGCCTCGCTGCTGAAAGGGACGCTAAACTAAAATCAACTCAACTCAACCCATACACGCAGTTTGATGCAATTCTTCATGTCCGTTACACGCATCTGATATACTGTTACTAGATATTTTGATATTTCGTGATGAAGGGTTTGGAGGGATCCATGCTCCACCTGGCCGTTTTTCCAGGAAAATAAGGAAACTTATTCCCTAATTTTGTGTCTACAATATCTGTCCAAATTTCATTCACTTCAGTTCACTTCTTCTTACCTTTCGCGCGTCAACTTTCAAAATTTTGGTTTTGGGTTCTTTTGCCCCTAAAACCGTCTTTCAGCAAAAAAGAAAAACATTCTTTATTTTTTGTCCACACAGAAAGTTTTGTTGCAATTCTTCATGTCTTTTACACACATCTAACATATTGTTACTAGCATTTTTCATTTTTTGTGATCAAAGCTTTGGAGGGGTCGGTGCCCCACCCAACCGATTTCTAAAGGAAAATACGAAACCCGTATTCACTCACTTTATGTCTACAATATCTGTGCACAAATTCACTCCCTTCGGTTCACTTCTTTTTGCCTTTCGGGAGTCAACATTCAAAATTTTGTTTGGGAGGTTTTGCCCCCCCCCCAAAAAACCGTTTTCCCTCAGAACATAACAAAACCCGTATTCATTTTCTTTCTGCGTATTATCCATACACAAAGTTATGTTGCAATTCTTTATTTCCTTTACACACATCTGACATACTGTTATTATTACTTTTGATTTTTCGGGATCAAAGGTTTGGAGGGGTCTGTGCAGCACCCTACTGTTTTTCCCAGGAAAGTACGGAACTCGTACCCTCATTTCACGTCTGCAATATCTGTGCACAATTTCATTCACTTCGGCTCACTTCTTCTTGCCTTTCGGACGTCAACTTTCAAAATTTCGGGTGGTGGCTTTTGCCCCTGAAACCGTTTTTCCGCAGAACAAAAAAAAAAGTATTCATTTTTCTGCGTTTTGGTAATACACAAAGTTATGTTTTAATTCTCCAAGTTGTTTGCACACATCTGACACACTGTTGGTAGCACTTTTAATATTTCGTGATCCCAGGTTTGGAGGGGTCCATGCAGCACCCAACCCTGTTTTCCAGGAAAATAGAAAAAAGTATTCCCTCATTTTACGTCTACAATATCTGTGTACAAATTCATTCACTTCGGTTCACTTCTTTTTGCCTTTCGGGCGTCAATTTTCAAAATTTTGTGTGGGAGCTTTTGCCCCCTAATACCATTTTTCAACAGAACATAAAAGAACCCGTATTGCTTTATTTCTGGCGTATTATCCATACAAAAAGTTTCATTGCAATTCTTCATGTCCCTTATACACTTTCTACATAATGTTATTAGCATTTTAATTTTTTGTGATCAAAGGTTTGGAGGGGTCCGTGCCCCACACGACTATTTTCTCCACGAAAATATGAAACCCGTATCCTTATTTTATGTCTACAATATATGTTCACATTTGCACTCACTTCGATTCACTTCTTGGGGCCGCGGTGGCTCAGTGGTAGAGCGTTCACCTGTGGTGCTTGGGGTCCCGGGTTCGATCCCAGCCCCCGCCAAGTGAACTTTGTGGTGGACAAACACCATGTGCGTGGGTTTTCTCGGGGTTCTCCCGTTTCCTCCCACTTTCTTCATTCCACCATTTCATTCATTACTCATCATCACCGTCTCCTTTAGCCTAACCGGCATAACCGTGGGACGTAAAACTTAAAGATTTCATTACATTTTTTTTCGATTCACTTCTGTTTGCCTTTCGAGTTCAACTTTCAAAATTTAGGGTGGGAGCTTTTGCCCTCTAAAACCGTTTTCCCGCAGAACTTAGAAAAACCCGTATTCGTTTACTTTTTGCGTATTGTCCATACACAAAGTTATGTGGCAATTTTTAATGCCCTTGACACATATCTGACATACTAGCACTTTTGATATTTTGTGATCAAATGTTAGGGAGGGTCCGTGCCGCACCCACTCCTTTTTTCCAGGAAAATAGCAAACCCATATTCTCTCATTTTATGTCTACAATGTCCGTGCACAATTTGATTCACTTCGGTTCACTTCTTTTTGCCTTCCCGGCTTCAACTTTCATAATTTTGTGTGAAAGCTTTTGCCCCTAAAACCGTTTTCCCGCAGAAAAACCCTTTTCCATTTTTTTTTTTTTGCGTATTGCCCGTACATAAAGTTTCATTGGAATTTTTCATGTCCTTTACACAAATCTGATATACTGTTACTAGCACTTTTGATATTTCCTGAGCAAATGTTTGGAGTGGTCCGTGCCCCACCTAACAGTTTTTTCAGGAAATACGGAACTAGAATTCCCACATTTTATTTTCACAATATGTGTGAAAAATTTCATTCACTTCGGTTCACTTCTTCTTGCTTTTTCGGCGTCAAATTTCAAACTTTTGGGGTGGGTTCATTTGCACCCCTAAAACCGTTTTCCTGCAGAACATTAAGAAAACGTATAATTTCATTTTTTGCCTATTGTTCATTAACAAAGTTTCGTTGCAATTCTTCATGTCCTATACACACATTTGACATATTGTTACAAGAACTTTTATTTTTCGTGGTCAAATGTTTTGAGGGGTCCGTGCCCCACGCGGCCGTTTTTTCCAGGGAAATACGACATTCGTATCCTCATTTTACGTATTCAATATCTGTGAAAATTTTTATTCACTTCGGTTTACTTCTGCTTTTCAGGGGCCGCCGTGGCTCAGTGGTAGAGCATTCACCACTGGTGCTTGGGGTCCTGGGTTCGATCTCAGCCCCCGCCAAGTGAACTTTGGGGTGGACAAACAATGTGTGCGTGGGTTTTCTAGGGGTTCTCCGTTTCCTCCCACTTTCTTCATTCCACCATTTCATTCATTACTCATCATCAACGTCTGTCTCCTTTAGCCTAAGCGGCATAACCGTGAGACGTAAAACTAAAAGATTTCATTTTTTTCTACCTTTCGGGCGTCAACTTCCAAAATTTTGTGTGGGAATTTTTCCCTCTAAAACCGTTTTTCCGCGGAAAATAAAAAAACAATATTCATTTATTTTTTGTCCACACATAAAGTTTCGTTGCAATTCTTCATGTCCTTTACACACATCTCAGATACGGTTACTAGCACTTTTGATATTTCGTGATCAAAGGTTTGGAGGGGTTAGTGCCCCACCGAACCGTTACTTCCAGAAAAATACTAAAACCGTATTCCCCCATTTTATATCTACGATATCTGTGCACAATTTCATTCACTTCGGTTCACTTCCTTTTGCCTTTCGGGCATCAACTTTCAAAATTTTGGGTTTGAGCTTTTTTCCCTTAAAACTATTTTTTTCACAGAAAATTTAAATAAATGTTTTCCTTTATTTTTTGCGTATTGTCCATAGACGCAGTTTGATTAAATTCTTCATGTCCTTTACACACATCTGACATGCTGTTACCAGCACATTTGATTTTCCCTGCCACGTTCCGTGCCCCACCTAACCGTTTTTTCGAGGAAAATACGAAACTCGTATCCTCATGTTACGTTTGCAATATCTGCGCTTAGTTTCGTTCACTTTGGTTCACTTCTTGCCTTTCGGACATCAAGTTTCAACATTTTGGGTGGGAGCTTTTGCCCCTAAATCCGTTTTTCCGCAGAAAATTTAAAAAGGCCGTATTCCTTTAGTTTTTGCGTATTTTCAATACAAAATGTTCCGTTGCAATTATTCATGTCTTTTACACACTTCTGACATACTGTTACTAGCATTTTTGATATTTCGTGATAAAAGGTTTGGTGGGGTCCGTGCCCCACCCAACCGTTTTTTCCAGGAAAATACGAAACTCGTATTCCCTCCTTTTACGTCTACAATATCTGTGCACAATTTTATTGACTTTGGTTCAGTTGTTCTTGCCTTTCGGGTGTCAACTTCCACAATATAGAGTGGGGCTTTTATATTAAAACTTACGTAACTTTATGTAACTTTTTCTTTTTTATGAGATTCTTTTTTTGGGAGGTGAGGAGAGAAATGTTTTCCTCTGATATGTGTCTTTTGCCATTCATCTTTTTTGAACTGCTTAAGTAAGATCATTTTGTAACTTTTGATGTAATCCATCTCCGTCATGATAATATTATTGTCATTTTTAACAATTTGTTTTATTCCCTCATTTGCAGTCTGCCACACTGATATATTTATTACAAAATTGAGGTTTGGTCCAGCGCCTTTCGAATTCGGAACCAACCCAACCGCCGAGCTTTTTGGGTTGCCTGCTATTGCAGGAAAACGAGAATTGCAGGTGGTAATGCACTTTTGGAGTCGTGTATACAACGTTCTTACAGAATTTGGAATACCGAAAAAGCTAATTAGATCAATTAAGGCATGTTTAAATGAATCCCAAAGTAAAGTCCGGGCAGGAAAATTTTTGGCCACGAGCTTTCACGTTAAGAATGGCCTGAAACAAGAAGATGCGTTGTCGCCATTATTATTCAACTTTGTCCTGGAATACGCTATAAGGAAAATCAAAGATAGCAACCAGGGCCTAGAGCTGAACGGTGTTCACCAGGTTATGCGTACGCTGATTATGTAAATTTAGTAGGGGATGATAGGAGAAAACTAGAAAGAAATGCAGAGGTCTTATTAGATGCGCTTGCATGGACATGGGTTTAGAAGTAAATGCAGAGAAAACTAAATACATGGAAATGCGTCGGGACCGTAATACGGCAAATTATGTATGTGTTAAAATATTAAATAATACTTTTGATAAAGTGGATACTTTCAAATATCTAGGATCAATATTAACAGACGAAAATCATATTCACGAAGAAATTAAATGTCGACTAAAAACAGGGAATTCGTGTTATTATTCAGTTCAAAACCTCTTGTCGTCGCGAATTCTGTCAAGGGATTTGAAGCTTAAAATGTATAAAACGATAATCATACCTGTTGTTCTGTATGGTTTAGAAGCATGGTCGCTTACTGAGTGCAGAGCATAGACTGAAAGTATTTGAGAACAAGATCCCGAGATAAATATTCGGACCAAGAGGAACGGGAATGGAGAATGGTGGAAACTTCATAACGACGAACTACGTAAATTATACGGCTTACCAAACATTGTTAAGGTCATCAAGTCTAGGAGGCTTAGGTGGGCAGGACATGTAGCCAGGATGGAAGAAAGTAGGAACGCTTTCAAAGTGTTAGGGGTAAGACCAATCGGAAAACGACTATTAAGAAGACTTAGGCGCAGATGAGAAGACAATATTAAGATGGATCTCGCAGAGATAGGAATACAAAGTAGAAACTGGATCCAGTTGGCCAAGAATAGAAGTCAGTAGAGAGCTTTTGTGAACGCAGCATTGAACCTCCGGGTTCCATAGGCTATAGAGTTAGTTAGCTTACGAAGCATGAGTAGATGCCTAGGCTGATACTACAAATAGATTAAATGCGCATTTACTGAAAAGATGGGTTCTATTGACATTGGATATTCTATATACTCTTCGTGTGCTAGGGCCTAGTGGAGAGGAGGAGATAAGATTTCATATCAGGTTACGTCACGCACAGTCGCACGCCTTCATTTTCATTAAAAATGGAAAAGCCAAGAGAAACAAATTTCATCTCACTTTCCTATGTGGCAGTCGGACACAACTCATCACAGTTATCTGCAAAAAGCACTTTTCAAGCACTATTGGGAGAGCCTCCAGTTCCAATGTTGGGGGGGACATGTCTCCCCTTTTCCCCGGAATTCGTGCCCGTACCTACAGCTGAGACAACTTTCCAGCATGAGGAGAGGGGCATATCCTCCTCTGGCATTTATTACAATTTGTGCCCAAATAGCGGAAGTGGAATTAATACATATTGATGAGACTACTAAACTCACTACAGCACGAAGTTCAGTTTGAAATACTACAGAATACGATTCTTTTTTTAAAAAAATGGAAAAGCCAAGAGAAATCAATTTCATGTTACATTCCTTTCGGGCAGTCGGACACAAATCATGACACTTATCCGAAAAAGCACTTTTTAAATCAGATTATTGGGGGGGACAGTCCCCCCCAGGTCCAAGATTGGGGGGGACATGTCCCCCTCGTCCCCCCCGGGATTTGCGCCAGTGGGACCATGGGACAAGGATTTATTAATTTTTATGTTGGAGTTCAAATACATATGGAAATTCAATTAGGATTCATTTCTACAACAAATTGAGTTCATCGCCTGTATGGAAGTCCATCTATCCCTGTCGTCTCTACAGAAAGTTATTATTAGCCAAGACTTACCAACTATTTGCTGTTATACGTATATCGAAAGAAATTAATGATTTGTAAGATTATGGCTATAAACCTTGAAAGTAACTTTCTTTACCTTCACTTTAGCTTACTTGATTGCATCTTTCATTATTCAGTTCCGCGCAATTCAGCTTTCCTGTTTTAATTTAGTTTACGTATGTAGTCAGTGGTCTATCGTTTGATCGTGTGTTTCACAAGTCATGCTAGAAAATGTTCTGAGACTATACCCAGGAGAACTGTTGAGCTTGGAATTCCTTTCCAGCTTGTGTTTTTGGTGAGTTTCCTGTCTCATGCAGGAGAGTGCTTCGTCATGTCCTAGTGGACACAATGACATGTGTACTGGATTTCCTGAGTTCTTTTGAGGACTAGCTGATTTGGTAAATTGGAATATTCCATGGTGACTTCGTCCAAACGTGGAATTATCTTTTGTCGCTTTGATCTGACATCACACACGAGTCGAGATGAAAACTATTGAACACAGGATTATCTGGGTGCTTCGCAGGCCGGTAGCCAGCCAAAAAATTTAGGGGGGGAGGCCGGCAGAAGTTAGGGGGGCTCGATCCAACAATATCATAGTTCATCACCATATTATAGTTCATTTGAAAGCCTACCTTGAAAATTTTAGAGGGGGCCAGCAAAAGTTTAGGGGGGGCGGCACCCCTAGACCCCCCCTGAATACGGGCCTGGTGCTTCGTGGAAGCGAGTGTTTGGAACACATGGTTTAGTAGTGTGTTTGACCGTCCGTCCAGGATTTGGTTGTTTTGGGGTGAGATCTAATCATATAGAAATAGTTGCATCTACCTTTCCTTACCTTTATTTGTTGATGTTAAATTCTTTATCGAAATGTGTAAGATTTCATTCGTTTAACTGCCATTAGAAATTCCTTAATTTTGATTGTGTTATGATCAGGGCCCGGATTTTGTTGACCTGAAATTTTCTAAAAAGTGACCTATAAAATGACACTAAAATTCCTGAAAAATGACCCTAAAATTCACAAAAATTGACCTTAAAACTTGCGTTTCTTAAAACGTTTATTTCATTAAACATTGTCATTTTTTGAATATCTATTAGATTTTAATTACCATTTTTCATTCTCAAAAGTTTTGTTTCAGTTAGTTGCAGTCTATTGATCAGTCCATTGTACGGCATTGTACGTACTGAAAGCGTCAATTCACTCCCGAGTTGAAACTAGGAAGCACACTTAAAGAATAGATGTTCGTAAGTGTACACTGTATACATGAGAATAATAAAAAACCACGTTAAAAATATTTGTACGTGTTCTAATCCATTTTTAGTTACTCACGTGATCACATTCTTTGTGGTCAATAATCCAAAACCATCTGTTTGACTACCTACGAACTCCTACCCCTACTCAACCAGCTAAAGCTTAGTGTTCATTAACATTTTACAAATGCTGTTTTTCCACTCCAATAATCAGTAAACAGGAAAAGAGGTAACTTCTTATTTTTCAAATCCGTAAACAGTGTTCATTTTAAGATTTCCTTATGTAGAAGAAAAAGACTAAAATGACCATAACTGACCTGAAAGTTACCTTATAATATTAAAAAATGACCTGAAACTTCAAAACGGCAAAAAGTGACCAAAAGTTGACCCTAAAACAATATACTTTTAGAACCTTGAGTTGAAGGATAACGTTTTTATTTGAAGTTGCCTTGTCCTATGCGTAACAGAAAAAAGTTGACTTATCAACAAGATCCGGGCCCTGGTTATGATGTTTTGTCTTCTAGCTATGAGAGCTAGTGTTGGAGTCGCCCCCAATATTACAGTTATTCTATTGTCTTATGCTCTACCCTTTACAGAATGCAACATAGGCTATTTAGAATGCAACACATGATATTAAAAGAGTTACAACATTGGCGGTAGTTACTGATTCGCGCCCCGACCATCAAAAGTTGAAGTCGCGCCGTGTATGCGAGAGTTTCTCCAGAGGATGTTACTTCGCCGTGTCACAATGTTACATTTAAGTTTCTAATTGATACAGAAGCTGTACTTTCTGTTATTGGGAAATATTCCAATCTTATTAAAAATGAACTTATACAACCTTTTGTAGGAAACCCTAATAACCTTAATGGGTCGCTCATTATTAAAGTATTGGGACAAATCAACACAGAAGTCAGGTTTAAATAAAACAGTTGGTCTTTACCGTTAGTTATTTTGGATAAGCAGATCTCAAATCCCATTTTAAGTAAAAAGTTTGCTGCAAACATTTATTCCTAGTTATAGACAACATTTAAAACATATTTGTCTATTGACACTTTAGGTAATACGTCAGAAACTAGTCTATTCAAACTTTAGATAATACGTCAGTAAATAATCTATTCAAACTGCAGGTAATACGCCAGAGAGTAGTCTATTAAAACTTAGGTAATAATACGTCGGGAAATAGTAGACTGGTTGTCACCATTTTATCTCGTTTTGAGGGAATATCCCAAGAATCCACAAAAGAACCAATTAGGAATTATAAAGTTACCATTTTCACCAATTTAAATACCAATATTCTGCAATCCGTTTGAAATACTTATACATTAATAGACTCCGTCAAGAAAGAATTGGAAGACTTCTGTAAAGTTGGAGTTTTAGAGAAAGTATTATATTCTGATTGGGATACCCGAATTGCAGTGGTTCGAAAGAAAGAAAAAAAAAGATCAATCCATGCTTGTCTTGATTTTTAATGTACTGTAAATCTTGTTACGTTTACGTTCATCCACTTTAACGTTTTGACGACTTGCTGAATAAGCTGAACGGTGCTAAATACTTTGTCACTTTGTATTTGAAGGAAGCTTATTTACAGCTGGAAACTGATTCAGTACCGTGCCGTGGAAAATCAGTGCCCGGGGCGAGAGTATACGGCGACGTCCCCGTACATAATTTTCCCCCTCTTTTCTTTCCTTTTTCCTTTTCCTTCCAAATTTTGCGCCCCCTTTACTTCGGCGCCCGGGGCCGTCGTCCCGCTTGCCTCTCTCACAGCACGGTACTGAGCTTATTGAAATTCTCAAAAGATTTTGGTAGTTAATATAATATAAGGCTTATGTAAGCAAATTTGTTTACTATTTGGCCTAAATTATTAGCCATAGGTTTTTCGAAAACCATGAATTTCAAAATAAAATATCTAGATGGTGGATCATGCTATTTGGTCGATGTTCTTATTTGGGGTGGAAACATACAACACTATTACAGAAAAAACGATTGAAGTTTTAGACAAGTTTCAAGCTTAGAACAAGCAGATAAGTAAACTTAAAAATACATTCTTCAGCACTTGAACACGTTATTTAGAATGTAATGTTTCGCAGCTAGAACTCCTATACAAAACATATTCCCGGTCAAATCTTTTTTTTTTTTTTTGGTATAATGAGTTTTTATGAGCATCCATAATCTGCAATTGTTACAAACTAATAAGGATAGATATACCTTGGGAATGTAATGAATTATTTGTCAAAGAATTCAAAATAGTTAAATGTATAATTAGAACTACTGCCATCCTACAGCAGTTGAACCAAAATAGAAATGTACTTATGACATTTATTTCCACATGATGCTGATCCTGTGCTCTTTAATGAAGATAAGAGTCAATTGCATACAGATGCGTGCGAGTGTTCAGCCTAGTCAGCAGCAGAAAAAAAAAAATCTGAATTTGACTGTGAGGTGTTAGCAGTAGTATTCACAGTTAGTAAATACCGTTAAGTTTCTGAAGGGCAAGAAATTTTAGATTATAACGGATTTATAATCGATTACTTGGACGTTTTGTAATAAATCTCCATCGGATAGTGTGACGTCTCGAATGCAACGATGGTTTCTGCTCCTACTAGGGTGTGATGTTAATATTGTATATAGTGAACAAGTTATAATGGCCAATTTTTCATCCTGGTTTCCACAAAGCGTATGAACGGAAGAGGAGATCGTTTTTTCTGATTACATGAGTAAAATATCTTCACAAATTGTTACTAAAGAAGAAAAGTAGAAAGACATTTAACTGATAACATTTAATTTGTACTGAGGTAAATGAATCGTTTATTTCAGAAATCCGCTAAATGCACTTTTTGAAACGTTAAGGAAAGCGAAAGAAACATTCTAGCTCTGATAATAACGAATTTGAGGGTTCCATAAAATTTGGAGTATTACTTAATTTTCTCGTGAATTAGATGTTGCCTGTAACTAGGTTATAATAGTTATTCCCTAGTTAATAAACATTTATATATAAAAAAAATTAGTTAACGGGTTTCTGCAATAAAACTAGTTGTGTGGGAAGAAAACGTAAACTTTGCAAGCGAAATAACAGCATTTGCTGTCATATTCTGTTTTAGAAAGAAAAACAAAAAGTTATTAGCTATACCTATGTATTTGAGTATCAAATGAAAAGTCGGAATATGATTAGAATAGGAATGCACCTATAGTAACGAGGTAATCAGATTATCAGTGTCCTACAAAAGATAACATGATTCCCTTCTAAACTGCTATGTATGTCTGTCGAGAAGTTCTCATCTTCATATTCCCTATCTACATTACACATGGCTTCTGTAGTTGGCCACTGAAGGACGTCGTTGTAGAAATCTTCATAACCTTGTAGTGTAGTCACTCAGCTTAACCAGGTCGTCATTTTTTTTTCTTATTGGTAGGTTCTTTTCTAGAAGGGTAAGCTCTTACTGTTGGCAGGTCAGGATCGTTCTTGTACTTTTTTAAGGGTGAACGTTGAGGACATGGACCCATCAATGAACTGCTTAACAGTCACCTTTCCTCTGTAGGTAATATTGAATTCAAACTGTTTGTACGGTGACACTTTGAACGGGACCTTTTTGTCCTTGGGCACAGCTCTTTTTCAGAATTCATCAGAGTCCACATTTTTTTAATAAAACTGAGGCCACCAATTCTTAAAGTTGACGATATTCTCGCTGGTTATTTGGTGGACGGAGAAATGGCCAGTTGTACTGCCTTTAAGAATCAGCTCTGAGTAGTACTGGTCTGGCGTGTACACCCTGTCTTCTTTCCGCAAAACACGTTTTATTGATCCAAAACCCCGATCACTTGGTAGAAATGAATGTCCTCTTACTGGAAAATAGTGTGTGACAGTTTCAAAGCCTCCTGTATCGCAAAGGTTCATTAAAAACCGCATAGCAGTGTGGTTCTTATTTTGTCTACATGGGCTGTCGCTGAAAAGAACTAGGTGTTTTACTCCACTCGAAACTGTTTCGTTTAAATAATGCAATATGAGTGAGTAAACCTCATTGGGCTATTTGTTCGCTTCACCTTCATGATAAAGGTAGATATGTGTTTTGTTTGTTTTCAAATCTTGAATATCAAACTCATAAAACCAAAGCTAAGGCGTATAGAAAACTTCCTGAACAGGTATGTTCGACGAGGGAAGATTTTGTATGAAGTCAAAACACAATGCAACTGTCTCCTCATCCTTGTTTTCACTGATTTCTTTTAGTTTAGAATAAAACTTCTTAGCTCTCCGCTTGTGTTTCATTTGTTCAGCGGTGATGCTACTCTTGACGTTGTCTCTTAAACAAGGATCTCTTGATTTTGCGTTAAAGCTTTCACAGTGACTACAAAAGTCAACTTGTGGTCGCCAGAAAGAATAATTAAAGTTCTCTTTGAAATATTTATAGTAAAAATTATACTTGACTTTACCTTTCAGACCAGGGTGTTTGATTAAAAACATATCATACATTTTTTAAATGTTCAACCTTGCATCCAAATAGTGTTTCTGTTTGCCCCCGTAATGGATTTCCTTCACTTCAAATTTATGTATATATATATGTTCATTTATAAGAACATATACATTATCTCCAATAGCATTGCCACTCCGGTACTTGCCTCTCGTATTGATAGGTGTTTTATTCTGAACTAATAAGTTAGTCGGTCTTGTTGAATCCGAGAAACTCCATGAATTTGGAGAAACACATTTTTACAAACTGGAGTAAGAACTCAGTTGATTCTTATAATGTACTTACAAGTTTTGTTTCTTTTAAGGTGGATCACTAGGTGTTCTCGGTGCTATGCTAAACACTGCTTGAATAGTGCGGCGTTGCCAGGTAGTGTCGAGTATTTACTGGTGCCAGATAATAAAGGAAGTAATCATGGAATTTTGTTGGGATACTTACTGGAGAAATTAGTTTTCGACCTTGACCGCAATTTACAGCTAAGTTCCGCTTCCCGAACTGCAACGCTAGAATCCAGGAATTAAACGTACAAATTTGACAACGAAGCATTATGGCGTTCTGCGGAAGTTTCTTCTCAAAATCCATTTCCTTAAATGTAAATTAAAATTTAAATAAAATGTGAATCATAACACGAAAAACGGTCAAACAATATATCTATTTTGTAATAAGATCGTTACTTTAAAGTACTTTACACATTCAAATAAAAATTTCTTAAAATTGGGCACTTCTAGTAAGATCTTACAGCAAGTGCCATCTTGTGTGCTCATTGTAAAATGAATCAAATATTTTCTTTTATTTGTTATCTTTTTCGATATCAGAAGACACAACCAAATGAATCAGCGTCTTGTGTTGTAACTGAAACATAACTTTATCTTATAGTACAATATTTATAATATGTAACGCTTCATTGCGCAGTAGTTAAGGGAATGAGCTAAAATATGTACTGACTTCCGGGTGGTGATCCACCTTGGCACCAGAATCACCTTTGTTTGTTTTCACCCTACGTTTTACTTCTTTCGCTTCTATCAAAGTTTGTAAATATGTATCTTGCATGCTTTTTGTATCTAATCCATACAAATAATTCCAAATCTTATGTTTTGTTTCATCATCAATGGTTAAACTCACTTACCTGGACAATAGCATAAAACTGGGAGTAATGACGTTATGCGTTATTATTCTGAAAGAGGCATTAAACAGTTGTTTTCTCCACCTTTCCGCCAAGGGAGTAATGGAACTGCCGGGCAAGCGGTGTAGATAGCAAACAATGTTTTGAAGAAGAGGTTCATAGACAATGGTCGTAAGTACCGTGTATGGGGAGGGCGAGCGGGGCGACGGCTCCGGGCGCCGAAGTAAGAGGCGTGCAAAATCTGGGAGGAAGAACGAAAAGATATATGTAAAATGGAAGGAAAAAGTAATAAAAAGTGCTGAAAAACAAGGAAAAGCAAGGTTTATTTTTGAAAATGTTCTTACGCTTCGCGCCAACCCTGGTGGCACTTCTTGGCTAGTCTGTAGACCTCACTCATATGAAAAGGAGAGGAGGGGGGCGTCGTCGTATACTTTCGCTATGGGCGCTGGTTTTCCACGGTACGGCATTGATGATCGTAGAGTTAACATAAAATTTATTGAAATATTGGTCAGAGAAACGAATTATGCTTTTTACGTAGTTTCTCTATAGTTTTTTTTTTTTTTTTTTTTTTTTTTTTTTTTAACTTACCGAAAGTCCTGTTATGTAACTTTAGGATTAGATCATGGTATAATATTCCAAGATTTAAGAATACCCAATGTGAAAGGAAGGGAAATCTCAAAACACGCACAAGGTTGTCAACCGATTAGTATGCAACAACTTGTTTGTAACAGGAATCATGAATCAGATATACCCATATTTTAAGGAGGGTAGATCAATTAGGAAAGATGAAACGTTTTTGAAGTGCACGGTGTTATGAGACGTTACCATTGGCATTAGGTAAATTTCAATTATGAAACAGTTTTAGGCACTACATGAGTCTCCGTATGTTGAACAAAATAGTACTGAAGCCCAATAATGGGCAAATCTTTAAAAACAAACAGATCGAAGAGAAATCCAATGGTTTCACACACACTAAGGACAAAATCAACGTGAAATATTAGATGAAACCTCCAGTGGGAAGTATGATGTAGTCGTAATACGAGTTAAAGACAATCTAGTATCAGAAGGTCCCAAAGAATTAGGAAACCACCACACAGGTGGAGATATTAAACAAATCAGATTTCCCTCCAAGAAGTTGGAGATTTTTTTTAAAAGGAAGGAAGGATGTTATATGCAGAAAATATTACACTTTGGTAACAAGCCTGTAACTAGAAAAGAGAAAAAGAGTTTTATATAGATTGGTTCGTGATGAATAATTGAATGTGTAATATGGTTTTAATTGTTTAAGACTTCCAACTATGCTATGCGTAAGTGTCGGAAAGTTTTATAAAACGACTTGGTCTTCTTTCGATAGGTAGCAGAGTGGTAAGAAATATCGCGATGCGTTTTTCTGCAATCGATTCATCGCCCCATGGATAGGTTCCGTCTCCTTTGTGAACTGTCTATTTAAACAGGAAACAGTTTATATTAGTTATTTCCTACCATAAAAGGAAAATGGTAACAGATAGTGAGAAGTAGTTTCTTGCAAATGATTCATAGTCACAAGGCAACGTAAAGTAACTATCTAAATCAGTTTATCAAAACCAGAAAAGTTCAAATTCAACATTACTTTCAATTTGAATACTGATTTCTACAGAACAGAAAGAGATATCGAAATGTGGTTTTCTGTAATCCACTCAGAAATGTATGAATCCAAGAATATGTTATATTTTCTTTATTAACCTTCTACTCATAACAGAAGTGGTTTAAATTATTCATTTTTGGTTTCAATCTTTATCGCTATAAAACGAAAACAGCAACAGATGGCGAGATGTATTTTATTGCTAACTACTCAGCGTCTCAATTTAACACACTACAGCAATACCGAACTCTCTATCGAGGTAGGGAGTGATTGAAATTTACTCCTACTTCCGGTTTTGATACTGATTTTCATATAGCAAAAATGCTAAGAAATATCGAGAGGCGGTTCTTTGTAATTGATTCAGCGCCTCAGGAATAGGTTGAACTTTCTCCGTTAACATTTTATACAAACCTAACGTGGCTAAAATAAACATTCAACATTTATGACCATAGAACAAAATTGTTATTAGAGAGCGACAAGTTGTTTTCTGCAAACAATTCAAGATGTCAAGGGAACATACCACAAAGACCTCCCAATTCTACCAAAATCTGAAGTGGTTGTAATTTTCTACTACTTCCGGATTTCAATACTAATTTCCGTAGAGTGAAAACAGTAAGAGCGATTTAGATTCCCAAGAGTACGTTCTATCTCTTCCCATAACTATATGTTGAAACCGGAAGTTATTGAAATTAACAATTTCCGGTTTCAAACTTTATCTCCATAGATCAAAAACAGTAACCTATACTTAGTAATGCCTCTCTGATATGGATTGACCGTTCGGGGAACAGAATTTAACTTTGATCTTATTTCTCTATTACAACCTGTAGTTACAGGCGTATTCTTCAAGTTTATGTATTGAATTCCTATAGTTTGGAACTGTACTGTAGATTCACACTGTGGAATGAAACTCACTTGGTAATATGCTATGTTACTATAGTACGGAAGGTATAGCGTTATTGACTTCCCGCGAAAAGTTGTAGTGACGGTTATAGGGAGTGGCCAGCTTGGTTACTCGTAGCTCGCTGAGCGCATAAACGGTTGATGGTGATTGGCTACTCTCTTACCACACCCCAAGTGACGAGCAGGTCCAAGCGCGGGAAGCCAACGACGTTATACATTCTGGTCTATACAATGTATGAATATGGAAATAAATAATTAAGACTTAAGTATGTTTGGATATAGAGTTACATTCTGGTTGGTAAGGTTGAATATCTCCCTAATTTTAAAAATTACAAGAAATTTTAAGCAAAAAACTAACCACGAACACGAAATTGTAGGAATTAAATCTGTTTCATAGTGCGTAATTTTTTAAACCAAGGCAATTTTATCTTATTTACTCAGCTAAATAAAGAACTTCATAAGGTAGTAGTATATTGCATCTTATTTTCATTTAACAAAACTTCATTTTGTCCTCAGTTGGCAACACTGCATTACACTTGATGTTATTGAGCATGTCTGTGGGTACAATGTTTGCTTACTATACTGTTTTGTAAATATCATTTTGATTAAATTAATCATTTTGAAATTCTTTCTGTGTCAGTTATCTTTTGCATTGCTATCTTCACATGATTCTAGATCCTTTTTTCCTCTGTATCTCCTGTGTTTCTGGGTGTCGGCCCGTAAAACTTTGGATTTCTCACTTTTCTTCACTCCTCTATCGATTGCGCATTGTTTGATTGGGCAAAGCTACTATCAATATAAGATGTTCCCTTGCCAGTATGTAACCGCTTCCATGTTATTTCCTCTTTCTCTGCTGTTCTAAGCCTGTCGTTGGATATAGCATATTTGGTTCTCCTTCCTAAATGTATTCGGTTCCTCGCTGGCATTGTGTGGTTTACATTTAAATTCTACGTTAGAAACAAATGGAAAATATTTAATGACTTCCAACCATGGAAAAAACATATAACATTTAAATGTAATAAGTAATCAATCCATTGTAAAGGCCTGAAATTTTAAACTTAAGTTATCCCTCCATCCATAAAGGGTACGTATTTGAATGACAGTTACATAATAGAAGTTCGAAGTAGATAGTAACGAGTAGTGCCATTTCAGGTTTTGCTTCGGGAAGTTAGAGGGGGAAAGGGAAGCAATACTCGCCAGTATAAGCAGAGCTTCATTCATGTTCCTTCTTTCGTATATTATTACATTATTGTCTCAATGATATACATATCTCAAATTTAGGAGGCAAAAAAAAAAAAAAAAAAAAAAAAAATTGCTTCATTTTGAAGGTTACAATGATGTCAATGGTATTAACCATGTTCAAAAATTTATGCCAATCGGTTCAGTTATTGGTAGTCATCAGATCACAAATATATTCATACAGGATGTTATATAAATGTGTTACATTTTTTCGGAACAGATTTCCTCACATCAAAATAAGAAAAAGAGTCCATATGAACCTGAGCTGAAAAGTTGATAGTTTCGGAGTTATAGGGCGTTGAAAACGTGAAATAAGTGAATTTTAAAAGCTTGTAGCTCCACTACTATGGGATCTATTGTAGTCGGGTCAAGGCATCACTGAGTAACTGGTATGTGAAATATCCAAATATCCATCTTTGAGAACTTCCGGTACGTGCACAATCATTTTTAGAGAGGCTGTTTTGATGTACTTGATCACTCTTCACCTACTTCTCTAAAAATGGGTATGCAAGTGCTGAAGCATTCTTAAACATGGATACTTCGATAGTTCACATAGCAGATCCTCAGTGATGTCTTGATTCGACTATGATAGGTCCCATAGTAGTGGAACTATGAACTTTTAAAGTTTACTTATTTCACGTTTTCAGCACCTTATAACTCCAAAATTATTCACTTTTGAGCACAGGTTCATATAAACTTTTCTTCTTATTTTGATGTCAGGAATCTGTTCCCAAAATATCGTGATATATTTATGTAAACACCCTATATATATATATATATTATCAATTTAATTTGAGATAAGTAACTAAAACTGTCAAATAAAATACTTCTCTGCTACTGTTAATTTCTGTTACAAGTTCTGCTCTTCATTATTGAAAGCGAATGTCAATAAATTAAAATGATACTGCAGGCATTTGATCTTATTATTCCCAGTCAATAATCTAATTATGAGTGAAGCGAGATTTATAGTTTTCGAGATCTGTCATATTTTCAGTTTATAATACTGATTAGTAATTAATTGTGCATTACGCAAACGTTTTTCTGTGTCTGTGTGTGTGTGTGATAATTTAACCAACAAAACTCAAAGCATATTTTACAGTGCTCAAGGGGAGATCGTGATTCATATTGTCGTGCAATACACGCTGTGAAATATACAATCTGATAAATTACCATTGATTAGTACAGATGTCAATACATCATTAATCATCTCTTTCTCGACAGATATGAGTAATTCGTTATATTACTCTCTATAATTGACGCAATATTCGGTTAGCAAACATTACAAATCAGAACAAAATATAGTGATTTTTTCTTGCACACTACAGTCAACTTCAAAACAACACGGATGCAAATTGAAACCGGAAGAGTACATCATTTCCGGTGTCAATAGATGGGTGAGGATGAAGAAAGAGTCCGCTCTTTGAACATTGAATATGCGCATATAGGGTATTTCAGATCAAACATTCAGTGCTTTTAAATCACACAGCTGGAGATAAAAGGGTGAAACAAAAATGTCAAACACGAAACTGTACGAGGGAGAGTTGAGTGGAGCCTTCTATTTGCCCCATAGGGCCCCTCTAGTTCATCCGAAATTTTTAAATAGCAAGCAGAAACAACCGCAGATTTCTTTTTTAAGAGGGAATTAAAAAAAAAACTACATACAAAGCGAAGTCGCAAATATACTCTAACTTCTATTAGGTAGAGACAATAACAATCCACGATTTAGCCCTCTATCTAATTTTATTTCATAAAATATTACAAAACAGTTTTTGTATCTACAAAGAGAATCTATCAAAATTTTCCTTACAACAGATGAGGTGAAAGAAGGAAATGTTCTATACGGGAACCTCTTAGCTCAAAGCAGCCTCCAGGACGTCTTGCACCGACTTCAGGATACGAAACTTTGGTAACCTCCTTAGCTCATGGAGGCGTCCAGTTGTTCAGGTTGTTAGTTAGGAATCCCCATTAGCTCATGGTAGCCTCCAGGGATTTAGGCAAGACAGTACTCCTTCGTGCAGGGCGACTTCAGGAGCAGGTGTAAGTTAAGTGACCAGTGGTCGTCTGATACTTCTTTCCAGTTCAGATCCATTTTTATATGCGATTCCTGAGTGGCTCGTTCCTCCTTAGTTCCCGTCGTGCTAGCTTCGTGTCTTCCTAGTCTTTAGATATTATCTGCTGTGTTGGTGTTTGTAAACAATAGCATGCGTTATATGGATAACATGGATCCTTACAATACGTGTCTTGATATACTGCATATATAATAGGCCTACTTAATGTAAAACAAATATTTTTGAAGCACATTGTACAGCTTAGTTAACTGTGCTAAATATATTGAATAGTGTAGTGGGTGCGTAAGCATATTTAATAAGTTTTGTCGTATATGGTCATTTCGAAAGACTGAACCATCTTCGAAAATCCGAAGAGGGTAATTCTCCTCCCCCTCTGCGGGCGCCCATGATAGCGAGGTATGTAATTTGTAACATCACAGTAAAGATAACGGACAATCAATAACTTTTACAAAAACATTTTTTTATCTTGTTTTAAATAATTGAAGTATGGTCTCGTCACCTTTATTGTGAGCATTGGCATAACTGGGAGAGGAGGCGGAAATATGGCCCTTTACTTACGAGAAGAATTTCAACGACCACAGTTTCAGTCTGTGGTCCTATGGTATTGTAGGGTAAGAAGTGGCGTTCTTTAACTTCCTGGCCATCCATGGTCACATTTAAATTGTGCCTATGGTTGTGAAGAGAAACGAAAAAAGCCTTGATGAACGCGTGTCGAGTTTCAGTTAATCTATTTATTGTTTGGAAAATAGGCAAAACTAAACACTGCTGAAAAAAAAAAGAAAAAACGAAGAAACAAAAGCATACCGCGTATCCTGATTTCTTCAAAGTTTTAAGGCTTTCAATATCTTTGACCATTTAAATTCACATGTAGCTTATCGTGATATTTCTTATACTTACTAGTTAGTATAATGAAATGGTTTTGTTGAGAACATTTAGTACCTTAATTGAATACCAGATTGTACGGTATTCCCTCTGATTTCCTGAGATTTTCTGTGATTCTCTGAAACACGGAAATTTTATAAAATACGTAATTAAAATTTAATTATATTTAACGTGGCAAAGAAAATCAAATACAGTAAATGCATCATTGTAAAAACACTCCAATCCATGGTATTTTGATACTTGATGTCACATGTTACATTGTTTAGAGTAGGCTATTGTATCTACGTACATGTCCAAAAGCTAAACGGATAAAGTTCTTCAAGGATTTCTTCATTTCTAGTGCACGGATGTTACTACACAACTGATATGTATGTACAAGGACGCACACATGGAGAACCACTGGGTACAGACCCCCAAAACTTCTTAACTCAACATGCATTTGTACACTTCTTCACTAAATCTGTAATTGTTTCACAGGGAAATGATTGATGTAGCATGATCTTACACTTACACTTCATCTGTATTCTTACTCTTATATATAAAAAACTAGTAGACCTATAATTTTTGTCTGAAGATATAGGTGGAAGTGTTTTACAATTATTTATCGTCTTTTTGGGTGCAGAATAATACCCGTTCAATATTACATAGATGTAGTGGCTTGTAACATTGGATTCCTCGCAAAGCTTGGACCCCTCGCAACAAAAAATTTTGTGTACTCCTTCTGTACATATGCATATGATTCATCTCCCAGCTCCTTTTATTATGAAATGTTATAAAGTATACTGAAAGTGAGATATTCATGTCGGTTAAGTTATTCATTGACAGAATCTATCGTTTTCATAAAGTAAAAACTTACAATGGAAGATGTTCGTCCCACTACCAATTGAATGCATTGATTCGGGCAGTGCGAGTCAAGGGCGCCGATCCTGGGGGGACCGGGTAGGAACCGGGGTCCCCATAACTCACGTAGGCCTCCCTATTGCATTTATGAATATACAATATTTGGCATAATTTGAATGCAATTTGTCTAAAATCCTCATATATATATATATATATATATATATATATATATATATATACTTTCTGGATCTGAATGGTCCCCCCAAATTTACAGAGAAATCGGCGCCCTTGATGCAAGTGATATCTCGGCATTAAATCTCAAGTTGAAACCGAAGGTTTCTACATTACGAATTGGACGCTGTCGATTTTTTTCTAATGGTGGGATTCGATAATATCCTGTGTCGAGGCAGTTCCTAACATTCCAAAAGGTGGATGTGAGTTTGACTTATCTCTCTAGCGCCACTACAGCAGATGTCACTTGATTTCCACTTAATAGAGGCATACCTCCCATTAGTAGATTTAGCTGGTAGTTCAAATTCGGTTTTCTGCGCTCGGTACACTATCTCGATGTGTTATAATAGTCAGATACTCCAAGAAACTATATATTTTAAAGAAAGCCTCTACTGAACATTTTTGTCCTCACACTTATACAACACTTTCAATTCAACGTATTTGAACGAATGGTTACTAATTTTAAGGGTAGTGTCTTTCTATAGATTATAGAGGTATGTTTTTTTAAAATTGTTCTCCCGTGGCACAAACTCACTGGTGTATTTAAGGGGGGAGTCCCGGTTTAACCATTCCTCGAAATTTTATTTACTATTTTAAATTAAATGAAATATTTTGCAGAATTTTCACATTTCCAGGAATAAAGTTAGCAAAGCATCCCCGAAATAAAATCCTAAAAACGCCACTGAACAAACTTCTGAGATTTCTTTCCTAAAAGTACCCACTACTGGCTCTGAGAGACATGGAAAATTAGTTTTTGAGGTCAGTCGTAATATAGAATGTCATGCATAAGTTTCTGGAAACAATGAACTTATAATAATTTTCATAATAAATAGGAATCATGTTGTTAAATAGAAACGAAACCCGTCATTAATGCAGTAAAAATCAGTATATTCCAGCGGGCTATTGCGCAACTAAAATAAAGATAATAGAAGACTCTGACAACATGTATAGTGTTCAATAATCATTACATTGTGGTAATTCCAACTTTAAGACATCATATCTTAGTATAGATTTTTCAGCTACTCTTGTATTATTATTATTATTTACTGTAAAGGAAACGATGAAAGATGACAATAACACGCGTTATTGTAATCAATAATCTACTAAATACATAATGCTGTCACCTATACACATTTCGCTGCATACGTATATTTCCCAAACTCCGTGCACAAAACCAGCAAGTAGTTCTCATATTCTCACAGAGATGTCGCTAAGAACGAAATCGTTGTGAATGCTTTTACTAACTCTCACTAGATGGCAGGAAACTAAAGATTTATACTATACTGAAATACAGTATAAAAAAGTCTTTTCATACAGCTCTTTTGTATTTAAATACATATTTTAATTGTGTCTCATAATAACATTTTAAATACCGTTTGGAAGAGTAAATTATTTTCTTCGAAAGGTAATTATTCTACCATGTGACACGAACTTTTCTCGTAAATTCTTCTCACATAATTGACTTGCAACAGGAGCGCACCCATGCGGAAGTTCACCGGATTGGGAACACTTCATAACTAAACTAACAATTGTGCACTTTTTTTTTTAACACAACTATACTTGTTTAACAGAGAAGTATCATTAATGTAGGCTAAAAATTTGATTCTACAATTAATCTGTACACTTGTCTTAAAAATAATCTCTCATTTTTTCATTTTTTTAAAAAGAATATAAGAGACAGTTGTGAACAATTACTTATCATCTTCTCGGATGTAGGAATAACAATATTACATATACGTATTGGAACCCTCCCAACAAAAATTTCTGGATGCGTACCCGACTTTATTTATTGTCTTCAGCGGAGGATATATTCTCCAATTACATAAGACCTGAACAAAATATTTTACAATTTTATATTGTAATAGATTTAAAAGAAAAAATAATAATAAAAATTATAAGAATATACGTAGATAAATATTATACAGTTAATTGCCGAACAAACTATTTAAAATTGAAATAGCAATAATAGCAATTTTTAAATACTATAATGCACCATAATCTATAATGATGTATTTATAGATGCATTAAATTAATACACCTATAAATATACATGTGACCAGGGTCGGATCCAGGATTTTCTCAAGGGGGTGCACCAAATAACAGCCAGTACATTTGAACTAAATTTGAGTTTTTTTAAAATGCCTTTAGGCAATCTATAGTGTGAATTAGCAATTGCCCTGGAAATGCTCAGTGTCTGCTCTCGATGAATCCTCTTCTTTCAACCTTCAGAAAATTGACAGAAACTATTGATTTTGCAAAACTCACTGCTAGCTTTTCACTTTAGGTAGTGTATATTTACAACGAAGGGGGGTGCAGTGCACTTTTGCACCCCTCTAAATCTGGCCCTGCATGTGACTATACTTTATAGAAATTCATAAAACCTTTTGTCGCAATAAGTTTGAAATGGCATACTAAGATCTAAATACTGCAATTTCTGTGATACAATGTTGTACGTTTTGCACATTCGAACCAATGGTGAATTGCTGTAATACTCCGTTCTAGGTGTATAATATAACAATAAGTATCTCTGTCGAGTATTAACCATTTTTACGTTAAATTTTAATAGCCCCAAAAACGAACTGTTATCATATATACCTTTAACCAGTTTGGATAAAAATATTTGTTCATTTATTTTTTGTCTGGTAGATAATTTAGTATAGCCAAATTCATTTAACAAATGTTGGTATGATATTCTAAGTCTTACAGCTGATACGTAATATTTCTGGAAATATAAGTAACGCAGAAAACGTTTCTGAATTGCTTCTATTTTATTGGAATGGAAGAAGGCAAAAGTATCCGTATTCCAACTTAAACAAACTATTATCCAACTATACTATTAAATATTATTATATTTAATATAATAATATAATATATTATCCAACTAGACCATAGACTATAGACTATCCAACTAGACTATTAAATAAATCTTTAATAGAATCAATAGTTTTAATGTTTGCTGTATTTCTGATAATAAAGCCTAACTGTTTGTATGCACAATCCAGTGATTGTTAAATGTAAGTTTTAATCTAATATTACACCCAAGTCCTTAATATAATTTATCTTCCGAAGTAATTGTTTATTAGTTCTATATTGATCTTCCGGACTATGCTTAATATTACTAAATACAGTATAATTATACTTCTTAACATTAAATTGAAGTCTATTTCTTAGCGATCAGTTATACAATTCATCAATATCTTGTTTTAGACGTAGGCTGTCTTTATGGTTTTTTACTTCGATAAATAATTTAATGTCATCAGCGTGCATTAGACACTTAGCATATTTAATTGTATTAAATATATCATTAATATACAATATAAATTGAAGAGGTCCAAGGTTGGATCCTTGAGGTACTCCGCTATTACATCTATGTTCTACCGACTTAAATTGTTTGTATATACATTGTATATTGCATTCGATTCGTAAAGTATGATCGAAAGAGTTTTATATATTGTGAACATAATCCAAATTTATCAACTTTATCTATTAATATCAAACTATCAAACTTGTCAAATGCTTTCGGAAAGTCAAAAGAGACTGAGTGGACAGATGAATGCCTATGGAAAATAGTATATATGTATTGAACGTAATTAATTAAATTTGTCATTGTAGATCTGCCAGGATAAAACCCATGCTGAGATTTGCAACGACCCTTAAATTCTTCTGAAATATTGTGTTCAAAATGCTTTTAGATTTTTGAAAATTGATTTCTATATTTAATCGAAATCAAAAAATCAATCAGTTTTGGTTTAAACGTTCATTATCATAGAGTAAAAATGTAATAGATAACGAATAATCTGTTTCCTACAGCCGATTAATCATCCCAAAAATACATTTAATGTCCGTCTGTAATTTACTAGTAGAGCCAGAAGAGACGGAAATCCACGTAGAATTGGATTTTGCATTCTAAAACGTACCCTCTGCATTCTAAAAAGTAACACTGTATTTAAACCAGAAGCAACCTCTTGTGCGTGGGGTCCCTCCTTCAATCCCCGGTTAATTAAGTTTTGTGGTGGACAACATTGTGTCTCTGAGTTTTCTTGGGGTACTTCCGTTTCCTCCCACATAATCATTTCACCAATTCTTCTATGATCATTCATTTGCTTTAATGGTTCGTCTTCCTTACCCTAAAAGGCATATTCGTCGGACATTAAATTGAAAGATTTCATTTCAAAACAGAAGCGCCAATAATAAAAAAATAAAATCAATTTTAGCGTTGACCACCCTAGTTATTAAGATTCTAATAACTAGAGTAAAAAAGATAATGGATAACAAGCGGTTTCTTGCAATCAATTAAGTGTCTCAAGAATATATTCCCTCTCTACTCTAATCTCTCTAATAGAATCGGGAGTGGTAGAAATTTATTAGCACTTTTAGTTTCAGTATCAATTGAGAGAATGTCACGCCACATTCCTTGATCATGGTAATGCTGCTACTTATTTTAAAACTTAACAAGAAAAAATAGTCTAGTTGAAAAATAAGGACACGAAAATTGAATTGAAACATTACATGAAGCTCAGCACTCATAACGATATTATTGGATTTCAAATACAAACGTTGGAACCTGGTGGCTGATCTCCAGTCAGTTCTTTGCTTAATCTTATTATTGACGAAGCTACCTCCCCCCCCTCCCAAAAGACCTTCTGTCTATTCTTACAGCATATTTTTGTCCGTCCACCTGTCGACAGGCATCAGAGAAATAACGATAAGAGATGTCAAAATGCAGCTTTTCTGGCAATCAATTCAGCGTCCAAAGAATAACTTCCATCTCCGTTAACTCTCTATTCAAACTGGAAGTGTTAGAAATCAACCATTTCCGGTTTCAATCTTTATCTTATTAAAATAAAAACAGTAAGAAATAGAGAGATGTACTTGCTCTTTTGTTTCTCGGTATCGATTCAGTGTTTCAAGAAGGCATATCATAACCACAAGTAATACTCCACCAAAGCCAGAAGTGGTTGGAATATACTAGTACTTCATGCTTCATTATTGATTTATATACTGCAAAAACGGTAAGAGATGTCGACAAGCGTTTTTAGATACATAGATAAATAAGATATAGATATCGAGAAGCGGCTTTTGCAATGGATGCTTCGTCCAAGACTAGATTCTATCTTCCATATTAATACTTTATTCAAATCACAATTGTTAGAAATTAATTGTTTTAAGTTTCAACGTTGATCGCCATATAATGAAAACGGTAACAGATACCGAGAAGTTTTTTAAAAAATTAATTCAGGGTATCAAGAAAATTCACTACAGCCAACTGTAACATTCTACAAAAACTAGAAATGATTCAAATTTTACTAGTACTTCTAGTTTGAATAATGATTTACATTCACAAAATCGGTAAGAGACAAATTTAAAAAAAAAAAAAAGAATCGAGTTCAATTAATTGTGAGTTCAGCAGCTGTTCAGCAGCAAGGCTATATGAGACGTAAACCTACTGGTTAACCTGGAATCCGAACTACATGAGCTCCCGCTGGGAATCGAACCCGGATCTCTCACGCCAAAAGCGCGTACGCTAACCGAAAAGAGAATCGATTCAACGTCTTAGCATAACACCAAAACTGGTAGAGATTCGTGATGAATCGATTCGTTGAATGAAAAGACTAAAGTAAAAACTTGCCGATTTGTAAGTTTCCCCACATCACAACAAAAGCACATGTATAACCACACATGCCATTATTTACAAAAGCAGACGATACCGAACACTAAGGAAACCGAAAGGAGACGGACCACACGAAAGGATCCGAAGGTGGAGGAGCCACGCGAAGAAGACAAATAAAAGAGGGACCACAGAAGGATCTGGGATCAGTCTGACCACTGATCGACTAACCATTACCTGCTCCGAGGTCGCACTGGACTAGGGTACACATTTCCTAAACCCTATGTCGTATCGGACTAGGGATCCTAACTACAACTAAAACCTCGCGAGGCTGGTGTGAGCTGAGGGGGTTATCAGCAAATCTCACCTATTATCTTGCAAGTGTTCCGGAAGCTGTCATGAGCGGAAGAAGCACCCTGCAAAATACCAATCTCCTCCATCTGGTCAATTAAGAGAAAATACACTATTAATTACTCTTTGTAAATCAACGACATTGTATTAAGTAATTTTATAATAACATTGGTGAAGGGGGAAAAGACACGCCCGGACCGTTATTTGACTCTACCTATAGAACATTTCAATATATACTAATCGATACATTACTAAAGTATACCTAAAGTATACGAAGAGGCATACATCAGCTGATAGGTCACGTTCTTGAAGGTAATATTATCACGTTTTTCGTGAAAATAAGTAAAGCGAATTTTCAAGGCGCTAGGAAGTATGTCTTCAGTTGCCCCCTACAAAAAAAAAAAAAAAAAAAAAAAAATATTCATTCTGCTGGTAGAGTGTGAAACGAGAACAGTCAAAGTCGGGCTGGGAGGGGGGGGGGGGCACAGAAGTATAGAAAGAAAAACTCTTCGCACTGGAATATTTCCACATAAAGAGATCACACATTTTAAGGCCCATAAATTATTAAACCATGTAAGATTAAGGGTAAACCCTCAACCGCTAACTACATATACTACACTAGTTCGTGCATTGATCACATGTGAAATATATTCTATATTAATAAATTTCCAATATTATAATTATAATAATTATTTCCAAATTTCTGATAATAGTATTACTTTGTTCATCCCCCAGTACCATTTTAGTGAAAGGGAATTCTCTTCAAAAATAAATAAATAAAGTAAGGGGCATCCCCTCCCATCTTCCCAGGATTTCGCACTTTGGTATAGTTTAATAAACACTTTTCCTCGTGCTTCCTCTATCATTTTAGAGCATGTGAGTCTGATAGTAGACAAAGGCAGACGTCTGAATTATATGACAAAAAAAAAATCTTGAAACATCCTATAACAAATATAACATTTTATGTTATTGGTGGGTAAAAATGCTATCGAGATCGCTCGTTTGTATTAATAAATTACCCAGAGTCCTGCTCTGGAAAGTGTTAATTTATTTGTGGTACTATATATGAAAAATTATGCTGTTAACTAACAGAATTCATGTAGTATTTTTGACTCCTTCAGTGACACATATACTCTCACAGTGACAGAGATACTATACCTATTAATATCTACACCAGTGGTTCTCAAACTTTCCGATAACGCGGACACCCTGTTTATTTGGAAAGTGATCTACGAACCCCTTTACAATGCTGTCTGAAATTTCACAAGGTACTAAGAAATATACTAATTAGAATATATTTTACTACCACTGAGAAGAAAAAGATCAAGAAAAGTAATGCAATAAGTAATTTATTCTAAACATACATGATTGTTATCTAGTAAACGAAATTTCAGTTGAAAATACACTAACTTTCAAGTCTGATTTTTTTTTTTTTTTTTTTTTTTTTTTTTAAGGAAGTTCACTTGCAGTTCTCAAATGTGGGGTGACTAATGTGAGGAATGAAATTCTTTGTGTTTTTTCATAATTGCATTGAAACCTGGAATATGTTTTGTCAGCATCAATCTTAGATCCGATTCCACATTAAGACGATTTCGCTTTAAAGTTTTAATACTGCAAAAGGCAGGAAAGGTCTGCTCACATAAGTAAGTGGTACGGAAAAGCATCAAATATTGCAATACCTTCTTAAACAACTCTTCATACTCACAACGCAGACGCAACCAAAAGCTACAAGTTTATTTTCTTTGAAAACGTTTTTTTCCATGAACTATCGCAGGATAGCATTTCTCGTTCTGTGTTAGAGAGATTCATACCTTGTATGTCATGAATCTAACACAGATTTCTATATTAGTGAAAGGATTTTCAATCAAACCATTACCAGATTGTGGGACAGGGAAATGTTTTCGAAAACTTGCAGCTAGTGCTCTCAAGTGTCCTACAAGTGTTTTGTGCATTTCACCAGAGAGTATTTCACCTGAAGAGTTAATGAAATCCTTGAGCACTGAAAATTATGAATAGTTATGGGTTTGTACTCGTATTGCCCACATCCAGAGTTTCTTAATCTTAAAAAAAGTTGCATAGTAGTTGTGAGTTCCATTTTATTACAACACATTTCAATTTTTAGGCATTGCGCACCCCCAGGGGTCCATCTACACCACTTTTAGAACCACTGACCTACACACATACTTAAGGTGACGAGACGTTTCATTTTGTTCGATTCCCGGCTGGAGCTCATGTGGTTCGGATTCCACGTTAATCAGTAGGTCCACGTCTCATATAGCCTCGCTGCTGAACGGGACGTTAAACTCAAAATCAACTCAACTCAACGTCCCATTTTAGCCCAGATAGTCTCTTTTTCTAAACTGTTGTTCTGTTTTCCTCCTGATTTTCAAACGGGATGCCTACATGTCCCATTTTTCAGCAAATATGATCAAAGTTTCCCATAATTGTTTCTCAAAATGTAATTAATCAGAGTAAATTCTACACTCTTTGGTTAAAATGATTGTGTGTAGAGACTTTTTTTTGGTACATACCAATAAATATTAGAAATTTTTAGACCGTGTGTGAAACTGGTAATTGTTGGGTATTGCTTAAGAAACGCTAAGGTGTCACCATGGGCACCCGAAGAAAATTTTCTAGGGGGGGGGGCTCAAGTCCCTCGTAACTATATTACATTTGGTATTTTTTTTTTATTTGTATTACGAAAATCTTAAGGAATTTAATACATTTTCGTGAGTCAGGGAGGGGATCGGGCCCCACACTGCTCTCCTCTTCGGGCGCCCATGGGTATCACCGTACTTGTGTATTTTGTAATTTTAAAAACACTGCTGATGCTCAACATGCAATCTGATAATTTTACATCTTTCTACCCTCACCACCAAGATTCAATGCATCCCGTTTCTGCAAGTTCAAGTAAAATTATGTTCACCTTACACACACACTAATCTTAATTAAACGGTTAAACATATAGGTTATATATATATAAAATAAATTTATTACACTCAAAACTAGAAAATTAACCATCATTTTTTGTAGCTTTTGATGAATGGGAGCTAGAGGATGTACTAGTTTTAGGTTTAGTAGATTTAGGTGAAGTGCTTTTTGAAGCAGTGCCACTAGATGAGCTGTCCGTAGATGTGGTTGGAGTGTCGCCCGAATCATCATGTGGGGATGATGATTTATTACCATCAGCTGGAACTGTTAATATACCTTCTATATCAATATCATCATACATATGATCAGCACGAGGAATAATTTCTGGAGGTTCAGGACTAAATATAACCCTTGATTCCCGCCTTTCAGACTCATCTTCACTGCTTGATGCATCAGTTTCACTTTCACTGTCACGCCTCTTTGGGACTTTCAAAATACTACGCTTTTTAGCCATGTTCCTGAAATCCTTAGAACACGACTCTTTTCTTTCTGTATCTACACGTGACGCAGGCGATGAACTTCTATCGGATCCTTTTCTTTTTGAGTCATCTGTCATGATTTAGTTGAAGCCTTGCACAATCAATCTTTATTGCCCAAAATCGAGTTGCTGAAAAATTGAACTTCTGTCTCAATCCTAGAACCAAATTTCTTTTGAAAATGGTCGGAAATTCTTCCGCTGTAAGTTAAGATGTCGCACAAATTCAATGGTGGCGTTTGTTATTCCTAAAATGTTCAATTTTTCTAATATACTCAAACACCAATAAACATAAATGCATTTAATTCGAGTAGATCTGCTCAATTGCTTGCTGTTTACATTTGATTCTTATGAAAATAACAGAAACACACTTAAAGAACACTATTTGAAGATAAGTCCATTCGACTACTCGAAGCACTGCTTTAATGCAATATGTAACGTTTATTGAATTTCCCTCGTGAACACTTTTTTCTTCAATAATACATATAATGACATAAGCTTAACTGTAAATTTTTGTCTAGTGTCAGCACTTTTATAGTAGTTCCTGGAAACATACAACAATACTTAACAATTATACCTATCATACATTCTACAAATATGAACCTCAACGGCCATGATTTTCATAATTATATAACGATATACTATCAACTATAATGCCTATCAAGAATTAGTCGGGTGCTGATGGTACTGATCATCAGGTTATCAGCAGCATAAAATTCTGTATAACTTTTTCCGGTTCAAGAATGCGGGTTTTGTTTCCATATTATGTATGAATTCAAGAAAAGTATCCAAATTTTTGAGGCCAAGCAAACTTTGCCCTCCTAGAATCAGGGCACACATCTGATACACGAGTTTTGTCCCGATCACTTAGGTCGGAGTCTCATTTCTCGGAGATCTGGGTTGAGCCGGAAAAAATATCACGTCTACAACATGGAGTGAAACGCTGGGGATTCGGGGGGGGGGGAATTCCCCCACTTAATATTTTTTGGAAGAAAATTCCCCCACTAGCAACTTACTACAGTACAGTTAACGAAAGCTGGCCTCTGGCAGATAGTTACACGTGTTCTAACCGAAATGAAAGGGATGGTAGTTCGCCAATCACTTGACTATTCTTTCACGCTGTTTCTAGGCAACCAAGGTCACTCACTGCGCTGTTGCCGGTAGTTGAGGGTTGAATATTCTGCCAACAGTAGTTGTTTCTGTTGTGACGTAGTAGTATTTGTTTAATAGTTATTTTATGATGTTTTCAGTGTTTAATAGTTATTATACGCTGTTTTCAGTGTTTACTAGTTATTATATGCTGTTTGCAGTGTTTAATAGTTATTATATGCTGTTTTCAGTGTTTAATAGTTATTTTATGCTGTTTTCAATGTTTAATAGTTATTTTATGCTGTTTTCAGTGTTTAATACTTATTATATGCTGTTTTCAGTGTTCTTTCCCGAATTTCTGATAATTGTTAATTGTGAGTAGTTAGTGTGTGCTGTGCTTACAAAATCAGGATAAATATATGACGACTGAAAGTGCTGGAACAACAACGAATAAAACAAGTCGTTCAACATAATATATTTAGAACTCAGTTACAGTAAATGACATAACGTGCAATGCTATCTCAAAGGCTAGAAAGGAAATAAAGTAAGACACCACCGTTTTCCCTGTAGAAAAGATGCTTAAGTGCACTCTAAGTAATTTTTTTGAAAGTCAGTGAATGAACTATTATTCACGACATAGAAAAAAATTAAGACATTAACAATATATTTTTATGATCACTTACAATACCTGGTTAAAAATATCACAAGCAAGTTCAAAATGAAACGTAGATGACTTCACGAAGGATGCAATTCAACTTCACATTTGTAGACAGTCGAACAAAAGATGTATTAAACTTAAAATTCTTTCCTTGATTCGTTACTGAAAGATAGTTTATTTATGAGTGGAAAGACAACTCTCGCGTATTAGAAGATTTTACAAGAGAGGGAGGATATCTTTGTCATACTGTACGGTTATTTTTTGAAGCAAATGGCCAATATCGAACCTCAGAGGTTAGTATAGATTCATCAAGGAGAGGGGGGGGGGGGCGGGATTAACACAATCTCATATCCTCTCAGGACGCGCTATATATCTATATATATAAAAGAGAACGTACAAATCCTTTGTCCGCTCATCACGCTAATACGGCTGAACCAATTTCTTTTATTTTTGGGGGGTTATTAGGATTTGGACCCTAGATGGTTTTTATCATATCACTTTAATTTTCAATTACCAGTGTCTTGAGATAATTGACCATTCAGGTGTCCATTACGTACAAATCCTTTGTTAGTTCATCATAGGTATAAAAATAAACGTATGTATATGCAACCCGCATGACCGTGTCACTCGGCGGGTTAACATAAATGACAGGCGTTATAATGGTTTTTATCATATCACTTGAAAGCGAAAAAGTAAAAATTATCTAAGTAACAAAGTTTATTGCGTTCGGGGGTGACCGCAGCGAAGCGGGGCGGGTTAACATAAATGACAGGCGATATAATGTTAACATTTACTGCAATCTTCTATGGTTTTTATCATATCACTTGAAAGCGAAAAAGTAAAAATTATCTAAGTAACAAAGTTTATTGCGTTCCGGGGTGAACGCTGCTAGTATTATATATATGTAGACTCTACACATAATTATAATTTAGTAAATGTTTATTTTTTCATAATGTCTTACTGAAAGGGGATAGAATCCTAGCCCTTGCGCACGCCGTGGGTTTTCTCGGAGTTCTCCCATTTCATTCCACTTTCTTCATTCCACCATTTCATTCATTTCTCATAATCACTGTCTTCTTTAGTCTAACCGGCATAACCGTGGAATATAAAACTTAAAGATTTCATTTCCCTTGCACACGCCACTGTTCCAAGTATTATTATTATTATTATTATTATTATTTAGAAATCATTTCTTCCTGTGATACTATTAAGATTATAGATTTATGACTTGTTAAACGTCCGAATGAGTCGTAGAAGCTCATGTCTCTGCGGTCGCAGAGCATTTGGCAACAGCGCTTAAACCATGAGCTTTGTCGAACTGTTAGAAAGCCAGCTTTCGTTAAATGCACTTTCGAGGGTTGAAAATAGTGACATTATTCATTGTCAGAAGCTTACAAATTAATTACAGTAACTCATATGTCATTAACATGTGTCCATGTATCAATGAGATGAAACTGTATCACGAGGAGTGTGCTAGAGGCAGGAGAAAGGGGAAAGGACCGAAGGAGGCTACTTAATGCACAGTAACAAATCAGAAACCTCGTGTGTGAAGACGGAGAGATTACCTGAAGACTGTGGATTATGGAAGCTACTCACTTTCAGCAAGTAATCTTTCAATAATGGCAGGGAACCTGTTATGATGATATGTATCGATAAGTAATTAACATATAATTAATTTGTGAACTAGTGATTAATAATAGTCTAATCTCACGTAATTAAATAATTAAGGATGTTCAACTATGTGAATCCTTCGTGACGGAAAATTCCACTCTGAAGAGTTTTTAATTACACTCCTGTCTTCATCTTCACCCCACTCCTATTGTTAAAATTTCGGAGAGCAACTTGACTGTGCACACTTTAGATTCCAAATTGAACACCAATTTCTGTTGGCCTTTTCGAACATTGCCACACTGGTAGCTTTAAAATCTGTGAGCAAACAAAGTTTTTCTCAGACTAGAATAAAAACAGACGTTAGAAATAAAAAATAAATTATATTGAGGACTAACTAAATATAATTAGGTCAGTAAATCTAGCAAATCAGGATGCCTCGAAAACCAAATTTTTATATTTATAATCCTTATGTTAAAAATTTTTGGCAGCAATTTTAACCCTAATTTCTTTTAGAAATTTAATCCTCCTTGTCTTGTACTCTGAATATGTATCACCTTTAGTCATCTCATACTGCTTCAATATGAAGTTATGTCTCTTCAAATTTTTCTTTCTTTTGTATTAGTATCTCCTTTCCCATCTAATACTGTTTCAATATGAAGTTATGTCTCTTCAAATTTTGCTTTCTTTGTGCATTGGTATCTCCTTTCCCATCTAATACTGCTTCAATATGAAGTTATGTCTCTTCAAATTTTTCTTTCTTTGTGTATTGGTATCTCCTTTTGCAATAGATCTTAATTTCAATTTTGTTTCTGATTGTATTTTTAACAAAGATGAAATCACCTTACGCGACTCTGATCCTTTCTTACTCTTCTGAAATAGACGATACTTAATCCGTTTTTAATCACACAAGCAACTTCTTTTTCAGTAACACTTACTCAGAAATCCTCCATTCTCCACTGTCAAAACAGGGCAGTCACAACACAAACCCAAAATGATACAAACATTTCTGTTTATTAAAGCTCATCATCTTTGAAATAAGTAAGGGGATTCTTCAGAAAATATTTTCCATCTGCCAACATTGCTTAACTCTTTTGTGCGCAATCATGTATATTATGACAGCTTCTCAACGGCTTATCAGATAAACCGGGAAAGTGTGCGCAATTTCATTGCAGCCAAATTTCGCACCCTGGATTGCAACATTGCTGCAGAAATTTATAGTGGATTAGTGATGAGCTAATTTGGAACTCGAATATTTCGGTGGTTCATTCCTGGTGCTACATTTTCTTAGTCAATGTTTCAAATATAATTTCAAACTTAATAAGGAAAAATGATACGATGGTTTTGAACACAATATTTACAGAAAAGATTTAACAGCGCATGTTTAATCTCAGCAACATCTCTCATATGCTGCACGACAAATTTTACAAGAGTCCTTGGTTAATCTATGATACCCCTCATAAAGAAACATGTAGCTTTTTCCTTTGTGTAATTTTCATGCGCTTACCTTTTGATAGACCAGTTAGTTGTCTTTCAAAGTAATACTTTGACATAGATATACAGTCACACACAAACGTTTACAACAATAGAGAAACAATTACACATTGGGGAAACGAAAATAATTAAGGCATATTTTTGATACGTTTAAGAAGAAAACAATAATGACGGCGTATTTTTGATACGTTTGAGAAGAAAACAATAATTAAAGTATATATTTGATACGTTTCGTAAGAAAACAATATCTTAGATACTATATATCTATCGTTTAATGCTCAGCGTGGTTGGACATAGATAATTACAATTTTCAGTGCTACGTGTACACCACATGAAGAAGTTTGGTTTTGTATATAATGATTTTTCTCAATTAATATTGCAATAGACATTCATATCTACTACCAATTTAGTAGATTTAAAAGAAAGATTAGAGTTAAGATGGAATATATTTTGGGACGCTCAATTGATTGCAGAAAACTGCTTCTTGCTATCAATTACCCTTTTCATTCTTGAGCGATCGATGTTAAAGCCAGAAGTGTTAAATTCTGGCACTTGCAGTTTCAATATAAAGTTAAGAGAGAAGATAGTACCTATTCTTAGAAAACTAAATCGATTTTGTTTTAATGCTTTTTGCTTCTCTTATCTTATTCGTCCATGTAGATCAATATTAAGATCGGGAATTGTAGTGGATATCTATAGATTCCAGAAAGTTAAGAATGGGGGATCGAATGTATTCGTGGGACGCTTAATCGATTACAGGAAACAGCTTATTGCTATCTATAACTGTTTTATGTTGTATTAGTAATCAACGTTAAGACGGAAAAAGTTGATTTCACTACTTCCGATTTCATCACCGAACTTCTTTACTTTACAGATGAACCATACCCCTAAAGAAAGAAAGAAGAAAAAAAAGATACCACCGATGCAAATCTAAGCGGAACTTAATACTTACTTAAAGTAAAACCCAAAGAAATATTCGACATTTTATCCCAGACAACTATCCTCACGAATGGTGCATCTACGGGAATCAACTGGGCTCGGACCGTCCTCAAACTCCGACATACATTTGTAAAAATCTTATATATAAAAGAGAACGCACAAATCCTTTGTTCCCTCATCACGCTAATACGGCTGAACCAATTTCTTTCATTTTTGGGGGGTTATTAGGATTTGGACCCTAGATGGTTTTTATCATATCACTTTAATTTTCAATTACCAGTGTCTTGAGATAATTGACCATTCAAGTGTCCATAACGTACAAATCCTTTGTTAGTTCATCATAGGTAAAAATAAACGTATTTATATGCAACCCGCATGACCGTGTCACTCGGCGGGTTAACATAAATGACAGGCGATATAATGTTAACATTTACTGCAATCTACTATGGTTTTTATCATATCACTTGAAAGCGAAAAAGTAAAAATTATCTAATTAACAAGGTTTATTGCGTTCCGGGGTGACCCCAGCGAAGCGGGGTGAACGCTGCTAGTTCTTAATAAAACTATAGTTGTTTGCAGAAAAATGAGTGATATAGCATCAAGATTTCGTCTTTATCTTCATCATCTTCATCTTCAATCTTACTTCTCTTATTAAAAAAGCTTTATAATTTAATTATTTTTCTCAGAATATAGATGGCAATATCAAACAATCACTTATCATTTCTTCAGGTGTAAAATAACACCAGTTCAGTATTACATAAACGTAGTGTCTTGTACATTGGGCCCCTCCCAACAAAACATGTTTGAATTCATGCCAGGTCCGTATCCAAGGGGAGTCTAGGGACAGACCCTCCTAAATTTTTACTGCCCCCCTAAAATTTTGACGGTAGGAAAAATGAAGTGAAATCTTTGAGTTTTACGTCTCACAGTTATGCCGGTAAGGCTAAAGGAGACGGTGATGATGAGTAATGAATGAAATTGTAAAATGAAGATAGTGGGAGGAAACGGGAGAACCTTGAGTAAACCCACGCACACGGTGTTTGTCCACCACAAAGTTCACGTGGCGGGGGCTGGGATCGAACCCGGGACCCCAAGCACGAGAGGTGAACGCTCTATTACTGAGCCACCGTGGCCCCCATTTTGAAGGTAGGCTTGCAAAAGAACTATAATATAGTGATAAAACTTAATATGGTTGAATCGGGCTCTCCTAACTTCTACCACCCCCCCTATGTTTTTGGGCTGGATACCGGCATGATCCACACTTAATCCCCATTTGTAATAGAACCCTGGACCTACCGCAAAGTAAACACGTATATTACTCGTTTGGTAACTTCGAAGTACTAATAGGTAACATAAAAGATGGTAACGTATTCGTCGAAACTAAAGTAGACAGAGAGTCCTGCTTTTCGAAGCTCTTAAGGTTGCGGTAACGTGCTAATGACACCAGAATTTATCTTTGGTGCGTGGTCAAAAGACTTAAGTCAGATTTTAGCAGCGGTGGACCTGGAAGGTAAAAACTAGGGAGCAACCAGAACCCATTCTATGATATATATATATCATGAGTTTACTACAAGCTTTCAAAAATATATACATAATAACTTGAACTACTTTTCTCACTTAAAAACTAGGTGGCCTAGGTCCCTCAGCTTGATTCGCAATTACTTTTTAGTCTTTTTCAATTTGTGATAGTTTATTGCCCAATAAAACAAATCTTTAGTATGCTATTATGGCTGTATGTATGGGTGTATTGATAAATGCGCCTGCAGCCGTATTTCGTGGCATTTGGACGGTATTAAGGGCTGATGTCAACATAGCCTAATTTGAAATATGTTTGCTTCCCCCCCCCCCGAACTTGTACACAAATACCTTGTGCGTGGGTTTTCTCGGGGTCTTTCCGTTTCCTTCCACTTTCTTCATTCCACCATTTCATTCATTTCCTCATCATCACCGTTTCCTTTAGCCTAGCCGGCATAACCGTGCGACGTAAAAACTTAAGATTTCATTTCATTCCATTTAGTCCTCAACATGTACGAGAAAGAAAAGAAAAACTAATATATTTGACTAATTTATTTGAAGTAAATATATAAAATTACACAAGCAAAAGTATTATGAATTTTTTGTTAAATTACCACTTTGAGAGAAACTTACTCAACATGATCGATTTTCACAAACTTCTAAGCTTCTCGGAAAATTTCTAGAACGTTGTTATCCAAAGACCTCATAGATGGCACGAATGTAGTCAGTAGCTCAATTTCTCAGTTGATTGATAACTTGGCCGACAGATGGCACTGTTCAACTCAGTAAGTATTTTGTATTTAGTCCGTCAGATGGCATGGTGATGTATTTAAACATTAAATTCCACGAATATTTTCCCCTCAAAGATTCGAAAGAAGAAATTCAACGTTTTTTTTCTCGTTCATTCTTTCCTGGCTGTCCCTAGCAACTCCCAGACAGGAAGTAGGATAATTTGATAACCTAGATTGATAGAGAAAATTCCGTTGTACATTGTCAATTAACTGGGTTTGTTCAAATTAGCACCTCAGAACTAAATTAGGAGCACGCTGAAGCGTTTCAGCAACGCATTTAGGAAGTTAAAAAAAAATCCTTTTATGGATGTTTTCCCTTTGTTCTGAGAAAAAGAGAAAAACAAAAGTTAAATTTTGTTTTAAATGTTTCTTTTTTTTAAAAAAAAAAAACGTTTGTCTTTCGTAATCACACAATTCATATTTGATGCTCCTGAAACTGAAGATGAATGGCCTGAAATTATTAGAAAACACCCCGAAATGTTTGCAGTTTCACTGTCATTTTATTAAAAAATAGTAGTTCGCAAGTTTATGTGAAATTTTATTGGATCGACAAATCATAAACCTTTTTTTTTTTAATTTTGGTTTGAGATTCAATCGCATTATTTTCATAGAAGAAACTAAGATCTGTGCACCAGTAACAAATGAATATTCTGGCTAATGGGAATTGAGAAGGTATTCAATTCATAAGGGTTCAAGATATTTTTTCATGGATAATTTCATATTTCATACTCATTGTTAAATGTTAATTAGTTCAGTTTATCAAAACTCCTTTATATATGTAGCATAAGGATAACGTATGCTTCGTACTGATTTCTGTAATAAGCAAGAGGATTCCGTATATTTGTACAACATGCCACTGGCCGGAGAACGAATTTTTCTCAGTGTAGAAAACGTACAAAATAGGAAAATTTAACTTAGAAACGAAACATTTTTGTGTCGTTGGTGAAAACTTTTGTTATGAAAAATCTGCGAACACTAATTGATGGAGACGCTAACGCTTTCGCCTTCGGTGCGCGCGGTCCCGGGTTCGATTCCTGGTGGGGACACTCGGTCGAAAAAATGTAAAAAGCATTTTTAGGCCACCCATCCTGAATGAGTTTTTTTTGGGTATCCGTCATTCACACCAGGCAAATGCCGGGGTGATACCTAATTTATAGATCCCAGGCCGCTTCATTCCTTCTAGGAATGCGCTCGAGTCGGGTCGAGTCGAGATTTAAGCCTGTCTCGACTCGTCTCGAGAAAATGTTGTCTCGACTCGTGTCTCGACTCGAAAATATGTTGCTGTCTCGACTCGTGTCTCGACTCGACAGTCTCTGTCTCGACTCAACTCGAATTCGAGTCGAGATGTCTCGAAATTCGAGTCGAGACAAAATATACGAGTTAAAATATACACACACATCAGCCAGACCGTTATGACTACCTACCTAATTGTTAGTATGTCCACCTTTTGACACGGATAACAACGGCAACGCGTCTTGGCATGGTCGCAATGTTCCTCGGTGGGTCGCTGGTGAGAGATGGCACCACATATGCACACACAGGTCATCTAATTCCCGTAAATTCCGGGGAGGGGGTGATGCGCCCCCACGTCACGTTCAATCACATCCCAGATGTGATCGATTGGGTACAGATCCGGAGAGTTTGGGGGCCAACACATCACTTGGAACTCGCTCCTGCGTTCCTCGAACCACAGCATCACACCCCTGGCCTTGTGACCTGGTGCATTATCTTGTCGAAAAATGCCACTACCGATGGGAAACATGGCCGTCATGAAGGGGTGTACGTAGTCTGCAAGCAGCGTGCGACGCCTCGGCCGTCATGGTGCCTTGCTCGAGCTTCACTAGACATATGGATGCTCACCTGAATATTCCCCAGATAATAATTAAGCCACAGCCAGTTTGTCTCCGTCCCGCAGTACAGATATCAAGGAGCTGTTCCCTTTGAACACGACGGATTCGCACCCTCACATCGTCATGATGAAGAAGATATCGGGATTCATCAGGCAATGCAACGCTCTGACATTGTGCCAAGGTCTAGTGGAGATGGTCACGTGTTCATTTCAGTTATAGTTGCTGATATCGTGGTGTTAACATTCGCCATCGTTAGGAGTGTTCGGTGCACTGTGTGTTCAGACTAGTGTTGTGAAGGTCTGTGAAAAAAACGGAAATTTTGGGTAAGAAAAGTTTTTTTACTGTTTTCCCGAGCTGGGGAAAAAACGGAAAATTTGGGTATTATCAGAATCATCATTTTTGTTAATCACAGAATCATTTTAGGTAATATGTTAAATCAAACATATATTTCATAGAGATATCTTCATTGTTCTATGTAAAATTCCGGAAATTTTGAAACCATTAGGAAAAAATCATTTGTTCGGAAATATTGGCAAAAACAGGAAAATGTAGTTTAAAAACTATTTGTTGGCCTGATGCTAGTAACCTTACTTGCTGTAACATGTCTGCAACATATACAGTGGGAAGTCGAAAATCCGAACTAATTGGGACTACAGGTATTCGGATTTTCAAATTGTTCGGATTTTCGAAAATGACCAAGAAAATGCCATTTAGGCTTACATATACTGTACGGTATGTTCTTCTATCGATACAGTGGTTATTCAGTACATACAGTAATTACAATACCGTACGTAAGGCTACTTATATTTAATGTTTCTGAAGAACTTGCTTGTACTCTAAATAATACTGTTCCTGTAAGTCACACTTAAAACTTATAGGCCTAAAAAAAAAAATAAAAATAAAAATACATGACAAACAATTATATATAAATGAACTTATGTAAAAACACTGACTTCACATAACGTCGATGGACACGCTATCGTTTGTTTATCGCTAGCGTTAAGACAAAATGTAAAAAGCTTCTAGGGACCGCGTTCGGATTTTTGACGTTAGGATTATCGACGTCCTACTGTATATACAATGTATAGTATTTTGCTAACGGAAAAATACTTAAAGCAACAGGTTTTAATTCTACTTTACACACATATACCGCAGAAGTGAGTAAATTTGAGCAACGAGAAATATATTAAGTGAAACTTCCGTTAGTTATTATTACAGACTAGCAGAATATCCGTTCTTCGCACTGGGAGAATACGTTTCATTTTGAACACAAAGGACACCAAAACTGTCACCAATGAACTTGTGGAGCCCCAAAACTATGAATTTGACATTAATATAGATGATTTTCAATTATCCTTACATGTCACCATCCTCCTTAGAGTACTAATGGGGCTGAATTTGTGGATTTAAACGGCATATTCTGTTCATCTCAGCGAGTATGGATTCGAGGCTATTTTCGATCATGTATATATATAGGCGGATCTAAGGGGCTATAGCCCCCCCTTCACACTCAAGTATACACTGTATATAATGCTCAAAAAAATTAGGGGTTCAACTGAAATATCTCACAAGACCTTAAGATAGTGTATGAATAAGCTTGTGTTTGACTCATATATATCATACAAGAAGGAATGCTTTAAGATACACTAGAAAAATGGGGCACATACTGGTGTTGGGGCACGGAAAACCTTGTTCACATGGCTCATGACACAAGACGGTTATGTGTGCACCTCTCGAACTGCTCACAAACAGGCAAGGCAACAACACTGATTGTTCCTTAATATGTCATATGATCACTTCGAATAGCCAACAGAGCCTCGCACCTGCGTGGCATGGATTCAATCAGATTATCGATGAGTTCTTGGGAGATGTTGTGCCACTCATCCAGAAGAGCGACTTCCAGCTCTGGAATGGTTGTTGGATTTACTGGCCTAGCGGCAATTCGTCTGCCAAGCATATCCCAGACATGCTCAACTGGAACGAGATCCGGAGAGCATGTTGGCCACTTCATCCGAGCGATACCCTCAGCATCCAGCATCTCATTCACTAACCGAGCTCTGTGAGGACGAGTATTGTCATCCATAAAAAGGAATGAATCACCAATGGCACCAGCATAAGGGAGAACAAGAGTTTTCATGATCTCATCCCTATATCTGAGAGCCGTCAAAGAGCCATTTCGGATGATGTGGAGCTCAGTACGCCCACCAATGCTGATTCCTGCCTACACCATCAGTCCACCACTATGATACTGGGATCTTTCTCGCACAAACATGGGATTGTGTCGTGTTTCACACTCTCTCCAGATGAAAACACGTCGATTATCAGGCTCTACACTGAATCGAGACTCGTCAGAGAACAAACATTGCCCATTCATTGCGTCCCCACTCACGATGTTCCTCCGCCTACGCTCTTCGATCAACACGGTGTCGTGCAGTTGATGGGACATACACCATAGGCCTACATGCGTAGAGACCACCTTCTCGAAGGCGATTGCGGACCGTTTGGGTAGATATTGTGCGTCCTGTTGTTGTTCGGAAGGCTCGCGGGAGCAGAGTTGTATTCTGACGCCGGTTTCGACGGGCTGTTAACAAGAGATAACGATCGTCTCTGGCTTTGGTTGCTAGTGGACGGCCCTGTCCTTGTCTTCTTCGAACACTTGCAGTTGTTTGAAATCGATTCCACAATCGGGAAATCACACTTTGTGCCACTCCTATGGCATGTGCCACCTTCCGCCATGACTGACCAGCTTCCAACCTGCCGACAGCTCGCCATGCCAACGATTCTGGCAAATCACTATGTTGCGCAATTTCACTACGTAGATTTGTGACGCACTAAACACAATGAGAACAAAGGTATCCTGGAGCTGGAATGTGTTGGCAGCGCCACACTACAAAATGATATCTGGTAGCGCCACGTCACTGATGTTCCAAACGGTTCGTTTGCACGTTGGGCCTTCATGATTTTAATCTGAACTGGACAAGATTCGGAAGTATTCTCACATTATTCGGAAGAAGTTTTACATGTGTTTTCATCTGATTCCATAATTTTTTGATCAGTATATATATATATATATATATATATATATATATATATATATATATACATATATATATGCTAAATATACCCATTCTTCGCATGGAAGTCAAGGCCTGTGGAAGTATCACCCTCATTTCCGCGACCGCGAAAACTATGGATCTGAGACTAAATCGATAATTTTGGATTACTTTTAGATATTTCGGTATCCTCCCATCCACTGACTCTTGGCCGCATACAATGGTAGCTGAATTTACAAGTGATCGCTAATGGAAGTGTCACCATTCATCTCAGCGACCTCAAAATTATGGATTTGACACTAATATAGCTCATTTTGTATTACTTTTACATGTTTCGGTATCCCCCCCCCCCCCCGCTGACTCATGGCCCGCATACAATGGTAGCTGAATTTGCAAGTGATCACTAATGAAAGTGTCACCATTGATCTCTGCGACCACGAAAACTATGGATTTGAGTATCGGTCATTTTGGATTACTTTTACTTGTCTTACCCCCCCCCCTCGCTGACTTCCGGCCCACATACATTGTAGCCGAATTTGCAAATCGTCGCTAATGGAAGTGCCACTATTGATCTCAACGACCGCGAAAACTGTGGATTTGACACTGATATCGGTCATAGTGGATTGCTTTTATATGTCTCAATATCTCAACTCCCGCCCCCCTCCCGGTGACCCCCAGCCGGGTGATGCATAGCATGAATTTGGAAGTTAATGCGATCGGAGTTTCACCATTGATTTCAGTGACCGCGAAAACTATTAATTCAACACTAATATCGGTTATTTTCTACTACTTTTACATGTCCCAGTAAACGACCCCTGAGACCCCCCTGGTTCGAATTTTGACAAAATCGTTTAACTCTGGTCTCGAGCCTGGACCAAGGTATTTGTGACTAAAATTAGGTAACTCTCGGTCAATTTGTCTGATTCCCAAGCCGGTTCCGGTAAACGCCCCCCTGAGACTCCACTGGTTCGAAATTTGAAAACAATTTTTCGTCTTGATTGGGGCTTAGGCCAAGGTACCCCTGAGCAAAATTTGGTAACTCTCGGTCCACTCGTCTGGTCCCCAGGCCGCACACAGACAGACAAACACACAAACAAACTCTTTTATTTTATTTATATTAGACAGCTGGATATACCCATTCTTCGCATGGGGGCAGTATTTGGAAGACAACGCCTGTTGAAGTATTACCATTCATTTCTGCGACCGCAAAAACTATGAATCTGACACTAATATCGATCATTTTGGATTACTTTTACATGTCTCGGAATCCAACCAGGGGGTCTCAGGGGGGCGTTTACAGGGAAATGTAAAAGTGGTAGGAAATGGCCGATATTACTGTCGAATTCATAGTTTTCACTGTCGCTGAACTCAATGGTGAAACTCTCATCGCATTAACTTCCAAATTCACCCTATTCGGACCGGGGGTCACCGGGGGCGGATACCGTCCCCCTGAGACCCCGTTAACTCCCGGCCTGCATACAATTGTAGCTGAATTTGCAAGTCCTAGCTAATGAAAGTGTCACCAGGAGCCCTTTCTCCAAAAAAATGCTGGGGAAACACTTGTAGAAACTTCAGTTTTCGTGCCGGACGATTACCGAGAACTGGTGAAAAAAAGAAAAAACTTTAGCGATCGAATTAAAAAAAAATAGCTCTCCTCAGGTTAGTATTCACTGAGAATATTGTTATAAAATTTAAATTTTATGGGTAAATCAGTAGACTTTGAATACATCCACATCGTATCCACTGAGTTGCGAAATTGTGTGCCTCCAGACATGGGCGGCCGAAGAAAATTTTCTAGGGGGCATCTTCAATGTTTGCTATATTAGTCTGGCATTTAATGTGCATGGTTTGTTATATTACGTATACATTTTCGTGAGCCAGGGAGGTTCATTATTATCAAACACGGAGATTATGAAGGAGCAAATCTACTGTACAAAATATAATAAAAACAACTGTTTCGGATTTCTATCATCCCGCAGTCCAACCCCGAGACGGAAACATGAGAGATAGGCTTTTTGTTTTTAAACAAGATAACAACGAATGCTTTACATTGTGAAGATTATATTTGTGAAAATTAAACGAATATAATTTTACAACTTAATATACATATCACTAAATGTTGAGCTCCCCGTTGCTATGTGGTTAGCGTATGCGCATTTCTCGAACGAGGTTTGATTCATGGTAGGAACTCATGTGTTTCAAATCCGACGTTAAACTGTACGTTCACGTCTTGAAGAGCTTTGCTCCTGAAAACGACGCTAAACTATAATCTAATTTAATATTACTAAATATTAGAAAATAATGACTTACCAAGGTGACGTCAATTTGGCAGTCATCAAATCCATTTTATACTTTCACTTAATCCAGTGGATATTAATATAACAATTGCAAGACACACGCGCATATAAATACTCAGAAACAAGCACATACACACGTACATATACACAAATATGAACACTTCAAATCTATTTACATGTGGTGGACTGCGCTGCATCAAGCACTGTTATTTTCATCATCATCTTCTCATGTATCTGCATTATTTGATTCATCCACAGATTTGTTATTTTTGTACGCATCATTCATTTTTCCTTTTTCGGGAGGGTTCAGGGTTCTTTCTTCATTTAAAGAGTCGGTTCTCTGTATTGGAAAGAGAATCAGGGGAGGAAGGGATAATTTATACTTTATGAATGGATAACATTTTAAGAAATATATGCAAAACATGCCGCGCTTCCGACGCAGCATTGAAGCATTTCTTTTAGCGGTCATACCCCCTCCTCTCCCGAGTTGTAAAGTGAGAAGGGACAGAAATATCCCAGACACTCAGGGTTCAGTTGACAATAATAAAACTATGGGTAAGTAAACATCTTGTACAGAGTCACGTTTTGCTTATTTTTGAACATTTCTGTGAATTCAACAATACAACAGCGGAAATACTAACTGGTTTTATTACTCCAACCATCGCTTCAACTAAGGGATAATTCCCAACGGTCAGTAAGCCATCTAAATTTGCGTTCTTTTTCTGTTTTGCAGAGGAAAGAGTGAGATTTTGCCAAGATGCTAAACTCGTAGGGTATGATGCTTTACTTTTTCAAAAATTTCATTCCTTCTGGTGAAATGAAATCTTTAGTTTTACGTTCCACGGTTATGCCGGTTAGGCTAAAGGAGACGGTGATGATGAGAAATGAATGAAATGGTGGAATCAAGAAAGTGAGAGGAAACGGGAGAATCCCAAGAAAACCCACGAGCATGGTGTTTGTCCACCACAAAGTCCACACGGCGCGATCTGGGATCGAACCAGGGACCCCAAGCACAAGAGGTGAACGCCCTACCACTGAGCCACCGCGCCCACACAGTACTTCTTGTGTACCCCTATAAATGTAATAAAGAACTAATGGCCATTTTCTTAAATAAAAGTATTCAATTAGAACTGGACAATTTACATAAAATTTGGAATCGACAAATGAAAACGGCACGTTTCTAGCACTTGTGGGTTCGAGATCTCATTGTTGAAAGGATTGGAGACAAACATATAAACTTTTCTGTGAGGAGAAACATATACGCGTAAATCTAGTATTTTAATATATAGGTAATAATTGGAATAGTTTTATTTTCGAGAGCTATTGTTTAATATTCGCAATATTGAAATTTTTGAACTTATATTTTTCGCGTGTTTCAAAAAAAAAAAAGAGATATCATTACTAGTAAAATTAACCTAATACAAACATATTTATTTTTTTTTCAATTTTTCCGGAAAATCGAAAAAAACGTTTTTTTTAAAAAAAAACAGGTTCAAAATTTCCGGAAATTTGGCAACACTAGTTCAGACACACTTGTACTTTCCCCAGCATTAAACTCTGATCTTAGTTCCGACGCAGTTCGCCGCCTGTTCTGTTTTACCAGTCTGCCCAGTCTACGACGTCCGACATCTGTAATGAGGTGGGGAGGGCCCAACCCCTCGACATTTTTACTTCTTTTCCCCTTGGTTTCGCCACTTGCTGAAGACAATCAGCACAGCACTCCTCGAACACCTGACAAGTCCTGCAGTTTCCGAAATTCTCGTGCCGAGTGTTTCTGAGTGAGCACTTTCTTCAAAATAATATTAAAAATTATAGAAAAATTTTCGAGACATTCGAGTCGAGTCGAGATTTTTACCAGCTGTCTCGACTCGACTCGAGTCTCGAGTCGAGAAATACGTTTGTCTCGACTCGTCTCGACTTTTACAAAGTGTGTCTCGAGTCGAGATTCGAGACGTGTCTCGACTCGTGCGCATCCCTAATTCCTTCCCTTTCCCCGTATAGTGTGCTCGCCGAAGGACGTCATCCCTCATATGTGACGGGCTAAATGACCATAGATGTTGAAAGCCCAAAAACATAAATCCAAAATCCCTAACTAATTAACGGGAGGGAGTTTGCTGTTTAAATTAGCACTTAATTAGTCCTTCACTTTCCCCAAGCATGACAGGAAGGCATTGTGCAAAAATAGAAACTTAATTAGAAAACATAATATTCGAAGATGCGTTTGAAAGCCATAATATTTCACCTTACTGACGTACAAGAAGAAAGCACAGAATATGTTTATCAAAAAAAAAGAAAAAAAGAAAAAGAAAGAAAAAGAAAAAAAAGAAGGAAATGAAATCTTTGAGTCTTACGTCCCACAATTATGCCGGTTAGGCTAAAGGAGATGGTAATTATGAGGAATGAATGAAATGGTGGAATGAAGAAAGTGGGGGGAAACGGGAGAACCCCAAGGAAACCCACGCACACGGCGTTTGTTCACCACAAAGTTCACTTGGTAAGATAATATGTTTATTAAAATGCACAGCATAACTTACGCTTTTTTCCTAAAAGATAAAATAATGTTCCATGATAGCTGTCGAAAAATACATCTAATTGTGATTAAATGTGGTGCGTACCTTTTAAATTCTACTAAACGTACCAGCTGTTTTTTTTTTTTATGTAAATTAGAGAGCCTCTGACTCCTGATTTTTCCTTCCTTTCCATTAAAAAAGTATTTCATGATACCTTAAAAAGTTCTCTCTCGATACAGTATATTGCACATTCTGTTTGCAATTTTCCCAAAATCCTCAATCCACACGTTTTAGGATTCAACTCAGTCAATTGTGCCTGAGGTGATTTTACGCACTCCGCGATCAATATACATTGTGCACTTGCGGGGGTGTCAACCATTCCTTCAGATTACTCAAAATACAGTGGATGTCTTGGAGGAGAAGTTTCACACTTCCGAGGTAGAATTTGCAACTATTACTGAGATCTTCGGACCTAGACTACATAAATGAAACCAAAACACTTATAACATTTTTTTTTTAAAAAAAGTACTTGATAACAGAGGGCAGAAGATTTGAAGGCGATTTAAATTAGGATAAATGATTCAAGCACAGTTTCTGGATTTGCTGCGATAATCCTTTCGATGTTCTCTTTTAATTTCTTTTGGTTAATTGATGATTGTATAGAATTACACTGGACAGACGTCAAACGATTCCTCGATGGAAAATCGCGAATCTTCTCGCTTCCACACTTCCACTCTATTACCTGAGATGACTCTGGTTGAAGGCTTAGCCCGTGGTCATAGTTGACTCCTTACTTCTCCATGACTACATTGGAGTACTCTTCGGCAGTGATGACTCTAACAAATGTCTCCCACAGTATTTCTTCTTGTAATTTAAGATTGTCTTTTGGGCGGATTTTCACATCTTAACCTCTCTTTACAATAAATCCACCTTCACTTCTCTCTGGAAACTCCTATTCCTAACTTTTGAATCATCCGGAAGACAAATCTATAGCGACAGTTACATAAGCAGACATTTATTTCGGGAAGGATTCAAAGCTTCTGGGGGGTCCAAATTCAATGTTTAGAATTAATTATGTTAACGATTGTAAAATTACCATTAAAATTAGTCTTATTTTACAGAAAAATCGGGATTTCATGGGGGGGGGGGCGTTGGAAATTCAGGTCTCATCCCAAGAGCATTCGACACCTGTCTGAGAATGAGGAAATCAATCCCTATGCTTGAATAGTTAAATGACCCAGTTGCGGATCCAGGGGTGCAATCGCCCCTCCCCCAAAGGGGGAAACTTTTTTATTTTATATATAAATAAAGGCCATCCCAGAGTATGAAGTTCTTAAAAGTAGCTCTAGGTAGCAGTATTACAACCCACCGCCTTTTAAAAGTTCGTCCTGGATCGTCCCCTGATGACCTGATTGCATGTGGAAGAATGCGGCAGGAAGAATAGTTCAGTGTTAGTCAGTTTTAACTTTTGCGGGGCCTACTGCAAAAGATCACCTCAAAAAGAAGTCGCTAGTTGCATATTCCAATACCAAAAGTAGAAGTGTCGACGACAGAATATCTTCCGTCAAGATATCGTCAAGAAAATATTGAATTATTGTCGATTTCGATTTTTTGTTGTCTGTTTACAAACGGCAATATTACCGGGAACAATAACTCATGTCCATGTACAGTACATCGAGACTAATGGAGTAGTACTTGGCTTTAAACAACTTTTCTTAAATTATGCTAAATTATATGAAGCTAGAAACTAAACAATAGCTAATCAATAGCCTTTGTAAAATGTATTTCCTACGACTTTCTTCACCTTGAATTTGAATCTCACGTGAGATGAACAGTCGATAGTTGTTTCCCGTTTCAGTTCTTCCACAACATCAAATCAATTCTCTCTATGACTTGCTGGCACTCATACTTTCAGAAAAAATGTTCCAGGGGGGCACACTTAGTATTCCGGGGGGGCACTGCTGGTACTATTTTATTTATTATTATATTATAGACGTATTATTTTGGTCTCCTTCGGGAGGGCACTCTCAGAGCTCCGGGGGAGGCAGTGCCCCCCAAAAACATGTCTGGAAGAAACACTGCTTACTGGTAGCGTGGGCACCTTTAATCCTTGATTCAAATCCCTGTGAAAGAGCTTTACTCACATAATTTGAACGTTCGGATTCTACTTAAACTGCAGGTATAGCCTCAGTGCTGGAAATGGACGATTAACGTCATTAAACTAACAACAATCAACTGACAAAACCAATCGTTTCCCGCCTACAGACCCGCAGCAAATCATGGAAAGATATATATATACAATGAAAATTACTCGCAAAAGAACCACATAAATGAAAAAGATGACAAGGCATGACAGCGACTAGCGAGTCGACCGTATTGCAAGAAGAAATAGTGATAGATGAACAAAAGCAAATCTCATTTAGATTATCTAGGAACAAGGAACGTTCTCATTCAAGATGGTACTAAAATCAAGAAGCACTGGAGGAACGTTGAAAAAAATGCAATATGTATAGAAATTGTGAAGAGTTCGAGAAAAACATATTTATCACTGGATTGACAATAGTTCACGGTTAAATGGAACTTGTTTTCAGAATATAACTAGATGCTTTAATTCGTTCTTTCTTTTTCAATTTATCTTTGACAATATCACTCTATTAGGACTTTTTGTAATTTTGATTAGAAAAGTATTTATTATAGTTAACAACTCGTGCGTATTGGGTAAATAGGTTGCTTACTTGGTTTGATGTTTTACATTCCCTTCAGCACTGGAGCTTTATGAAAGTAGATCTACAGCTAAATCGGAAATTCGAACCCAGGCCGTAGCGCTAACCATATGGTCAGGAAGGAGTTGTATAAGATAAATTTGTAAATCAGAAATGAGTATGACAATAGCAGACAATACAATGTTATGTTATACAAGTAACTCCCCTTTGTTAGCAAATGGAACTGGCACTTACGATTTTTTCTTGCGTTCAGCAACCAGCGTTTGAGATATTCAACGAAGAAGGTTGCAGCTTAGGAAAAGTGATAAAGTAACGCACCAAAATTTTTTTTAATGATATTACTCAAGTAACACGTGAATTTGCCATGTACTACAGTACAAAGTTGTGATTACTTTGACAAAATTCTACGCATTTCATTAGTAATACTTCTTTTTTTAATTTCATACCAGTTTCTCCCGGTAGTTGAATGCTCTGACAAAACTGTAACTTGCTTTGTCCGTGACATGAAATACTGTAACCATCACACCAGGAGCTCGATCATTCGAAAATATTTCATTGGAACATATATTGGTTCGTTTAACCAGGATTTCGTAACGGGGGGGGGGGGTTGATATGAAATTCTGAAGGCTGAGGAGCTTGACCAATGTAAACTACTTTACTATCAACATATATTGGTTTGTTAGGACAATAAAATAAGGATATGTTTGTAAGTATTTTAATAACAAACTCTAAAGAAATCTCGACTAATAAAAGAATTTAAAAAGTATTGAAAACTATTTTACAATATTTACGTTCCTTTCTTTGTTCATTCAAATATAACAATTTTCCTTTCATTATGATCTCAACTATTATGAAAAATACATATTCACTATTATAAAAAGTACATACTCAATAATGTCTTGTAAAATATTTTACAATATCTGCGTTCTTTTTTCTATTGAATCAAATGTTAATAGAACTCCTTTTCCATATAAATTTTTGTTTTTATTATTACGTCAACTACTGTTGGTTCCGAATGACAGTTTAAAGGAGCAGTAGAAATTTGTTTTTGAAATAACATGTTTGATTCTGCAAGGATGCGATGACAAAAAATTATGATAAAAAATGTCCACGCTGTTACTCAACGGCACTATGCTTTTGGAAGCTTGAAATCTCCCTGACTAGCAGCAGAAATTCTGAGAATTCCGCAACTTTTCTAGAAATTTCAAATTTCCTGACTCTTGCAGGATATCTCGCTCACCTCGCCACCATGTATTGCAAGTAATACAAGTCTCCTCATAAGAAAGAGTGACCAAAAGCTTCCTGTAGTTTTTTTTTTAAATTTTTAACGCCGATTTTTCTTTTTCTCATTTTATTTTGTTTCATCCTTCTTTATTTTCTTTTCATTTCTGGTCTCCAAGGTACCGGACCCCCCTTGGCTACGTGCCTGGTTGGTAGCATCATGGCTCACAGAATACTTCGTTGTAGTCTAGATGGTGCCTCAGACCTACAGAAATACAACAGGAAAATTGAAGGACAATAGGACTCACTAATGCAGTAAACATTAAATGGAAGGAATAGTGGTAATATTTTTATTCATAATACATGTGTCCTGCAGATGGGCCACTTACGGGACTGTAATCGTTTGGACGAGTCGGGATTTTTCTAAGCTTCAGAATTTTATTGAATCACACATTATTTGTTGACCATAAATGTTTTTGAAAACCAGAAGCATTATTCTGAGACTCGAAGCTCTGAATTGTCCTATGATAATGCAGCAACTGTTGTGTGTGATTTGTTAGTATAAGTCTACAAATTGTTAAGGAGGAACCTACCAAATTATATTTCCTTATGTCTGAACTGAAAGTTTTCCTAAAATAAAATACATTGATAATAAGGTGCCAGTCCTTCATACATTCGCTATTATACGAAAATGTTGCGAAACTACTCTTTCCGCAGACCAAATAAAAAGGTAGGAATGAGACTCCACTGAGAGGATGTGTGAAGTAAAAAAAATAAAATAAATAAATAAATTAGAAAAATATCCATTTGCATTTTTTGTGCTTCATCCTGTCGAGCAACAGTCAGTCACAAGATGACCATGAATTGAATCGATCTGTTCAACTGACTTCTCTCTCTCTCTTTCTCTCTAAGGATTAAGGTTAGTAGACTGCAGCAACCTCGAAATGAAACATCAACTAATTGACTGCAGACAGCCACAACTCGAACTGTATTAGCTATGTGCGCTTAATAGGATTGTAATTGTAACTTGAAACGTAATTCAAATCAAATATGGGAAAATTCCATAAAAAATGTAAGTCGTTCGCTAATGTATTGGATCTTTTATCCAAATGAACTCATAATTACTAAAAGTTAGGAACAAGTCGAACAGAAATTTATTGATAAGTGCACGAAAGTGTATCGTCAAAATGCAATATTGTAACGATAATCTGCATAAATATGTAAATGTTATGGACAATGGTCTGAAATGGAATATATACTTTTCTTTTATGATCGGGCCTGTACATTTGTGTTGTTAGGTTTTATGACCAAACAGATTTCTAGGCAGTTTAATATATAATACACAAAGACGGCATTGTGGATGGGTATATGTTCAATTTAAAAGGAGGAAATATTGTTAAAAAAATATAAGATAAATGTTGAAAAGTCTTCGGAAAATACATAAGTTTAAATTTATTTTATTTTGTGTGTTATCATTAAACATTGATTCAATGAATTACATCTTAAGTAATTCAATAATCATGTTCTGTCGAACTTAGGACAAATATATAACTAACTGTCCAAAATTAGTTAAAGTTAGAATAAATCTTACAATACCTTGTCAATAGGGTGTAGCTTTTGGCACTTTTGTTGGAAATTCGATGACGGCTAGTGCGGAAAAGGTGCCATTAGTGGCATCGACCTTACTGAATCTTCTTTTTATTTTTTTGGACAAACCCTTACCCTGCCCCAACGAACTTTTTTTAAGTGCTGGTTAGGCAACACGCACAACACAAATGACAGAAAAGCTACTTGTGGTCGTTTTTAGAGTTACTCGATGGCTATAATACAATTATTTTACGAAAAGAAACTTGTAGCAATGCCAGTAAATAATTTTAAAATGTTTATGAGTCAAAGTACAGCCATATTAGCTCAGTTGGAATTAATGTCCAGATTTTGTTTGGAATGACACGCTAACGATGATTATAGGCATAGCTCTTGATATAACACGATTTGTCTTTGGTAACTCTTCGCTTGTTATGTACACCGGCAGCAAATGCCATCTAGCGGCAGGCTACACAACTTCGTGGTTGCTTACTTTGGCCACGCTCTTCGAGCGTCGTCGCAACGTCCGGCTCCGTCCAGAAGATTAGCGCACCTCCCGCTCACCTAGTCGGCTCCAGAACCTACGACGACGTTTCTAGAATATTCTCGCTCGAAGTTCGGCGGTGGAATATATATTGCGTACTTCGGCCAACTAATCCAACAGGCCAGTTTATTGCAGCTTAAGCTTTAACGGTTTTAGTTCGCTATTGTTTCTGTTAAGACAGAGAGTTTGTGCATTGTACCTAAAGTTACAGTCTTCTTAGTACGATACGATTCATGGACATTTTGTATAATTTGGTTTCCAAGTTCGGAAGCAATGGAAAGCAAGATGAAGAAAAAGCCCCATAGCAGACCAACGCGGGAAAATGTGAAACGATGCTTATTTGGCACTCCAAGTGAAATGAGTGAAGTGCAGTTACCCACGTACGCTGACTTTATGCGACATTATCCTTGGTTTTGAAGTGGTAAGCGTTCCTGTGGTTTCAGAAAAGAGAGTTTTTGACATGCTGAAAACATTTTATAATAAGTGTCGCACCAAGGAAAAACATTTCAGTCGACAAGGACAAGAAGCAACACTTCGTGCAGGTTTTGTTGCACACGCGGAAAAGTCTCTTTTTGATATTGCGAGTTGCAAATGTAAAACCGCCGATGATTGCAACTGTGAGAGGACACGCAAGATTCCAAAACGAGAATTCAAGTTTCTTTGGGACCAGAGAACATCACGGAAAATGAGCATTGGTAACATTGACGTCCGAACAAGCAAATTCGTAAAGTGAGCAAATTCAAGGAGCAGACAACCAAGAAAGATACTGGAAGTGTTGAAGCAAGTCCATCAATTGTGGGATTAGGCATAGGCACAGGTCAAAGATATTGGCGTCGTCAGGGGAATTCAGCTAAGCTGTTGAATCGGGAATCAAGTCGGGATCTCACTTCGAGGCGCGACCAAAAAGGAAACATAGCCTAAAGCGCATCTGTCTTCAAAATACAGCGGAGGCAGCGTTTAGAACTGGAGCTTCAGACAGACAGGTTGCTTTGATTGCTTCAGTCGTACTTCAGGATGCGAGACTCATAAAGCCAGAGGACAAAAGACTTGTTGTTGACAGATCGAAGGTACGAAGAGGAAAAGATAAACTGGGTTGGAAGATCCAGAAAGAAAAGGCTTACCTAGGCCGGGCGATTACAAGTATCTACTTCGACGGAAAAAATAATGCAACTCTTCTGCAAGAAAAAATTACGAAGACGAGAGGTTACAGAAAAGCATATCACAGTTCTATGGGAGCCCGGTTTGGAATATTTGGGTCATGCCACACTTTAAGACAGGCACTGGCAAGGATATTTGCCGACTCTATATTGGATTTTTATAGAAGAACCAGTATGACGTGTTAAGTCTTGAGGCAGTCGGCAGCGATGGTAAAACCACGAACACAGGATGGGATAACGGCGTGATAAGTCAGATACAAAGATCCCTAGGAAAGGAACTGCAACATCTCATTTGCCTTCTTCATATCAACGAGTTGCCATTCCGACACCTGGTTACCGAATTGGATGGTGGGACGACCGGACCCGGCCTCATCAGAAAGAAATTAAAGAATTGTGAACGTTTACCGATCGTCTCCTTTACATCCATTCCCGTTGAATGGGTGTCTGAAATGGAAACACCAGATGGTTTAAGCAGCGACCAGAATTATCTCTTTGAAATTTGTAAGGCCCTTGCTACAGGAATCTGTACTACCGATCTAGCAAACAGAAAACCAGGACTATTATCACGTAATGTGCAACCACCTCCCCGTGGTTAGTTCTGGGTTCCTTTGCGTACAGAGCAAAATAAGCGAAGAGTTGAACAAAGAAAATCGTGTTATATCAAGGGCTATGCCTATAATCATCGTTAACGTGTCATTCTAATTCCAACAACTGAGCTAATATGGCTATACTTTGACTCATAAACATTTGAAAATTATTTACTGGCATTACTACAAGTTTGTTTTCATAAAATAATTGTATTATAGCCATCTGGTAACTCTAAAAATGACCACAAGTAGCTTTCATTGGTGTTGTGCGTGTCGCCTAACCAAATACTTAAAAATCTCCGTTGGGGCAGAGTAAGGGTTTGTCCCCCCCAAAAAAAAACATTCAGTAAGGTCGATGCCACTAACAGCACCTTTTCCGCACTAGCAGTCATCGAATTTCCAACAAAAGTGCAAAAAGCTCCATCCTAATCGCCAAAGTGGTGCAACATGTTTAAAGAAGACAAAATTAACGTTCAATCTTCTGCGCAAGTTTCAGTGAGAACTGTGCTCAGATCTCACACATTGTCAATTCTATGTCTCATGAAATAACTTTAAAAAATCGACACTATCACTCGGATGATGAGATGAAAGCTATGAGCTAACAATAGTTATTGGACGATGTCTTACGAGAATTCTTCGCAGAAAGCATAGAAAAACTTAAAAAGTAGCTTACTTTAAAAAGTAGCTTTTGTATGGAACTTTAGTGTAAAATAAAAGTATTTTAGAAGTTCGCTCCTGTTTTGTTTTGTCAAGCAGTAAAACTAGCCTTTTGACTGATCCTACAACAAATCCATACTGTTACAGTGACATACTTCTAGGTAACCGCAGGAAAGAGATCTAGGCTATTTAGAACTTCTAGAATGTGTCTTCAAAGGGAAAAAGTTTTCAAAACTCATTCCAAACATGCAGTATCTCAGGTGTCCATAAAGCTGGAAGGGATGAAAGCCGGTTTATAAAATTCTTGTTACGAAACATTGAAAAAATTTGAAGTTTGCTACAGTGCTACATATTAAACATGTATTTTCATTCTATATCTAACATTTTAAAAATAAATTCACATTTAATATTTCAAGAAATTTTCAGATACAGCTTAAAAGTCCAGTTCACATTAGAATAATAACTATTAGCAATAACCACAACAACAATAGAAAAGAACCTATATTTCAAGGTAACATCCTGATGTATTTGTTTGGGAAAACTGAAGAAAAAGTCTGGAGAATTCAGTCAGAGTGGTCGTTAATCATATTCGAGCCCGGGGCCTTCCAATTGCGAAACCAGAACATTAGCTATCCTATGCCTGTTCGATTTAATTTATTTCGGTAGCGCTCGCTCTTGACTTTCCTTCGTGCCTCTATTAGAAAACCGTTGGGCTGAGTGCTGATTTCAGTTTTCTCGCGGGGGATTTTCAATACACGTGGAATTTAACTGGAAATATTACAATGCGTCTGCTGGTAACCATGTTAACATGAATGGATATTTGGGTTTAGGGGAAATTTTACAATTTGGAAGAATTTTCCTCCGGACCACTGATTGGCTATAAAATTAAGGACTTACTATAGGTAAACACAAAGAATCGTTGCTGTAAGAAGAGTAGATAAGTGCACGAAGTCTTATAGGGGCAACATTTCAACCCTATATACTCCTACGAATTTCAGCTATGTTACTATGTACAACTTGCGTTTTCAATTCAATATATCACAACCGTAATTTTGATGTACTGGGGGGGAGGGGGGCTGAACAAGCCGGATTGAATAAGCGCCGCCGTTCCTAGACGTAGTTGAGAGTTTTCCTCTAGTGGGTCTAGTGGCTATAGTAGAGACCTTCCCAAATCAGTTCTCCAAGCGTCGTCTGCGTGGATGTTAACGTTTGATCGTTTGTTTTTACCAACTGTTCTCGTCTGCCACCTGCGTAATCGTTATGGCGGATTCAAGGGAACAAAGAGTGTGTTTGAAATTTTGCTTCCTACTTGGAAAATCGGAAACGAAAACTCACCGAATGCTTCCACAGGCTTTCAAGAAAGGACACTATGAACGGTACATAATTTTTTGAATGGTTTGGACACTTTAAGTGTAGTGGGATGAGTGTTGAAGATCATGTTCGTTCTGGGTGCTCTTCATCATTTCAAAACGGCGAAAACATTGAAAAAACTGCCAAAACATCAACGAGGATCGTCGTTTCATGATATTGCAAAACAGACAGGAGTGAGTTGGAGCAGGGACCAACGTGAGGTTGTGCAAATGTGACGTGTTGCCGCTAAGTTTGGTTCTCGCCTGCTTACACAGGATCAAAATCATTCGTCTGAATGTAATCCAGGACTTGAAAAATCAGATTTAAACTGATCCAAAAGGTTTGTCCAACGTGATGACAGTTTCCTAGAATTGAACAAAATCTAAAAGGAAAGTGTAATGATGGTGTACAGGCTGTAAAAAGAACTTTGCACAGCGCGCTGGACAATATAAAAGTAAAAGAATTCCAGAGGTGCAGTAAGAAAGTAGACTGTAGAAATGAATCGCATTTAATGGAGAATAATTTGAACGATAGTGAAAGAATTTTGTAAAAAAAAAAAAAAAAAAAAAGTCCGGTTTCTTTTGGATCCCCCTTGAATTATTACACACAGTTTCTTAAACTACCCTTAAGTAGACCTCTAATATTTAAAGGCTGGAATTGCCTTCCATACATAAAATAATGAAGTCAGTCCTAGCAAGGATCGATTCTCTCTTATAAAATATAATTATTTTTTTGCAATTATTAAGGATTTGTTTTAATTATATGCTACTTTCAATCACCCCTCCCCCATAAAATTTGTGTAATTCGTACCTTTATTTAAAACAAACAGTTGCGCAATGAATGCACCAATAAACGAGCGATTATAAATTCTCTTCATTACTGTACACTTACATTGTTTAATTTATCAAATGAATTCTCTATGTCAGGTTAAAAGGGAAGAAGCAGGGGAAAGAAAAGAATTGGCTATTACTAGCTTTTACTTACTGGACCTTCTATTTTTTGGTTTGTATGTGAAGTATCATTGTGAGTACAATCACCGCATCAAATGTCCCAACAGTTATTTTGTAGGTATTATTTTATTCATGTTGGGAATATATTTACTACGGCAAGATCAGTGGTTCTTTCAGAAGATGTGTTCCAAGGGGGGGCACACTTACTATTCCGGGGGGCACTGCTGGTACTATTCTAGTTATTATTATATTAAAGACGTATTATATTGGTCTCCTTCGGGAAGGGGGAACTCTCAGAGCTCCGGGGGGGTCAGTACCCCCCCCCCAAGCAAGAAACACTGAGTAAGATGCACCTCTTGAACTGAACTGAAGAGCTGGTCAGTGACAACCACCGAAATCACAACTCAGCAACAGCAACTGATTGAATCAAAATCGAGAAGTAAAAAAAAAAAAAAAAAAAACGGTTAGTGAGTGACCAACGTACAAGATGCATGTTTCTCAAACATTTCCGCTCTGGAATAACCAGTAGCAAAGAACCATGAAGCAGTAGAGATAAATCTTGACTCGCTCATCCGAAGAACCATTAAGAAGATCCGGCTCGTATGCCAGCGACTTATCACTAGTAGTATAGGCTACCTGACTGCAGTGCTTTCAGGTAAAGAAGATATTATTGTATTTCTGATGAAACTCCAAGGATTCTGTATTTCTGGTGACATGGTCCGTTGACAGATAAACACAGCACACGAAATATTTATTTCATCACAGTAAGCGTCGAGAAACTGACAAACTTATATTTAAAAACAGTCTGTACATGCTACAAAAGAAAGTTCTCATTGATTTCATCCCAATAATTAAATTACAGTTTTTGCAATTAATGCACAACTGCAGAATAGAAAAATAAGACACAATAGTTAAACTAAACGTTGTAATTAGAATTAACCGGGTTCGGCACATGCACAATGTGACAATAACTATACTATCGTAGTTCCATCTGGTTTGCGGTAATAAGAGCAAATGCAAGCTCACAGAACATTTACCAAGCCTTAAACTCTAGAAGTCCTCAAATTCAGCCTAAATTATAGTTCTAAATAGGTACCGAAGTCCTAAAGCGCACGACGCCGGCTTTTGAAAATATACAGTACATAGGTCTGAAACTACAGAAATCCTGAAATTCATCTAACTGCATTTCAAATAATGACAATTATAGTTTCTTATTTGTAAGCTGTATTTTATAGAGACAAATATAAAAGTTATAGTAAATTTAAGAACAATTCAGCCAGGTTATAAGAAGGGGATGAGTCCTGAGGGTCTGACGTCCCCCCGGACTATTCTGTACATTTACTCTAATTTTAGGGGTGATTTTACAAATTTTAATATAATTTCTCTTCATTCAGAATTTGGACCCCCTCTCCCAAAATGCTTTGAACTTCTGCTGAATTAATTCCTTTGTATGCGCTTGGGTTTCTAAGTAAAAAGTTAAATAACTAAAATCTCTAGAGATTTACTTACGCTTCTCAAATTTCTGCACTTTTACTGTTATGTCACAAATAATTTAACGTCATATTATAGGAAAGACGGTGGAGGAGAGAGGTTAGGCTCCTTGATTCAGTATGTGATAATTATTTTTTTAAAACAAGATTTTCATTCCCATCCAATGGATGGGCGGGCCGTAGAAGGTAACACCTTCTCTGTGGTGAGAATAGTTACAGTCAAACGCCTGAAACGTAAACAGTAAATGAATGTCGTTTCAGGTGGTTAAATAAATTTTATGCCAAACACACATAGTAAATATGACATTTATCCAATCGAAATAATTTATTTTCGTAGCACACAAATTACTAATTTTTTTTTCTTGAAAACTAGAGAAAAGAATTTGAAAATTCCGCTCGAAAGTGCTTGTTATCATATCTTTATAGGTGCTGCCATCTATTGAATAATTGAAAAGCTCCCAATAAGTGAAGAAAAACTTTAGGCTATTTGCGGCACCATTCGATTGGAACGAAATTTTGCACAAGACAGCATTTGGGCAAGTGGCACCGTATGAAGGGGTGTCCCGAAAAAAAAAATACAATGTTGTAAAATAAGAACCATCCTACGGTGACCCGCGTAGCGTGGTCGCTAATGCTCTTGTCTTTGGTCCCGAGCTGAAATCTCTGTGGGGACATTAGGTCGAAATGGTGTAAAAGCTTTTTAGGCCACTCGTTCTGAGTGAGGATTTTCCGGAGTTTTCCTCTTGCTCATCAGGTAAATGGTACCTAACATATAGGTCTCAGGCCACTTCCTTTCTTCCCCAATCTTTTCTTCCTTCCCTTTCCCCATATAGTGTGATGGCAGAGGAATGTTATCCTTCATGCGTGACGGGCTAACATGGCTATATCTGCCGAAAGCCTAGAAATCTCAATCCTAAATCCTAAATCTAACTTTACAGCCGGAGATTATAGTCTAAGTACATCTAAATCAGTTCCCCCTCTCTCTCTAGACTTAGATCCGGAAAGTGTCAACATTTCAAATAGATCCTCTGTTGTTTTCAACGGAATTTTCGTAAGCCCTGACATAAGAAATCCTGAACGTGGAATAAACATTTGAAGTCTTGTTGATTTTTCATAAGTTCACTTTGATTCAAATGGGCGTCGCAACGGGTGGAGTAAGGGAGTTCAAATATACCTAACAAATGTGTTCCATACACCTATTCGTTTTGTACAAAGAATAGCTAATTCAGCTAGTATTCATTTTAAAAAATCGCTTGCTTGGACAAGGATAACATCATTAGTGATATTTAAAACTGGAAACGGTTATGTTTTGTATTCTAATGTATATTATAAAATCGATACATTTTATAAATTAACACGATCATTTTTTATAGTTATATTTTGGAACTCGAACCAATCAGCTACACAGGAACACAACCCAATTAATCAACATTCAACAACAACATATGTCACAAACAATATTTACTAAACATGAGACGCAAATCACCAGCAGCTACAACAGTAATACAAATATTGATTCAAGTCACTTGTTGACTCCGATAGTACCTCTAAAGATGGCCATAGGAGGGAGAGAAACACTGCAATATGTTTAAGATGAGAAGCTAAACCGTAATTTTACTATTCTTGTGTAAACCTAATTGGAGGCTTTTAAATGTGTACAATAACATTTCACTTTGTTTAATATGATCATTAAACAAAGTGAAATCATTTAAATTTTTATAATACTTTGTAAAGACTTTTGTTAAACACACAAATCATTTTGTGACTAATAATTCTGATACATTACAGACCGTAAACATTTAGGAATTGTAACATGAATATTATTTATCTATATATTTTAATTAACTAATAATATTATGAACAGCAAGGCTTTGTATAATATATTAACAGATTACACTTCTTTTATTCTAAAAGATGACTGCTGTAAACCAATACATCACACACATATCTCAAATATATTTCTTCTTGACATCAACTATCTATCTTTTTAACAATTCTGTCATCTTGACAACCATATCAACAAAACTAATAAACAAACCTTTTCTTTTTTCAATATACCTATTTCTGTTCAATTATTGCGCCTCTGATCATATACCTAAAACAGGTACAGATTGATAATATTATTTACATCGTTACATAAATTGTCGCTCGAACGGGAATTACGTAACAGTAATACTGTGAAAGAAAGAACCCTGGATAAAAAAGTTTCCAAATATTGATATTTTGAATAGCCCTCGTATGAATTTAAAAATTGCATTAATACAATTATTTTTCTTCTCTTATCCTTATATATAGACCCTATATATTCATATTACTATATTATATTCTTTTATATGTAGTCTTAATCATACATTCATATATTAATAACATCAAAAAAATATCGTCGATAGGACTATTCAGTTGGCTATTCCTTCCCGTATTAAATAATATAATATCATCTTTATCTATATTTAACATATTTATCCATGTCCCAGCAACATTATTTATAAATAACGACTATCGTCCTATTAGATGTTAACAAAATCAGAAGGCAATATAACATGCAAAGATCTTAGCAATCACAATACATAAAACAGGTACAGATTGTATAATAGCGAATTATGATCTGCAATTAATATAAAATTGAAACAAATATTTAATTAACAAAACAACAACAAAAGAAAATAATTGTACTATCTACACAAAACAAATAAAAATAGATTTTGATTTAAGATTAATGTCATGAACTTCAACTAAGCATAATGGGCCCTCTTTTGGAACAAAATCAATTGAGTACGGTCCCCTCAGACGCCGTAACTCCAATCTAAGTTACCTGTCCAACAAATTCATTATAGAAAACAAAACTTATTAACTTCAATATATACCCTCGCATTACAAAGCTGCTTTTAAAACATACTTTATAACAAGAAGCACGCATAATTAATATTACGCGTAATTAAGAACTATTAATATTACGTTTTGCAATCATAGTAAAACACATGAATAATATGAAGCACAAATATTAAAGAAAACATATAACACTAAGACATATTGTGATATAAATTGAATAATTACGATCATAGACATGAAGTTCAAGATTAAATAACATAAAATAAGATACAATAAACCGATTCACATATCCATAAAGTATGTTCATTTTTCCTCAACACGGATTCAATCCATTTCACATCAACACAATCTATCCCAGGTCACGGTGTCTCATAGCTTCATAAACCACATTGTATTCCACATTCTTGTGTACTGTCTTGTCTTTCATGGGATGTTACCATATTTTGATTTCTATTCACGGAATTCCTGCCATCTATGAACGCACTTCTCGAGAACGTTCCACGATTTTGCGCAAAAGGACGATAATTATTATTTCTGTTATTTGGATGTTGATTTTGCGTAAAAGTAGAAGCACGTTGATTGCCATTTCTACAATTTCTATTGAAATTTCGTTGCTTACTCCTAAAGTTTCTAGGACTGTTTCTACAATTAGGTGTTGCCTGATCACCAATACCACTTTGATTAATAACCCTATCATTAAATTGGCGATTATTGTGTTGGATATCTACGTTATGGATTGATGCATAATTAACATGAGTGCGCGTCGGATTGTTTTGCTTGTCCGGCCATCTATTATTATTCTGCATCGAAGATTAACTTTCGAAGTTTTGTACGATCATAAGGAGATGGTTGAAATTAACACATTGTGCTGTCATCAACGATTGCTGCAACCGAAAAGGCAAAAGTATGCGGATAGAAACAATGATACGAGCTTCGGGATGGAACGGATTGATAGATTTTAATTCGTTATATGTAGCCACCACAAAATCAGTAATACTTTTATGAATCCTCGGATTATAATGCCTTGATCGGATTAACGCATCCCGGTTGGCTAGAACAAAATCGTTCTCATAATTTGACAACAATGCATTTCTAAAATCAGAATACTTACGTAAACTACCTCTGATAGCCTTAAACCAAGTAAGACATGGAGGCAATAACACATGAGGCAAAACTTTTAAAAATTGAGATTCCTCGACTCCCATTAAATTACATTCGTCCTCGAATTTTTCCAGAAATGCGCTCGCTGATATGTCTTCGGATAGCCCACTAAATTTGGAAAGAGATCTAATCTCACTAAAACGTAGAGATTTACCCCTTTTCTTGTGTTTCGGGGTACGAACGCCTGTAAACACTACCTTCTGATGATGAGGTACACCATTGTGTATTCCTTAATTATCTGAACTGTCTTCACTGTAGCCGGATTATTCTACATCATCGTTTACATTTTCGGGTATATTTGAAGACTGTTGTACACTGGGTGAAGGAATTTCTTGAGTGTTCTCGGATTCGGTAAATTTAGAACGACGACACACTTCTTGTAAAAGATTAACCTCCTTCTGTAAGGTTTTAATCTTATTCGAATGTTCCGTTACAATGTTTTGAAGTACCTCTACTGTATTTTGTATTCCGGTAACTTCATGTGATATTCGTCCTACATTTTGGTCAGTTACTTCGAATTTTGCATTAAACTGTTCGTTCATTAAGTCTAACTTAGAATCAATTCGCTGCGTCAGTTGTTGCGTTATTTCTTGAGACATCAGCTGTATTTGTTGACTTGTGTTGAGTTTCATTTCTTCGACTTTCGCTGTAAGTTGTTGACTTGTGTTAAGTTTCATTTCTTCGATTGTCGCTGTAAGTTGTTGACTTGTGTTAAGTTTCATTTCTTCGACTGTCGTTGTAAGCTGTTGACTTGTGTTAAGTTTCATTTCTGCGACTGTCGTCGTAAGTTGTTGCTTCAATTGCATAAACATATAAAAAAATTGGTTAGTATTTACCATTTGCGACACGTTTTCTTCTATATTATCAGCCGTTGACCTACCATTATTAAGTACATTGGCCATATTGGTCTTACGCTCAATTTTTCTTCCGCTACGCAAATAAGTACAATTTAAGGTCATAAGTCCCTTGATATTAGAATTGAACCCTGTCTTTACTAATCTTCAAGACTTTTACAGGGTCCCGGGATTCGTTGCACCATATGTAACATGAATATTATTTATCTATATATTTTAATTAACTAATAATATTATGAACAGCAAGGCTTTGTATAATATATTAACAGCTTACACTTCTTTTATTCTAAAAGATGACTGCTGTAAACCAATACATCACACACATATCTCAAATATATTTCTTCTTGACATCAACTATCTTTTTAACAATTCTGTCATCTTGACAACCATATCAACAAAACTAATAAACAAACCTTTTCTTTTTTTCAATATACCTATTTCTGTTCAATTATTGCGCCTCTGATCATATACCTAAAACAGATACAGATTGATAATGTCGTTTACATCGTTATAGAATGACATTTTCAAAATATTACAAAATTTGCTAATTTTTAAACAAATTCAGTTATAAAATGTTCATAAATTAATAACATAAGAAGACATGTATGTGTTTGTCCTAAGAATAGGAAGGAACAGATTCAACCGTTAAACTTCAAACCAAAATGGACATTTTTTAAGCTTCCAAAAAGTATATGGTTTGTCTAATGAAAATATGTACTGTATCAACATGTATATTACGATAGTTATTGTGAAACATGAATTGAAGTTTCAAAAAAATTTTACCCATTTATTCTTGAATGACGCCAAATAAGCATTGGAAAGTATATATTATTATTCATGAAAACCCTGGTTTTAGGATTTATGATTAACATGTTTTCGTAAGATTAGGCTAATTCATACTCTTAATTTTGACATACTTCAAGCTTATAATCACAGTAATCACAAGCTTATAATCACAGTAAAAAATACACCTAATCTCAAATGAAACACATACTATGTTGTACAAAAAGAATGAATTTTTTTAAACGAAATTTTCGTGAAACAGTTTTAAAAAATTGGGAGACTATAACATATTATTTACGACTTCCCGGCATAAGCAGACGACCCAGAGTTTACAATTTTAGCCGAAGTGTGCATATATGTGTGTAAGTGGTACTCTATTTCTCGGTAACCATCCAAAGTGTCTCTGGTTCGTTTTTAGTAATCTTCGAAATGATTCAAACACTTTATCACTTTCTGAGCTGATTTTTAATACTTAACCATGAGAAGCGTACATAATCAACTTTCTGCATATCCAACAAGATGTCTACATCTTTTTACACACTTATTTACTCAACAAGATGTCTACGTACATACACACTTATTTACTACGTTGCTATAGCAACCAACAACTCTCTCTTTTGTTAACGATTACAAAATAATCTCTCGAAATCTTTATGTGTCTTTCTTTTCTTTATACATAATACTGCTCAAATAATTCGCCTCTGATCCCTTTCTATAAGCTGGCACAGATTGCTAATATTATATACAACGTTATCGTTGTAGATGTCGCCCGAACGGGACTCCCATAATAGTTCTACTATGAAGGAAAGAACCCTGGGTTGAAGATTATAAAGCATCTACCTTTTGAATAGCCCTCGTATATTTTTAACATCACCTTTAATACAAATATTTTTACTCTTCCACTTTTATATAATATATTATAACATTACACATTTTTATTTTTATCAATATATCTCAATACTAATAACGACGATTTACAGTTATCATGGGTGAGGCTATTCCAAAATTAAACCTAACTGATAGTTTCCTTCATGTTCAAATTACAAATAAAGATCTTTATAATATTAAACTAGCCTTTGGCCAGCTGGGGGCTTCGCCCCCAGACCCCCATATTTGCTCGGCCTACGGCCTCGCATGTCATACGTTCGTGCATTTATTCTTAATGTTTCCTTAAATCGGCCCAGCATCCCCAGATCTCATATTTATCGGCCTTTGCTCCTTAATACTCTGCTTAATAACTCACAGTTTATATTTTTATAGCAACATTTGTTTTGTCAACCACAATTTATCGACTTATTATATAATGAGTGATGATCTTGGATTCTCATTTTCAGAGTTTTTTTTCTTATTTATAATTTTCAAAAAAAAAAATCTGGGATTTTTGTTCGACCATAACTCTTGCATATTTGTAAGACAAAGGTCGATTCTTTTTCTTGTAACTTTGTAGTATTTCCACACCACCCCTGTGGTATCCTGCTACACGCATACTCCTTTGAATGAAAGCTTTTGCTTCGTCATGTCTTTCGTATACTAAAAAAACTGGAACGTAAGTGGAATTTGTCTGGGAAGGTTCGTATCATAGTGTCAAAATGAAGTTCAATATGATTTGTATTTGGACAGGCACCAAGCATTCTTCATAAAGAAGCTTAAAGGGATTTCTTTTTGCGTAGACTCTTATGTTACTATCAAGTATAAGTGAAAAGGAATTTTTGCAGTAGACATGTATCATACTCCGAAATGAAAGTCCAATGGTGTTGTTCCCTGGGTATAGTTGTTATTTCTTTATTACATTTTTACGGGTACACTGGAAGTGTTGAAATTAAAAAAAAAAGCATCATATCCTAAGCATTATGCATTGCAACACCCCATCGTTGTATATTGGGGTTGTATATGTCTCAGACGTTTGTTTTATGCCCAAATAATTGAAAAGGAACGATAACCATTCCTGCAGTCTAAGACGAACTTTTATTTTTGCAGTGTTTTGCCCATTGAACACCATCTATAACTGACATTATAATTAATTGTGTATGTAATCTGTTTGCTTATTACATACTGGATGCAAGAAGAAAGAATACACTTATCATACATGAATTAGAAACTTCAAACGGAAGTAGGCTCAAATCTTGCAAACGGTCCGAGATATTGAAAAAATAATCAAAAAAATCTCCCTTTTATAGTATGATTTGCCAATTTTTATCACGGCGTCTATAACTTTTGTCTGTAATGAACATGTACAGATGTTTCCAGGAATGTCAAGGAGATTCATGTTCATATGCGAATGATGCGCTGTGTAGAGAGCGCAGGTTCTTGTCCTCGGAACGATTACAATTATCGGAGGTACTGGTTTGATATGTAGTGCACAACTGTTTAAAACAAATAACATTAAATAAAATTAAACAATTAACAGTAACCGCTATAATGATAACTTAAGGTAACAATAACCGTGCATTTTAACAAGAGATCAACAAGAATACAACATATAAAGCAACTGTAACAAACACGTTCCGTAATGCCCGTTTCAAAAATCCCCTAAAACTAAAAATATTCACTTTTGGCAATTTTCCTTTGACATGCCAAATTTAATCATTGTAATCCTAAAGAAATTGCCCAATAATTTTGAGATATAAAAGTAGTTCCTATAAATAAACCCCACCAAAGTTGGAATTTTTTATTTCTGTTAATTTATAAAGGTAAGCAAGAAAGTTCTGTCGCTTTTGTGGAGGTCTGTGTTCAATTGGACCTCCCACCGTGAGTTGAATGCGAATGAGGATAAGACTAAGGTCAGCTGTTGTTCTGCGTATGTGCAGCATACTACCTGGTTATGGTAGTTCAGTTACATTGTGAACTTGCGTAAGAACAGAGTGAATGAGACCTCCACAGAGCGTCATAAGGGCGTGTATGCAATACGAGTTCAAAGTGGGGACAAAGGCACCTGCAGCGGAGCGGAATTCTACCGACTTTCTTTTCTTTTCCTATCTCAACTATCTGAAAGATAAGATTTTGTATCCCAAGAAAACGCCCATTTAAATAGCATAGGAATTTATTCATCCCCTTTCGACCCCTGAAAAATTAAAAATATTCACTTTTGGCATTTTTTTCACGGTTAGTTCTCAAAGGCTACAATCATGCCAAATTTCATCATTCTAATCATACCGGAAGTGCCTAAACATTTTAGGGTGTAGAAGACGTCCAACATAAATAACATGCGAAAGATTTTTTCAGTTTTCCATAAAACCAATCTACGGTTAGAAATTTTCATTTCTGATGATTCACTTAGGTAAAGCTAACGAAACGTACAAGCATACCGAATTTCAAGATTTATTCAATACTAAGTATCTATAACATGAGATTATAGGTCTAGAAAAAGGCTCATTTAAATAACATGGGGAAATTCTTCATCCCCTCTTTAGACCCCCTAAAAATTAAAAATATTCACTTTTGGCAATTTCCCTGTGGGTTTGTCCCGAAAAGCTACAATCATATCAAATTTAATCATTGTAGTCCCACAGGAAGTGCTCAATAATTTGAGGGTGTAAAAGATGTTCCATACAAATAACATGGAAAAGATTTTTCAGTTCCCTATAAAACCACTCTAAAGTTGGAATTTTTTACTTTTGGCAATTTCTCTGTCGGTTAGTCCTGGAAGGCTACAATCATGCCAAATTTCATCATTCTAATCTTGCCGGAAGTGCCTAAACATTTTGGGGTATAGAAGACGTCCCATATAAATAACATTGGAAAGATTTTTCAGTTCCCCATAAAACCACTTTACGGTTAGAAATTTTCATTTCTGATGATTCACTTAGGTAAAGCTAACGAAAAACGTACAAGCATGCAGAATTTGAAGTTTTTATTCCAATTCTAAGTACCTAAAACATGAGATTATAGGTCCAGAAAAAGTCTCATTTAAATAACATGGGGAAATTCTTCATCCCCTCTTTAGACCCCCTAAAAATTAAAAATATTCACTTTTGGCAATTTTTCTGTGGGTTTGTCCCAAAAAGCTATAATCATGTCAAATTTAATCATTGAAGCCCTGCAGGAAGTGCTCAATAATTTGAGGGTGTAAAAGGTGTCCCATATAAATAACATGGGAAAGATTTTTCAGTTCCCTATAAAACCACTCTAAAGTTGGAATTTTTTACGTTTGGCAATTTTTCTGTCGGTTAGTGCTGAAAGGCTACAATCATGCCAAATTTCATCATTCTAATCTTGCCGGAAGTGCCTAAACATTTTGGGGTATAGAAGACGTCCCATATAAATAACATTGGAAAGATTTTTCAGTTCCCCATAAAACCACTTTACGGTTAGAAATTTTCATTTCTGATGATACACTTAGGTAAAGCTAACGAAAAACGTACAAGCATACCGAATTTCAAGTTTCTATTCCAATTCTAAGTACCTAAAACATGAGATTATAAGTCCAGAAAAAGTCTCTTTTAAATAACATGGTGAAATTCATCATCCCCTCTTTAGACCCTCTAAAAATTAAAAATATTCACTTTTGGCAATTTTCCTGTGGGTTTGTCCCGAAAAGCTATAATCATGTCAAATTTAATCATTGAAGCCCTGCAGGAAGTGCTCAATAATTTGAGGGTGTAAAAGGTGTCCCATATAAATAACATGGGAAAGATTTTTCAGTTCCCTATAAAACCACTCTAAAGTTGGAATTTTTTACGTTTGGCAATTTTTCTGTCGGTTAGTCCTGGAAGGCTACAATCATGCCAAATTTCATCATTCTAATCTTGCCGGAAGTGCCTAAACATTTTGGGGTATAGAAGACGTCCCATATAAATAACATTGGAAAGATTTTTCAGTTCCCCATAAAACCACTTTACGGTTAGAAATTTTCATTTCTGATGATACACTTTGGTAAAGCTAACTAAAACGTACAAGCATACCGAATTTTAAGTTTCTATTCCAATTCTAAGTACCTAAAACATGAGATTATAAGTCCAGAAAAAGTCTCTTTTAAATAACATGGTGAAATTCTTCATCCCCTCTTTAGACCCTCTAAAAATTAAAAATATTCACTTTTGGCAATTTTCCTGTGGGTTTGTCCCGAAAAGCTATAATCATGTCAAATTTAATCATTGTAGCCCTGCAGGAAGTGCTCAATAATTTGAGGGTGTAAAAGGTATCCCATATAAATAACATGGGAAAGATTTTTCAGTTCCCTATAAAACCACTCTAAGGTCGGAATTTTTTACTTCTACTGACTTACTTTGGTAGTGCTAACAAAAATGTGTACGCATACCGAATTTCAAGTTTCTATTCCAATTCCAAGTACCTAAAACATGAGATTATAAGTCCAAAAAAGGTCCATTTAAATAACATGGGGAAATTTTTCATCCCCTCTTTAGACCCCCTAAAAATTAAAAATATTCACTTTTGACAATTTTCCTGTGAATTAGTTCCGGAAAGCTACAATCATGCCAAATTTAAGCATTGTAGCCCTACAGGAAGTGCTCAATAATTTATTTCAGCTCATGTAGTTTTATATATAGTTAGGATATTAATAGGGTCAGAAGGCTTAAGAGGGTCAGAAGGCTTAATAGGGTCAGAAGGCAACAAAATTAGAACATATAAATACATTGAGGATTATCATTTAAAACATTAATAAACTTTGAAAAATTAAGAGATTCGATATTCATTATTCATATTCTTTCCATATAATAAATTGAATCTATTTTATATAAGTCTGTCATTACCTTCATACGTTTACATTAAAATTATGATCTTTTATTTTTAAATATTTATAATATTCATATAAGTATTTATGAGAGAACTTTGCAAAAGACATGAAACACAAACATCAAACATCAGATAAAATATACAATTCTGGAAATTCATCGATAAAATGACAAAGTTTAATACAATTTAGAAGGTGGTTCGTAATATTTCATAATTGCATGCGTTTTTAACGTACTTTTTAATAATAAATTGAACAAAGAACATATTAACCATAAACGTAAGCAAAGGTCAATTTAATGTGAATCTGTCGGACGCCTTTTTAACAGTTCAAGTTATACGTTCGAAGGGCTCATTTAAGCAACATTGTATAGCACAATATTGTGTACGTTCTTGTCTTTCATAGGATGATACCATATTTTGATTCCTGTTTACAAAATTCCTGCCATCTGCAAATTGATTTTGTGAGAATCGGCGATAATTATTACTTCTACTGAAATTCCTGTTGCTATTTCTAAAATTCCTAGCTCCATTTCTATGATTGGGTTGCGTTTGATTTCTGGTACCATTATAACTACTCATTCTATTATTAAAACTACGGACATTAGAATTATTTTCAGGTTGTATATTTACGTTACGAACAGAAGCATATTGTGTCTGATTACGTGCATAATTACCCTGACCTCTATCCTGCATTTTATTGTTATTCTGTATTGCCGACTGACTCTCATAACTCTGAATAAGCATAATTAAATGGTTGAAGTTAATGCACTGCGCCGACATTAACAACTGTTGTAGTCGAAATGGCAATAAAATCCTAATGGAAGGTATAATTCGGGATTCCGGATGATTTGGATTTAGTGATCTTAACTCATGATATGTAGATACTACAAATTCTGTAATACTGCTGTGTAATTTTGGATTGAAATGCTTCGTTCGCAAGGCGGCATCTCTATTCGCTATCATAAAATCATTTTCATAGTTTGATAGAAGAGCATTCTTAAAATCTGAATATGTACGAAGACTACCTCTAATAGCTTTAAACCATGTTAAGCAGAGTGGTAATAAGATATGCGGCAATAATTTTAAAAATCGAGACTCATCTACACCTATGAGCTCACATTCATCCTGAAATTTTTCGAGAAATGCCCTAGCGGGGATATCTTCTGGCACACCGCTAAATTTAGTAAGCGACTTAACTTCGCTGAATCGCAACTGTTTACCTGTATTCGTCTTCATACCTCGATTGGAGATGTGTTTACGCCTGGATGTTTGCCCCACTCTTCCTTCTCTTTCAGTACTCTGCACAACTCGAAGATCCGTCAAGTTTCAAAGTTGGTCTGGGAGGATTAGGTACCCAACCTATAGATGTAGGATGATTCATGCATCCATTATCCTGAAATGGAGTTTCGGGAATACATCTTTCCTTGATAAAATTTACTTCGTCTTGCAGTAATTTGATGTGATTTTCATGAGCATTAATTGTTGACTCTAGAACATCCATTGACTCTTGAATTTCCGTGCTCCTTTGTGCTACTTTTTTCATTTTCTCATTGTACTGCTCAAATTTTTCTACTACATGTTGATTCATCTGGACGTTGAACGAGATCCCATCCATTTTCATTGCATTGTTCCAACTTTGCTATCTTTTCATCAAAATCATAAGCTAGCTGAGTTATCTTCTGGTCCAATTTTTCATCAAGGTGTTGAATTTGTTCTGACTGGTTCCTCATTTGTTGGGCTAATTCATCAGCTTTTCGTACTTGATCCTTAATTTGCTCAGACTGGTTCCTTATTTGTTCAGACTGGTTTCTTATTTGTTGGGCTAAGTCTTTTAAAATGTCAGTCAAATTTTCATTAGGACTCATTTCTGGATACACACTCTGATCACCAGTTATATTACTACTTGTTGTACTCATAGCCATATTTCAGTGAATTACTTTGCCACTTCTCAATATGGTAACACTAAGGTCACGTTGAAAGCTTGCCGTTTTTACTATTCTTCAAAACGACACTTATATAACTCCCGGTGTTGAGGCACCAATTTGCAAGGTGTTTCTGGTTCGTTTTTAGTAATCTTCGAAATGATTCAAACATTTTATCACTTTCTGAGCTGATTTTTAATACTTAACCATGAGAAGCGTACATAATCAACTTTCTGCATATCCAACAAGATGTCTACACCTTTTTACACACTTATTTACTCAACAAGATGTCTTCGTACATACACACTTATTTACTACGTTGCTATAGCAACCAACAACTCTCTCTTTTGTTAACGATTACAAAATAATCTCTCGAAATCTCTATGTGTCTTCCTTTTCTTTATACATAATACTGCTTAAATAATTCGCCTCTGATCCCTTTCTATAAGCTGGCACAGATTGCTAATATTATATATAACGTTATCGTTGTAACCACTTGTCGGTTCTAAACCAAACTTTATGGACAAGTAGCACATCATTTGAGGAATAAATAGCAGGTGGCTTGACATTGACCAGGGACAGGCTGGTCTATTCTTGTCTCACCTTGCATGAGGTACTTTATTTCTCGGTTACAAGTTTCCGGATCTGAACAAAATTTGGTAGACAAATTGCTCATCGTCTAAGGAATAAGGATCGTCATATAGTATGTGGTAAGGTGATCTTCCAATAATTCAGTGAAATGAGCAGTAGTTCTGCCATTGAACGAATTAACAACCAATCGAACAATCTCTACTTCTGCTTTCTTTCACCCAACTACTTAGCGGTAACATATTTTCAGCATCTTGATTACTTCCTTCAGCACTTCCCTGGGTCTTTGGATGTCGTGGTCACGCGTGAACGATTTTGCAGTCTGGCCAGAATTCCATTAATTTGTTGATTATCTCTGAAGCGAACTCTCTACCACTGTCATTCTGTTGCATATAAGAGGCACTAAAATCAAATATTATTTTCAGAAGTTCAACTGTACTTCAGTAGCTCTTTTGGTACGCAATGGTCTCAAGTGTATAATTTACAAGGAAGCGCCACGTTTCACAAAAGACCGATAAGTTGTACAGCCTCTTTGTAAAATTCTGGAGACAGTTTTGCCAAAACATTGACACAAAAAGTGGGTAAACGAGAGGCCAAATGACTCCAAAGAACCTAATGACATTTCACGGTTTCAGTCTTGACCACTGAAATTCAGAATATCATTCTCTTCGAGTGTTTTTTTCTTAATGTCGTTCTGCAGTGATCAAACGGTAAGTGATTGATGGTTGTGGCTATTGAAACTTTTTCTCAGGATGAAAATATCTACAACATACCATGGTTTCAGTCTTTTCCACCGAAATCCACAATATCATTATCTTCGGTCGTTTTCAAAAAACTGACTCTGTAGTGGCACACGCTATACACCCGAAGTAAGCCCTCTACCACTGATCCCCCCCACGCAATGCGAGTAAAGTAGTAATAACTGATTTCTTTGCTTTAAGGAAATTAAATTGTTGAACAAGAAAAATATTCGTATCATATTATCACATTTGAAGATTGTTGCTCTTTGAAATCGAAATTCCAAGAAGCAAACTTAACCTTTATTTTTCAATCTGACACACGAAGGGATCTCCATAGCTCTGGGTGATCGAAGAAAATTTCTAGTAACTTACCAAGCGTACCTTCCTGCAGAAACTTTCATTTCTAATAACTTTCATTTAAATTGATATATAAACAATCCTGCACCTGTAGAAAATGTTTAGTAGACCTTGATGACTTTTCTTTATGACTTTTCAATAACGCATTGAGATTTTTTATAAGACAATAATGACTATTGAAATTTTCTTCACAATACAGTAAATCTATACGTTTATCTACAGCTGTGTTTTCGCTTATACGTAACGAAAACATTGTTTCATTATCATAATCAATGCCATATATATTAATAGAAATTTGTTCCTTAGTAAATACAGAATTATACATATGTTCAAATTTGCTTATGTGTGATACTTCATCAGGAAATTTTATATTCGTTTTTTCAAATAATGGTAATAAAGCATTAATATATTGTATGTAATTATTTACACGCAGTGGATTATCTTTTGCGGGATACAATGCAGCTAGAATGCAATACATAAAACATCTATTATCGTTATTTTGAATATTTAAAACACTTTTTTTTAGATAAAATCCATTGAGGTAATTTTATATAAGATGATGCGTTCAGGGGATCATATTTACTGATTTTAATTTCTAAGAGATGGTTAGGTTGAGAGCATAGAGACTACCCTGATTTCTTAATTGCTCTGTTTTCTTGTTCAACTAAAATTTTATTAAATAGTTTTTCAATTATAGAATTCACATCTGTACTCGGTAAAATAATTTCGTTACCACTATTTACAAAGAATCTACATGTTTCTAAATCTACTGGTTTTACAAAAGTTGTAGCCAAAGAAAAAAATTACTTTAAAAGATGTATTATGTTGTTCCTGTTTTAATATATCTAAACAGTCTTTTCTTTTATTATTTAAAAAGCATCCACTATCCTTATTTAAAACAGTATCACAATTTAAAATGAATTTTTTCAAATTATTATTAAAAAGAGTATCAGTTGGTAAATTGATAGTATTTGGTTTAAAAGAATCATAATTAGAATTTCTACATGTTATAATTTGTGTTCCCTGCCATTTAACAAAACTTCATTTTGTGCTCCATTGGCAACACTGCATTACGTATGATGTTATTGAGCATGTCTGTGGGTACAATGTTTGCTTACTATACTGTTGTGTAAATACCATTTTGATTACTTTAATCATTTTGAAGTTCTTTCTATGTCAGTGTGTCTTTTGCATTGCTATTTTCACATGATTCTAGATCCTTCTTTCCTCTGTATCTTTTGTGTTTCTGCGTGTCGGTTGGTAAAACTTTGGATTTCTCACTTTTCTTCACTCCTCTATCGATTGCACATTGTTTGATTGGGTAACGCTACTATCAGTATAAGATGTTCCCTTGTCAGAAGTTGAAGAGAATAATTATATACCTAATCCTATGGAAAAAAGCTAACTTTAATATTCCCTTCCTTTGTTCGCTGGAAACGAGGACATTTCAGCGTCCCGAGAAATATTTTCGAGACGCCGAGACGCAGATCTGGATTTCGTGACGGTCCCAGATTTTCTGGGACGAATGGCAACCCTACCCTGTGTCAATGTGGGAGACCTCTAAAAACATACAACCGAACTATTACTCATTGTGTAATGTTTTGTGATACTTGACCTGTCTCGTTCTTAAGTTTTGCACACAGTGCAATTAATGTTTATATAACGAGTTAACCAGGTGGAAATGTGTTTGCATTTTGAAATTTCAAAGAATGATAACCCCACATACAATCAGTTTTTTTCTTTAATTTCTAGGATTTTATTAGACAAATAGAACCAGCTTATCTTTTCAGTTAATCTGTTACTAGGTGGCAAGCCATAACACTTTGAAAATTCTCCACACGTTGATTGATTTAAGTCTGCCTCACAAAAGGAGTTGTCCCTCTTATTATTGGTCAAAGATATTTGGATAAGTCTAGCAAAATCTGTCTACCCTAAAACTTGATTACTGTATTTTATGCAGAAAAGAATGTAAAAGTCGCATATCTACGGAAGGGATTGAACTAATATTGGATGGAAGTTAATGGCTATATTATGGATTTTGTTCAATGATCAATGATTTCATAAGTTAACGTACCACACTTAGAATAAATAATAGCGAAATTTTTGGTCAATATATGACTACAGCTGGGCATATTGATAGTTTGTAATATCATTTCAATTTCTTTAAAACTCTGCTATCGATCAACTAATCGTAGTTCAGGATTTTTTTACACTTCCAAATTATGCATAATTATCGGAAATATTATAGAACAGGGATCGTGATGGGTCAGTTGTAACCCTCTGCAATGACTCATTGCATAGCACTGCGTTTTTCGAGAGCTTGGTCCTGGGTTCAATTCTCGCTGGTGAAAATACGCGGAATTTTAACTCTACTCAATATTTCTGTGTTCGTGCAAATATCTTGTTAAATAGAAAATTGAATGGAAGTAGTGGTAATTAGAGAATAAAGCTACTGAAATTACTAAATTTCGGTTCATCAATTAAAAAAAATAGTAGGAAGTTCATCTCTGATGCGTGGGACCGAGGTTCGATCCCAGCTCGCGCCAAGTGGACTTTCGTGGTGAACTAACACCATGTCCATGTATTTGCACGGGATTTTGCCATTGCCTCCCACTTTCTTGATCCCATCATTTTATTCATTCTCATCATCGCCGTTTCCTTTAGATTTCCCGGAATAATTGTGGGATGTAAAACTGAACGATTTCATTTTCGTGACAGAACAGCTATGTTCATCTCTCTGTTGATAGATATCAGAGCAAAAAGGTAAGACATATCGAGATCGGAATCGATTCAGGGTACCCCAGAAGAAGTTACAACTCATTCGTCAATCCTCTGTCCAAACGAAAATGATAGAAAGTAACTATTTTTGGCTTCAACGTTGATTACCATAGATCAAACACGATAACAGACATCAACGAGCATTTTTTAAAGTAATTCAACAAAATATACCATCTTCACCACTGTTTCTCCACTAAAATTGGAAGTGGTAGAAATTTATTCAGCTTCAGAATTCACTATATATTTTCAGAGAGTAAAAATGGTACGAAATAACGAAAATCAGTTTTCTGCAATTAAAACGTCCAAAACATACTTTCTTCATTCTTCTAGTATAATTGAAAGTTGTGAAAATTTACTACCACATGTAGTTTAAATATTAATCTTCGTATAGCAAATGATATAATGGTGATTAATGAGAAAGTAAGAAATGTTGTTTTGCTACGGCTTCAGCGTCCAAAGAACTTGCTCTGTGTATGACCTTATTACCCCGTTACAACTGAAAGGTAAAGTTTTACTACGATCAGTTTAGGCAATTGAGTTGCCATAATTTGGAAGTCTACCGTAGTTTTAAAATATGAAACGAAACTTATTTTTCCTTAATAGACAAAAAATGGACTTGAACTGTTCCCATTGATATTGATTCTGTTGTTAAAAGCAATATCACATTTTTGTCGGTATAACATATCAATATTTCAAAGATGTTATTCTAATTTACTTAGAAATACTTGCTGTGAAGGCCTTTTTCTTATAATAACAAGAGATGATTATCATCTAGAGTGGAAATATTTAAGAATATATGTCATTGCGAACAGTAATGGAAGTTCTGTTACTGTGTATTCATGACATGGGATAGGATTTTTAGGGGGAGTTTTCATAGGAAAAGAGGATGGTAATACAGAAGGCGAAACAAGGTACTGTTTCTTTTAACTATCTTGACAACTGCCCTTTATATGTATATAAGGAAGGAAAAATAAAGCTCTTCTATTTAACAACATTAAACATTAATAGTCAATTTAAGGGTGGTTGGCTGCCAGGTGGTGTAAGTCACAAAAATTGAAATTGGACTAACACCACAAATCACATCTAGGCAGGAAACTACACTTATCCGCCAGGTGGTGCGTGAGTCCTAAATCATTATTCCGCTCAAAGATGGCGCTCGTTGTTTGTCGGCCAAACGAAGCAGCTAAGCGGCTTTGCGTTCAAATGACGTGTCCCCGTTCTCCCGCCTAACGCTGGTCCGTGCTGCTTCAGTCTCTTGTTATTTCTGTACGGAGTGTGATGACGTGTGAGAAATATTGTGTTGTTGGGTACATGAAGTATGAAGTAAGGATGAGGTTGATGCGGTTCCACCGGGAAGAAATGGTCAAGGCGATCAACGGCAGGTGGCGAATAAAAAGCTTAACAGTGGTGCAGCATATAAAGATCGTTGTGGTAAACTCGTAATGGCGAAGGTATTTCGAAATGTAGACTGCTTATGCCGGAAGGAGTGTTCGCAGAAGATTTCAGAATATGACCGAAAGACATTGTTCGAAACGTTTTGGAAAATGGGTGACTTCGAACAGTAAAATGCGCATCTTTGTGGGCTCGTTCAGGCTCTACTTGGTACTAGACGTCGCATACGTGGTGGTAGCCAACCTCCTAATACTGTTGTTAACAAATATCAAGTAAAAGTGCGCTCAAAAATGACTGTGGAAGGCTGAGAGAGTCCGTGAATGCATGGAACATGATGTTCCAGCTACAAATCCCGAAACGTACGTGATATCCATGGATCCCAACATTGAAAGTCAGTGATGCGCACTACAAGATAAATTTTTGTTTACAATTTTGGTATTCATGACATGAAGAAGAACAAGGGATATTTTTACTGTTGGGATGAAACTATTGCATCTAGAGGCTCACTGGAAATTGCCTTGTTTTGCTTGTTCACTTTGAGAAGGCGTTGATTTCTAACCCAGCTCCTCCGGCATATTGTGATTTGCTCAGATTCCTGTATTGGCCAAAATCAAAATCTGAATGTAGCCCTCTAACGACAATAGTGTGGAAACCATTGAACAAAAGTATTTGGTCTCAGAGCATTCATATTTATCAAACGATGATAATTTCGGATGTGTTGGAAAAAACAGTCAAAAGAGACCAATATATTTACCGAGTGATTGGTACAACGTGATGACGGAAACCCGAAGAGTAAATAAATTTGATGTGTATGAAATGCAATCTGTTAATCTTCTTAATGTGAAGAACCTCCAAGACTCTGTCACAAAACGTAAAAAGAATCGTGCTGGCACTAAAATCTACTGGCTGAAAATGCCCCATAATAAATACAATAAGGCGTATGGACTATCAATCCTCTACAAAGAACTACTGAACGACATGATTGAATTCCAGGAACTTGACTTGCGGAAAGGTCATGCCTCAGGAAGCAGAGCTGGGCGCTCATCACTACAACTGATTCAGCATGAACTTGAAACAGCATACCCTGATGGAAGATCCAGCACAGCAACCAAGAAAAAGATATGTCATATTATACCCCCTTGTCACCATCCTTTTCATTTAACTTAAAGACTGGCCGCAACAATGAAGAATTGGACGAAGCCATGTAAGAAGGTAAAGAATTTGTATTGTTTACTCACACAGTTTCTACTCTTGTACTTATTAACATTAAACGCATTGCCAGTGTAAGAGTAATGCTTCAATTTATTATTTAATAATGCTTCATTTTCGCAGTAATTTTTTCCCAAAAAGTACCCTCATTTGCTATGTCATGATCTTGTAACTTCTAACCTAACCCACCATAACCTTGCAACTTCTAATTTTGACGAACATGCAACTTCTGCAAAATAGGTTTTTGCACTGTACTTACGATATTATAGATCAAAGTCATTATTGAGCAGTATCTTGCTGAAGAAATACACATTTCTGAATTTACAGAGCATTGCGAACTTTCAATTTGCTGTACTGTAAAACAGGCATTTTGGACTTACACCACTTGACAGCCGACCCACCCATATATTTCTGTTTCGAGATAAACTATCTTTGTAAATACTAACGCTTTTTTCACACCCACATACACTAACGAAATAGCAACACTATATATGTTTCAAATATGAGAGCATTCGGGTTTTTCTGAAGATTAAAGGAGCCATACTCTCTCAGTGGTTCACCTCAAGTGTGTGGCGTTCACCTTCTGGCGTTCAATCCTGGTTTACTTCCAGCTCGCGCTAAGTACGCTTTTTGTGGACAAACGCCGTGTGGGAGTTTTCTCGTCGTTTACTCTTTATCTTCCATTTTCTTCATTCCACCATTTCATTCATTCTCATCATTAACAGTCTTCTTTAGCTTACACGACGTAATCATGTGACGTAAAACTGAAAGAGTTCCTTCCGAATACTTACCTCAAAGCTTTCATTTGTCAAAAGCATTGTCTTAGAGAAGTGGATAATGCATTGTACTTTTTCTAAACCTTATTGTTTCAGATTTTTAATGATAGAAGTTTTATATTTATAGCAGTAGCGACAAAACAATTATGTCTGCAAATCATGAATCTGTTCTGAACCAGCACCAAAGAACCACCACTTTGAATATGTGGCCTTGGAATCAATTATGTAACCTACGTTGTAATTAGCTTATTCTATAGGAATTAAACTGAATACTTTTTAAGTACTTCAAGAAATATGGAGTTGCGAGAATGGAAACTTTGAGAGAGTAGATGTATTTAGCTTGAAATAAACTGAAATTAGCTTAATTTTCAATCCGATTTAGTGGAATATCTGGATACTGTATTGGGAACCTTGAGATTTTTTTTCTGTTTGTCTTCTGCAATACATGCAATTGAACCTATTTTGTTAAGTAATAGAACAATTTTAATTATTTATTTCTGTAAGGAATGGGGTAATTTTTTGTTATATGATTTTAGTAGAGAATGAAAGTACTTCAAGTATTTATTTCAATAGGAAACATTGACGAGCCCTGAGGGACAAGGAGGCAAGTGATATTCCCAGTGGCTATATCGGCCCGTCCCACTGCCTCCAGACGTGTTGTAGTATTGGTCAAGTTAGATGGACTAACATTCTCGGAATATACAAATTTAGAGTCTCTTAAAATATATTTGCCTCTCTGCGTGCTCCCTCCGAAAGATATTAAAGCTGGCATCGTTACTGGTACGAAATATATTTCTGTCGTTTACGTATTTCATGTTATCTTTCGCAAATTACAATTTGTAAGTATTTTATGTGTAACTGCTGTGGAGTTTATACGTCACTGTTAGCAGTATGTGCATCCTCATTAGGTTAAGATACACAATAGTAGACAAACTGTTAGTTAAAAGTGTATTTCTTATATATATAGTACCTAAAACGAGGAATATGTTGGAATTGAACAAAAAATCTTTTGGCAACAAAAGACATGTAGGCCCGAGTAGCGTTGTCGCTAATGCTTTTTCCTTTAGTGTGAATGGTTCCAGGTCCAATTCCCAGTGGGAACAATCGGTCCAAAGATTGTAACAGCTTTTTCAGTCCAGTCATCCTGAGTGAGGTTTTTTTTTTACGTTTTCCTCATTCACACCGCACAAATGCCGGGATGGTACGTAATTTAATAAACCCAAGCCGCTTCCTTCCCACCCCATTCCTTTCTGCTCCAATTCCTCGCGCAGTGTGATCGTCAAGGGGCGTAATCCCTCATATGTGTGACGGGTTATCATGGCCATATATGCTGAAAGCTCAGAAATCTAATTCCTAATACTAAACAACAAACAACATTTTTTATAATCTGTGAGCTCCTGTAAGCGGTTAGCGTACACGCCTTTGGCGTGGGAGACCCAGGTTCGATTCCCGACGGGAGCTCATGTGGTTCTTATTCCACATTAAACAGTAGGTCCACGTCTCACAAAGCCTCCCTGCTGAAAGGGATGCTAAACTAAAATCAACTCAACATTTTTATAATCTGCGTAAAAATCCGTTTCCATCGATATTTCTCATAAACTATGCATGAGAATTAAAACTCAAGCATGTCATTTAGTTTAGGTGGATATTTTGACGGACAACCTTGTTAACGATTAAACTATTAACTACTAACTACTAAATATTATTAACAGAAATTAAAGTTTAAGGGTTAATATTAACTTTGATTTGTATCTAATTCATCGTAATGTATACCATCGTCTTGCAAATGACGTAATTAAAAAACTGGACGAAGATAATCTTCAGTATCAGTTTCACATTAGTACGTGGCGTGGTTCTTGCAAAGCATCAAGTTTTAGGTTTGCAAACAAATTAGTTTTCTTCTCAAAAACAACGCATCAGGATTTATACTTACCTATATCATCTTCACTCATCTCAATGAAATGTATCGAAAGTACTCTCCGTCATACGGTACTAAATTTGTAGCATTTGTATTAAATTTGTTTTCGTATTGATATCAAGTCTAACAATATTTGTTTATTTCGTGGTAAAATTTACTCATACATTTTACAATTCAGTTTCTTGTTTTAACATTGTCTTCTAGTTTGCAGGTACAAGTTTTAAAGTTTCCCCCTTTTATTTTGTTGTTTCGTTAAGCATGTTCCTCGTCTTCTGCAGACGTTCATTTTTCACCTACCGCGAGAATATAAGAGAGAGAGAGAGAGAGAAAGAGAGAGAGGTGTTTCAGAAGCAAGTGACGTAACAGTTCCCATACTAGTAAAAGAGTTATCTTCTTTACTTAACAGTTTTAAGGGTGAGGAAGACATTGAAACAGGGGGACAGGGAGGGAAAAAGGGAAATTACCTCCTCCCCAGAAGACATTGTGGGAAAGTAAGTAGTGCTGTCACTAAAAGGAGATGCTATTCATCTCTGTCTTTCAATCTTTGTTTAAAAAAAGTCTTTAAAAAACAAAGAAAAAACCTTCTTAATCACGAAACGATCAAGAGGGGGCTTTCTGTTCTTTAAGACTTCAACAATCGTCCCCCTTTTTATATTCCTTCTTTCCCAATGTCCTTTATCGTATCTTTCTCACTTCTTCTCAATTGCCTTTACTCTTTTACATCTTTCTCTTTATTTTCTCACCCACGATTTTTTTATCACTGTTTCTTCATTATCCTTTTCTTCTCTCTCTTCCGCTTTTTCTTCTCGTTTTGCTATCTAACACTGAAAGGAGCAAATGAATGGGTGGATGATGCAGAAGGCAATAAGGTTAACTTGTCGTGAGATGCGATGGCTTGTCTTCTTAACTTGAGATAGCTAATGAACCGATGCATTCATCAACCTAGATTAAAGAGTTTGTAGTGATTCCCCACCGATTAGGAGCATTTCTTAATCCACGTAGTAGTAGATTTTGTAATTTTATTTACGTATTAGGACTCTAATTTTAATGCTCTCCGATTGATATATTTTTCCAGTGAATATCGGAAATACGATGCTATATCCTATTTGCTAAAAAGAAATCCAATAAACTTTGCAGAGTGAACTATTTTCTACGTCTGCTGTCTCCAGGGAAGTATATGTCATTAATGTATTTTTTCGAGTATTGTTTATTTTTTATGTGAACCAGGGGCGTCATTTCAGACGACAATAGCATGGGAAAGTATGACAGTTGTAGCGAGGAGCTTCATATATTTGAGAAATAGGGGCTATTGCCCTCCTCCGAAGAGTTTGAGGAATACTATACTTTAACCGATTGTCTAATAATATAATAGTACAAAACGTGTGTCTTATGTAGGTGGTGCTCTTGTACCCCCTCAAGCGAATTCTAAAATGACGCCCCTGGTTATAGCATACATTCAGTATTACCAAAGGGAATTTCCTCCTCATAACTCATCCACACTCTCCACAGATATAGACATGGAGCGTCAAGAATGATCTAACACAACGACTGTGGTAACCATAGTACAACTTGTGATATCAATATACTTACGGAATAGGTTACATTTTGTTGATAGTAAACATGGAACATTGCAAGGTTTGACACCTGATTTGAACATTTCTATTGATTTATGCATTACAATTATATGATGAATTAATATTTTATTAGTAGTTACAAATGGCTACTTCAGAGTTCCCACTCACCTGGAAAACCTGGAATAGTCAGGGAATCCAGCTTAGCACTAAAAAGTCCTGGAAAAGTCAGGGAATTTCACTAAAATGTCTGAAAACCTGTAAAAGTCTGGGAATTTCATAACTTATTGTTTAAATTTCATTTAGCTATAGCATGCATTTCTTATATAATGACAAATGCTTGAAAGAGGTGGCAACTTTTGCTACTGGACCAGTGGTTTAATATTTCCACTTTAAAAAAATATAACAGTGCATTTCCTGGGTTAATGCATGAATATGTTTGGCTTTTGCATTTCTAATGCATTCTACACTTTCATAAATTCATTGGTAACATTATTGACCAGAAAATGTACATAAATAGCGTACAGGTTATTTTCATCTTTTTAAGTTACCATATTTTACTTTTTGCTTTATCCGGCTATTTGGTAGGGGACATTTCATAATTTAAAAAAGTTTTGTTTCTTTTCCATCATGTGCAAATTCTATTTTTCTATCCGTCTCATATAGCCTCGCTGCTGAAAGGGACGCTAAACTAAAATCAACTCAACTCAACTCTATTTTTCTATGCACCGGTACAAATATGTGCTACAAAATTATGTACCTGGAAATTTCTGAGAAGTGGTCTGGAAAACCTGGAAAAGTCAGGGAATTTGATCTTGGAAAATGAGTGGGAACCCTCTATTTTATTTGTTAAAGCAAAAAAAAAAAATACTCGAGCGAGATTCGGACCCGGGACCCTTTGTACGTGAATGTGTAAATGCTCCTCTCTCTCTCACGCCGTCACTTGAGAGCTTACGGTTAATGCGTCGTATCATATGTGCGACTAGTCGGAAACTTTAAGCCGCTTTTTGTCCGCTATTTCTGGCTATTGCGCTCTCCCAGTTTAACACTTTAACACTTTAATTGTGCACTACTACCTTGCAAGAGATGACCCAAAAGTTCCTTTACCAAAGTCTGCTTTTCCTTTTTGAGCCACCGGCCCTTTTAACGAAACGTATTCGTGTAGTGACACTCTAGACGACCTTCCTCCCAACTTTATAGCTAGGATTCACGGGTAATACTTAGATAATCAGTCTGATGGAACACACATGTTTGATATTGGTAAAATTAATCTTCATTAGACATGATACTGAAATGTCATATCATAGATATCATCCAGTACAATGATAATTACTATAATTGAACTGAAACGAACTAGCCAAATTACTATTCCCAAAAGTGGTTGTAGTTAAAATTATCTACAAGCTAATGTACTAGTAACTTAGCACAAATGTGCTTATAATAATCATATGGAGTTGGAGAATATGATAATTAAAAATCTTAAGAGGATTATGAAAAGAATAGCTGAAGTATTGAAAAATGTTAACATCTACCTAATGACTTTCTTCGCACATTTCAACTACTGTAAGTTTCCAAACAATGTGATTAAATATTGAAACTTAAAATATTTCATCTATTCTTTATGGTTACAATATAGGAATAAAGTGAGAGATTGAACGTTTTCTATTGTAACGTATGATGTTACATCTACCACTTACGGTTACAATATGGGAATAAAGTCAGAGATTGAATGTTTTCAAGTGTAACGCATAATGTTACATCGATTGCGCATCGAGTGTTAACGCATAATGTGACATTTACGGTTACAATATAGGAATATAGTCGGAGATTAATCGTAGTCCAGTGTAACGTGTGGTGTTACGTCTTTACTTACGGTAACAATATACGAATTAAGTCGGAGAGTGGACGTTTTCTAGTGTAACGTATGATGTTACATCTACCACTTGCGGTTACAATATGGGAATAAAGTCAGAGATTGAATGTTTTCAAGTGTAACGCATAATGTTATATCGATTGCGCATCGAGTGTTAACGCATAATGTGACATTTACGGTTACAATATAGGAATATAGTCGGAGATTAATCGTAGTCCAGTGTAACGTATGGTGTTACGTCTTTACTTACGGTAACAATATACGAATTAAGTCGGAGAGTGGACGTTTTCTAGTGTAACGTATGATGTTACATCTACCACTTACGGTTACAATATAGGAATAAAGTCAGAGATTGAATGTTTTCAAGTGTAACGCATAATGTTACATCGATTGCGCATCGAGTGTTAACGCATAATGTGACATTTACGGTTACAATATAGGAATATAGTCGGAGATTAATCGTTTCCCAGTGTAACGTATGATGTTACGTCTATACTTAAGATTACAATATAGGAATTAAGTCGGAGAATGGACGTTTTCTAGTGTAACATATGTTTTATATATGACTTACGGTTATAATATAGAAATAAAGTGTGAGATTGGATGTTTTCTAGTGTAACATGTGCTTTCTTACATGATTTAAGATGCACAGATTGAACGTTTTTCAGTGTAACGTGTGCTGTCTTATATGATTTAAGATGCACATTATTACCAGTCAAGAATACTAATGTAATGTCTATTTGTAAGACAAAAATACTTTGATTGAAAAATTATAACTGAGTACTTTCAAAGCTAAGTAGATTTGCCAAAAAGCTAAATAGCATAACCTAATAATATCCTGGAAAGTTAGGTTCACTTCAGAAATTACTAAGCTGTAAACTACATTTAAGAGATTAATTTTTTGTATGGTGAAGAGTATAATTCAATTCGGCTGCACTTTTGTATGAAATAAATAGGAACGTCAAATAATGCAATATTATGCAAATAACTCTGAAATAATATTTGTTTAGAAAACAATATTTAGAAAACAATTCCGGCGAAGTTCGCTCTACATCTTATTTAATACAGCGGATATCCGTTTCTATCCAACGTGGTAACGTCTCGTCGGTCCTGGGCACTTTACCACCTGGCAAGAAACTGGATGAAGTGTTTATACTCTGAGAGACTATAGTTTTTCTTTCGACGTATAATTACACAATTATTTCTGATTTAATATTTCTTGTTTCCGAGTTACGGACAATAATTTATATTCTGTTATTTTGATTTTGTCAGTAGATTTATATTTTAGAAACTTGAACTATTGAAAGATTATTGTGTCTTCTATACAGAATATCAGTTTTGTTTATAGAAAATATATATTTACCTACAATATTTAAAACACAATAATATATTAAGGCAAACATAGATCAGATGACAACATTGGTTCTGACCTGGTAAATCAAATATAATCAACAACTGAAACAGCTTCTGCAACTTTAATTAAATGCAAAATATATACTTTTGACATCATTTAAAGCGCATTCATATTGAAGAATTTCAGTGACATTGTGAAGGACACCTCGGATGGATGCCAAAATTCTTGAGAAATGCCTTTGCTTGGATATCAGAAATTTTATGAAGATTTTAGAAGGATCTGCAGGCTTGAATAATCCAAAAGAAGTACAAAAGAATACGGGAGAATTTAACATTTAAAACAAACAAACAAACACACACACACACACACACACATATATATATATATATATATATATATATATATATATATATATATATATATATATATATATCCTAATTTTATGTATTATATATGACAAAACAGGATAATCAGAATTTTTATAAGGTAACTCCCTTGACTTGAACTATTTGCGTCAAAATAATTACTAATGCTTTCGTTATTTACAACCTATTCTTCATTAAGATGTCAGCATTCAGCCACAGACCTGAAGACACAAGTCTATTCTCTATCTTCTCCGATCTTCATTTGACAACTTACCAAAACATAAGGAAACTTTCATAAGTTTATAATCTTTCAAGACAAACACACAAACATGACACAGACAGTAATCATTCCACTTACAAAACAGCCAGACCAAGATGAAAACAGAACTCGAAACTCCATGAAATACCAGAAAACAAATATTTGTTCCTTTAGCCAAAAACATTTAATAATGTAATAATTTTCTTACACTTTTCCACACTATTTATACAATTTATTTAACTTTAACGTGTATATCACCAAGTACTTGTCGGAAACATTTAGCTTACTTTATAACGCTTAATTTGATTGAAATTTTCTCACAGTCTACTTCAATCACTATGAATTACGAGTCATTCGTATGTGGCAATTGAAATTTCATATTCCTCCTGGACTTGCACACATTCCCTGTTTTAAAGTCTCATGGCCCTTTACTGTCCCCGTGACACTGCTACTTATCGGGTGTTCTACGCTCTCTTTCTATTGAGTGTTTGCTGTATCCACTAAATACTGCAACTTGACGATCTCGTTGATTATTGCTAAAATATTGAGGATCTATCATGTCCTTCTCGCCCTTCGTCGGTGAATATCTTACAAGATGCAGTGTAATATCTAAGGCAGTAGTTCTCAAAGTGGGGTCCGCGAAACCTAGCCACGGGGTCCGCCACGCCTAAAAATTGAAATGTGTTGTTTAAAAATAGTACCCACAGCTGTATTCAAAAATATTTGTTTTCAGTTACTAAAATGAAAGCAATTGGCAATTATACCTACGTTTGTAAATTTAAAGGTTTTCCTACTTTACTAAATTTCTGTCCTGTGAGTATGAAGAGTTGTCTAAAAAGACATTGCAACATTTGATGCCTTTCCCTACCACTTAGTTATGTGAGCAGACGTTTTCTGCTCTTGGCAATATTAAAACCTTAAAGCGAAATTGTCTTAATATGGAATCTGATCTAAGATTGATGGTGGCAGAACTTTTTCCAGATTTCAATGCAATTATGGAAAAACACAAAGAATTTCATTCCTCTCATTAGTGACCCCACATTTGAGAACATTGTTTATCAAGTGGATTTCCTTTTTAAAAAAATTAAAAATATATATATATATTTATTTTCAGTCTTGAAAGTTATTGTAATTTCAATTGAATTTTTTTCACTGGGAAACAATCATACATCTATAGAATAAAATAGTTATTGCATTATTTTTCTTGATCTTTTTCTTGTCAGAGGTAATTCTAATTAGTATATTTTAATATACCCTGTGAAATTTCAGGTAGATTTGCAAGCGGGTCCGCAAACCACTTTCTGAATGAATAGGAAGTCAGTGGTATCGGATAGTTTGAGAATCACTGCTCTAAGGTATGAGCATTAGCAACTCATATAATCTGCTTGACATATTGCTGCTTTTTAGACATAGAAGAGAAATTTGTTATGGATTATAAGTTCCAACACTTAGCTACTTGGTTAACACGGAAGAGAGTGAAACAAATGTTCAACACTGTTCAGATGAATTGGCACATAGGAAAGATTTGTTTTTAAAGTTTGTGCACATATTCGATAATATACGCAGCTCAATCACACACAACAAGTCCCTCATGCCCTCCTGCAGGAATAACACTGTGAACTACCAGGTGAAAAGCTACATCTTCAATAACATCTTAGTCTTCCACTATAAACAGAAACAATCGGCCTTATGCAGAGTCGTTCTGACAGGTGATTAGTGCCATACTAAAGAGTTCGACTAACATATGTTTCCTGCAGTAGTCAGGTCTTTAGTATGACGCTAATCGTATGTCAAAACGACTCTGCATAAGTCCCAATGTATTTTGTATGTTTCTTGCTTGTGTTATCTCAGTTCTAAAACAAAAAATTTATCCACTCATTGTAGCTGGTATGTCTTTCCAAAACTGAAGTTAACATTGCACTCCTTATTTTGCCTCCGCAAGTAGTTTTGTTCTCTTGTTAACAACATAAAATTCTGACTCTCACCTTTCAAATACAGTACTTTCAAATGGAAACTCACGAATTTCTCACAAGTCTCTGAGTGGTCTGAACAATGATCTTCTCTGTAGTTTGCACTGTATGCAATTAGATCAAACGTTATTTATGACCTTAATAACATCACTAAGGCAAAATGACTTTAAGAGAATGACTTACTAAAAATAATACAAAATTTACCATTTTTCTTTTGCTTGTTGATGCATAAGTGAAAGGAGATAATGAAATGTAACTTACCACAGTCATAGATGATGTTATTCTACAACACAAAATATAGACCTAAAGAATTTTCAGTGTTGCCATTCATATAAATTACAGTGTTGCCAGAATAACAACGCCCCTAAAAACAAATTAAGGCAGCGACTAGAGGAACGAACTCAACTGCATTTGGCTACGTATCATGTTGTTTTGGTTTCAGGTGAACTACTTTCGAAATAATAGTTGTATTTAGTTTGCAATAAACAAAATACTTTTAACATAAAGTTATTAAAATTAAATAATAATGTTATTTAAAAAGCAGTTCACAGGAAAATTAAAATAACATGACACGAAACCAAATACAGTTGAGTTTGTTCCTCTAGTCGCTGTCTTAACTTAGATTTTAGGGGAATTGTTATTCTGGCAACACTGTAATTTCTATGGATGGCAACACTGAAAATTCTTCAGGATCATATTTTCTATTGTAGAATAACATTATCTATGTTTGTGATAAGTTGCATTTCATTATCTCCTTTCACCTATTTATAAGGAAGCAAAAGACAAATGATAAATTTTGTATTATTTTAACGTCTGAGTGTCACTTCTAAATGATACTCACACCTTCTACCAATGGGATACTTTGTGCCCTCAAACTTAAAATAGCAAAGTTAGAGACAGACTAACGTTCAATTTGCACCACAATAAGGTATACGCTTTAGCTAAACACGGTGAGCAATAACACATCTTTTTGCAATTTCATAGAAACGATTAAAAGTGTAATTACAAAACACATACTGTGGTAGGCACAAAGTATCTCCCCTTCGTTGATAGTGGAGAGTTAATAAGAGTTGGTAAGAGTCAGGGCCGTAACTTGTTGGGGCAGGGGCAACTCCTCCCCCTCAGCGAAGCTCCCCGCCATTCGACGGGGGCCCATTTTAAGACAAAGTTTTCTTACTCCATATGTGATACGAACATGAAATTATAAATGAATCACCAAACAGGTTCCATTACACAAACAAAACAGCACATAAAAGGCAAATAAAACAAAAATGAGTCATAAAATGTGTATTATTATTGGCCCTAGAATACGATTTATTCGTATCGTTTTGAGATTTGTCAATATTGTCCCCTTAATTAATTTGTCATGTATGGAACGGGCGCAGGGGCGTAACTAACGGCCCCGCAGATCTTGCCGTGCGAGAGGGCCCACAGGCTCTGGGGGCCCATAAAAAGTAAGAGAAAGATGGGGCCCAAGAATGAAAAAAAAACTTTTTCTAGGGACTGACATACGCGTATCAACGCTTGCCCCCCGTACAGAAAAAAACTAAGTTACGGCGCTGGTAAGAGTCCCCTCACTCATCTTATCCCAGTTAAGAAAAAAACAGATTAATGATATTTGGTACGGAAAGAAAATGTGATAAAAGAAAAACTCAATAGGTTGGTAAAACAAAATTGATAGTTCCGTTACATTACCAAACCGCTGACTACTTACAACTTATACTCTCATTTCTTATAAGAAGCCTTTCAATCATCCAATAGGAGTGCCTGTCTTTGTGTATTATTATTATTATTATTATTATTATTATTATTATTATTATTATTATTATTATTATTATTATTATTATTATAGTAGAGGTTAGAGGGAAGGGTTTGTATAGTAACAAATGGTTCCATGCATACAAGAGCAGGGTAACTATTAATGTAGAACGGTTTAACATTTTTTAAACTTGTACCTCGCCCCCACAAGATGTATTTGACCTCCTCAAACTTTTGTGCCTCCTTGCGGGCCTGTCATCAAGTACAGTATATCTATGTACAGCTATACCGTTATTCTATCTAGTTTTGTGAACCATGAAAGCACTGTAAGCTTCAGTAATAAATTTTATGAATTTGTTGAGTCGTGATATGTAAGCGAAACCAGTCTTCCCTTTTAAGAAACTATATCATGGAAACTGTGCATGAATGAATATGTGTTCTTAATACCTTGTTCTTTCATGGATCAAACTTGGACAATTAAGTTACGGGGAAGCAACTTTTTTTTAACGTAACGTCCCGGAAGCAGCAGAACGTAAAATAAATGAACTCATTATTGCTGCAAAGGTAGCTTGAAGGAGTACTTTTAGTATTAGAAATGACTGCTTTCGCAGCGCTGTGCACATTGTATGGAGCTGTTAGATTACTATTGAGAAGTGATGTTCCGTGAGGTAGAATGATGAATGCTGATGGGCAAGGTAGAGGACTCAAATCCTCCCCCTCCCTCTCTACCACTCAGTCCCTTCCGTCACCTAAAACTTCCATGGCGTCTTTCTCTGTTAAACGTGGTGCAAAGGAGGGGGATGGGTGTGAGTTTTGCTATAAGGAGAGTGGCTTGTCAAATGCAGAGCTTTTCTGGCAAGTTTCACTCCGTCAACGACCCGTGATATAAATTCGACGACGTGGCGACGTCACAGGGAAGGCGAAACCCAATTTGTGGGTTAAGTTTAGGAAGGTTGAACTACGAGAAGAAGAAAAGTAAAGCACGGAGGGTTTTTGGAAGCAAAAGTGGAGCGGGTGGTGAAGCTTAAGGAGAAGAAGCAGATAAGGACCCCCAAAGATCGTTTGGTTGTTTGGAGAAACATGCAGTTTCACTACCTGTGATTCCATGGCTAAATTTCGTCTCGTTTCCCATTCCTTCAGCGAGTTTTCTCTTATGTAATGAGAGTGTGGATGGATTCTGAGACAAGAGAAAACGGTGCCTTTTGTATCTCGCACACACTTACTAACAAACGTGAAGAAGTGTGTTGGGTTTTGTTTGCAGAGAAATGGTCGTGTCAAATTGTATACATAGATGCTTTCTTGTCTTTTTTCCGCATTCCCGGAAATTTTTCTCTGAATTCGTTTCTTAATTGTTTTTGTTCTCTTTTACTTTCTAAATGAGTGACTTCTATTGAAAGCATGCTTTATATATTATATTATATATATATATCAGTGTATTTTAAAGCGGTATAGCATGGAAATTTGCGTTGCAAAAACACGGAAATGCTATGCAAATTGAAAAATGTATTGCAAATTGCATCTTTCATTATTACCACGGGAGTTAAAATAAGGAGCAAGCTGAAAACATATCACTGTTACTTCTTGAAACTTTTCTTTCAAGGGTCGGTTGCTGCAAGAAAAAAATGCCTCGACTTTGGGTTACAAAATAGTTTTCCGCTCAGTCTTTAATTTCCTTTGTCGATTTGTTGCTAGTGAGTCATCTTTCCAGACTTTCTCAGGTTTCAGGTCATCCTGTTCTTGTTTCACAGTGTTAATAAAAAAGAATGTCCCGTGAAGAAAAGGCGCATTGGCAGCAGAGAAAATAAGTTCAAACTATATTGAACCTAGCCGATGTATGGTGTAGTATGTATGGGACTTTGATATAGTTAGTAAAACCACAAGTGCCTTTTAGTTTCCATGTATATTATTCTTGTAATAGACTGACCAACTATTTGGAATTTACCAAAATTCTTCATTTTTATTGCTGCGTAGCTATAAATAATAATAATAATAATAATAATAATAATAATAATAATAATAATAATAATAATAATAATAATAATAATAATAATAATAATAATAATAATAATAATAATAATAATAAAAGAGGTCAAAAATACGAAAGTAATTCACAATTCCATTCATGATGAATGGAATTGTGAAGTGGTTTCGCATTTATTGGACTTTTTTTTTTATTAATCTATAATTACTCATGATAGTACATAAAATGCGATACAAAATTTACAAGTTACTATACAAAATGAAATTTGTATCGCAATTTGCTATACAAAAAGCTCATACAGGGCCGGATCCAGGATTTTCTGAGGGGATGCACGAATAATTACCAAAATAACCAATCACATTGAAACTCTTGAAAGTGACTTGTGACATATACTTTACCCCTGACAACGCTCATACATAGAACGGAGAAAAGTATTTTAAAGAAGATCGCAAGTGTTATGCAGAAAAAAAAAATGTTCCCTCCTCCTGCCTTCTATTTTGTTCCCTACTTGACAAATATTATATTGTTTTGCTTGGTGAATCGTTTTGCTTCAAACTTTAGAAAATCGACTTAAACTATTGCTTTTGCAAAGCTCTGGTTTCTTTTAAGCCCCAAATGATACATAGTAGCAGAAAGGTTCGGAAAATGCTGTAATTTTCATTGCTAGCTTCTTATTTTAGACAGTGTATATTTACAACGAAAGGAGTGCATGTGAATTTTTGCATCCCCCTAAATCCGGTCATATATGGGAAGCAAATCACAAAACAAATTTAAATTCAATACGGGAACCTTCTGGTTGCTGTCGTTCGGATGGAAAGCGACCGGATGGGATGACACTGATTCCATGGATGAGAGGTAAATGTTTATTGTGGGACTTCACATGCGCTGATACATACGCTCATTCAAGTCTCCCACTGTCAGTAATGAACGCTGGAGCTGTTGCTAATCGCAGAGAAGCTGAAAAGCAAAGAAAATACAACCACCTTCTCGAAAAGTTTGTTTTCACTCCAATCGCTATTGAAACAAGTGGTGCTTGGGGTGCAAGAAGTCTTGAATTCATTAGGGAGGTAGGAAGACGCATTTCTTGTGTTTCCGGCGAAGTTTGCTCCACATCCTATCTAATACAGCGCATATCCGTTTCTATCCAACGTGGTAACGTCTCGTCGGTCCTTGGCACTTTACCACCTGGCAAGGAACTGGATGAGGTGTTTATACTCTGAGAAGAATTGTCTTTGTAGAAGAACGTAATCAGAATCTAATTGCTTGATATTGTAAAGATTTTAAATATATTTGAGATGACAGGAAAAAATTTAAATTTGTGTAAAAAATATTTTGCATTCATTTTCTATATATTATTATTATTATTATTATTATTATTATTATTATTATTATTATTATTATTATTATTATTATTATTATTATAAATTTTATAGTTTGACATGGATATGAAATTATAAAAAATAAATAATTTTTGTATATCACAAACAAGTATGATAATGACAAACGCAGTAGTGTGAGGATTTTAAGTGCTAAATTTGGCATTAAGTAGATTGTCCAAACTGGTAGCAAGTTATAAATGTGTCTATATTAACACTGCGTTGGTCGCGCCCTTCACTATTACGTGAGTGGTCGCGCGTTCTACTATTGTAGAACATCATTATTTTTCTATAGTGTTATGACTTTTAGCAATATTCGGTCTTTGGTATGTTAATTATATTATTATATAGGTTTTAAAATACTTTTAAATTATTTTATTTGATTAATACAAGAACATTGACAAAAATAAACATTATATATATCTTACTTAACATACTAACAATTTCGAACAAAAATCTAATAAATGTTTAGGTACAAGTATTGAAATAAAAGCATAAACCTTCTTCTATGATAAATCATACAGGTAGAATGATTTGATGTACTCTTTCTGAATTATTGTCTACTCCAAGCAATTGTCACACGCTTTTCTGGTGGTCTGGGCACACCTATCTCTGGCTTTTTTGCACAAGTTTTTTTCTTGTTGACTTGTTGCGAGAATGGCCACGAAGGAAACATTTTCCTACCCCTGAAGCTCTGTCTTGTTGTAATGGAACACCTTCGCTGAAGCCTAACAGAAGTCTTCCTCTGTGTCGAAGCTCTTTCGCAAAGGATTCCATGGCTAAACGATGGCTATTCGCTGGTTTTATCAACTCAAAAGTTAGATCCTGCAGAAAATTCTTGCATCTGACATTTTCATCGTTCTTGTTTGCTCCAAATATATTAAGAGCATTAACACCAAGTACGTTCATCACCAATAAGGCATGAAAATAATGCCTTGTGGGCCAAGCCTACGAAAAGCTGGTATTATATTCAAATTGGGAATTAGAGAGTTTCTTGGCGTTATGAGATTTACATAACAGCAAGGAGGTTCTAACTTTTCTCTCTATCGATACAAAACGCACGTATGTCGACAATAGGTAGTGTAGCAGGACCCGCGATTTCAACACTGGCTTGTACTGGAATGTTTTCTTCTTCTTCCGGTATTATGTTTGGTACATTTTCGTATGGTTGCAATCAACTGTTTATTCAACAAAATCTTCCTCGAGCTCCTTCATGTCATCGATCCCAAATACACTTTCACAGTCACTTTGTGCCTCCTCTAACCAAAGAAGCATCTGTTCTCTGTTATGTTCTTACATTTAAAATATATAGAAGCACATGTTCCACAGAAATAACGTGAAAATGTAAAACGAAATAAATCACTAATACGAAAATAACCAGTACGCCAATAGTCGCGCGATCTACAATAGTAGAACACTAATGGAAATCATGTAACAAATCGGAGCAGGTGCAACAATAAGGGCTGAAAATAGACTAGAATGTACAAAAGGTTGTCGGAGAAAGGTACATAACCGCTCAAGGTCGAGCGTGTTGCCAACTGCTCAGGATTTCAAAAATAAAACACCTGTTCTACAATAGTAGAACGCGCGACCACTGCAGTGTTAAAGTCGTTTATTAAGTGCTGAGTCCGTAATCCCATCAAGACACAGAGACTTGGTCTTACTGCTTAAGTGAATTTTCATTTTGATGACAGAAAACAATGTTTTCACACAAATGCTTATATCCTACGTCACGTTGTAGTTAAATGCTAGTTTCCTAAGTGACATACAGTTGACGTCACTAATATCTCCGCTATTGATCCAGATTATTTAGAATCTTATATTATAAGATATTTTTATTTCTGAATGACATTAGGTAGGCCAGTAACATCCTTTAACAATAACGTATAGGAATTTGGTCTTAACACATATTCTTTTATGTTCAAATCTTTCAAGAAGTGAAACGTTGTTGATTTAAACCCGAGCACTGTTTTGTGATGGGGATAAAATAGCCTCGCTGCTGGTGTCTCAATTAAACGGTAATCAATCAATTGGGGTTTGTATCATATCTGAAAGATTTTTCCCTCCATATGCTCTCTTTTGTGCACAGGTTCGTATCCAGGGATGGGATAGAGTGGACCATGCCGGTCCTAAATTATTTTTTGTCCCCTCTGAAGCAAAACATTCTAGAGCACTCTTCAAATTGACTCAAAATTAGATATGAAATTCTTCGATTTTAAACACCAAATTAAATTTATTTTAGCGCATTTTACTCGTTCTTGCGTAAAAATAACATGTTGTTAGGTAGACAAAATATCACCCATAACACACAAAATTATGCAATTGAATTTAATTATGTACCATAAAAAATGTTAATGATGAACCTTAGAAGTCTTGAATTTGTGTCCCGTAATATTAGCCTTTGTAATAGGTATTACCTTTGCAATAGAAGTTAGGCCTATATGTCTGTTACTGATTTCTCAAACAATACATAAATATATAAGCATTTTTGTGGTGTTCCTTGATATCTTTGACATTGCCCCCCCTCCAAAGACCCCCCCTGAGAAATTGAACTGGCTACAAACTTAGTTGTGGAAGTACGTAAAGGAAATTTCAGGAATTGAATATTCGCACGATATTAACAATTTTACTACCACAAAGAGAAAGAAAAAGTATATGGTGTACGTATAAATGTAGGTTACATGCGTGAATTTTGTAGGTTTTGGACTTAACCTACGATTATAGGTAACATCTTGCAGCAAACTTATGAGTTAAAATGTATCTTCTATAATATTTCTAGTATGAAACAAAGAAATGTATATAGGTGGTCAGGATTTCACATACTTATGGACGTATATAACATATAGATCCATGTATACTGAAGACTGTTAGATGTCAGTATCTTACAGTGGCATGATATAACAAGTAAGCGGGAAAAGGGATTAAGTATGTAGCATATGGATAACATATGGTCTGTTCAAATTTCTGTAGTAAACTTATGGATTCCGCATATATGTATAATATACCGCAGTTCAGATAACGAATTTTTCTCACTGCAGTGTACGAAACATAACAGTTTACGCTATCATAGTGGTAACCGAGAATTAATTGAAACCAATATAAAGTAGAGTTAAATAATATCTATATCTATATATATAATATACGTGGATTTTGAGCACTAACGAAATATAATAATTATGAAATTCATACCATCAAATCCAGTTGTTATCGAAATAAACTATTTAAAAAGACTTCCAAATTTCCACTCCGTATTTCGTAAGTTTTATTGCACTATATAAATACGTCGGAATGAATATTTATCAGAAGACGGGCAATCTACGCCTTTAAAGAAAAAGTACACACCACATGCATCTAAGAAATTATTTTGTAATTTCTGTATTTTTCCCCCTTCCTTGTCTCTGCTGGTGAATGAAAAAAAAAAAAGGAAACTTTAAGAGAAGAACTTTGTTCTTAACCATCCCTGGAAGAATTTGTGCCCATGAGATAGATAGAAAGAAAGAAAGAAAGAATCTGGGTTCGAGTCGTCGTTGGACATGATTCGTCCATTCTCCACTCTACTCCTTCTTTTATAAAGTGTTTCGTGTGGATACGAAACGTTAAGCAACAGGGGTCTGGAAAGAGAGAGAGAGAGAGAGAGAGAAGAGAATGGAAAATGTAGAAGAAAGAAAAAAAAGATGACGTGAAAATGAAAGAACTAAAAGAGGAAAGCAGTACACTTTCGGAGACGAAACAGTTGAAAGCATCGTCTTTAACGTCGAATAGAAGACGAATATTATAGACAGAGACTTAACATTAACTCCTAAGAACGCTGTAAAACAATTTTTCATTCACGAATTAAGGCAAATAAAATCTGACCTCAGAATAAACAAATTAATAATAATAATAATAATAATAATAATAATAATAATAATAATAATAATAATAATAATAATAATAATAATAATAATAATAATAATGTTAAATGAAATACCGAGAACATTCAGAAAGAAACGTGTTAATTGACAAGAGTCCTTATATATCTAATATTTTTGTATCAAATGATCCAATATAATTGAGGCAAAATTTTTCTTACTGGTATGATATCTGGAGAATTAGTACAGCCAAACCCAAACTATCACTTAACTCTGTATGACGTGCTTATTCTGTAATACGCACTAAAACTCGATTTAGCGCCTGTCCAAAAAATTTGTGGCCTCTGATCCAAAAACTAATTATTGGCCGAGAACGCAATCTTTTAATGCATTTTTTTTATCATTCCTAATATTCTTCGCCAAGATTGCAATCTTTTCACGCATTCTTTTGGATCATTCCTAAAATTCTTGGTCAAGATTGCAATCTTTTGACGCATTCTTTTGGATCATTCTAAAATTCTTGGTCAAGATTGCAATCTTTTGACACATTCTTTTGGATCATTCCTAAAATTCTTGGCCAAGATTGCAATCTCTTGACGCATTCTTTTGAATCATTCTAAAATTCTTGGTCAAGATTGCAATCTTTTGACACATTCTTTTGGATTATTCTAAAATTCTTGGCCAAGATCGCAATCTTTTGACGCATGTTTTTGATCATTCCTAAAATTCTTGGCCAAGATCGCGATCTTTTGACTCATTCTTTGGAATTATTCCTAAAATTCTTAGCCAAGATCGCAATCTTTTGATGCATCTTTTGGATAATTTCTAAAGTTCTTGTTCATATATATATATATATATATATATATATATATATATATATATATATATATATACTTTAGTTTAGTTCGTTGTAGTAAGTCGAAAAACGCATATAATATTGGTGAATAAAAGATCACAGTCTAAGAAAATAAATAAATTTACAAGTTCTCCAGATAAACTGAGCACATACATTAAAGTAGCTGTACGCTGCTTGTAAACGTTCTAAGTTTAGACAACAGCATTATCTACGTGTATAATCCTGTTAAATTCTCCTCTTCTATTCTAAAAAATAAAATGTTGATCATTCTAATATAACACAATATATATTAGCTACATAAACATGCTCATATACGCAATATTTATAAAACAAATTACATGTTAAATATAAAGCCATTTGTGTTCCTCTTTTGAATACCCAGTTCTGTTTTGCCGTCTCAAAATTTCAGTAAAAATCTCCATTAGTACCTAATTTATAAAACTCTCACAAATAGTGTTTTTAGGTCCATAGTTGCACATTAACAACAACAACAACAAAAACAAACTTTTGAGAATGCTCCAAGAGTTTTGCCACAAAGAACTTAAAACGAATTAATCTTTCTTATTAACTTCTATGGGCTTTGTACCAATCGTTCTATGTACGTGCTTTATTATAATAGTCATTAAACATTTCTTGTAATAGCCTATATCTATCCATTTATAATTTCCTTGAGTACGAAATTATGTTTCATTTAATAATTCTGTTAAAACGTTCTACGATATGTTGTTCTACGAAGACACATGCTCAAAATGGAAGCGTACAAAATTTAAAAAATTCGCAAAATATTATCTCTCTATGACTTGCGGTTCCCGAGATATGGCTTCTTAAATCTCCCGAAATCAGAACTTTTTTGGTCAATATCTCCGGAACGGTAAGAGTGACGCGAAAATTTCCAAAATAGTTTTTGATGCTCTATCAAATAGAACGCTCAAAATTGAAAATTTCGCAAATAACAGACAGACAAACACACACATAGGGACATAGACAATTGAGTAATGAACTTTATAAGTTTGTTGAAAACTTTAAAATGTGCCTTAAACTAATTCTAATAATCTAAAATTACTCCAAATGCTCAACATTAAAAACAAACTACATTCAAACCATTTTTTAAAATACGATTCCAGGTTAACACAATAAAAACTCCTATATTTTAAAGATTGATAATACAGGAAAAAATTATTACCCGTAGAAAGTTGTTTATCAAAAGCAATGTATAGAAAAATATAAAATGATATTGGAAACGTAATAGCAATTAAGTAAAAGTTTTATTACACTTTTTCCTTTAGAAGCACAACAGCTGCAACATTCTCCCTTGCAGAAGGGTTTGGGGCTGCATAACATACTCTCTTACACCCTCAACATTCCCAGGCATAGAGGGACGCTGAAGCCGTTGTACGGACATTGTCCACCTACAGCAAGATAGGTTTCTGATGAATAACATTGTAATTATGTGAAATAGTAAATTTTAAGAGAAAAACTGTTTACACTGTAATCATAGAACGGCTGTTTTTGAAAACCAAATTGACTATGTCCCCACGCTTAGCTTCTTACTAAATTACAAAGATAACCAAGAAAGTTCTGTCACTGTTTGCGGAGGTCTATGTTCCATTGACTCTCACACCGTGAGTTGAATGCGAATGGAGATAATGGCGAAGGTCAGTTGTTGATGTGAGTATATCAATATATCGTCGCTTTCAATACATAAGGGCGTAACTAACATTTTCATAATTTTACAGGAGAAGCGAAATAAGATTTTGCGGTATGTTCAAATCAACATAACTTTCTGACTGTTTTCAGGAAAGCTTTAATTTTTTGGACGCTTATTGGCGAGGGACAACTGTTCCTTTCTGTGTAGATTTGACTTTAAAGCTGTTCGTATGTCTTGATAAAATTGCAAAGTTTTTAACTTACGCCCTTATGCTGTGAACAGATATATGTTAAATTCTAGTTCTAAAATAACAATAATGGCGTATGTTTTAGCAACTTTATTTTTCACATATTTTACAGTTTTGTACATAATGAGCACTGATACTACAGTTAATGTTTTTTCTTTTGTTATAATTATAAGAGTGTTTATTATGTTGTATTTAATATTTTTGTATGAAAAATGTAACTTTGGCTACACATTATATAATTTAAAAAATATGCTTTTAGGTAAGCATTATGGCTGTATTGACACAAAGGAAAGTCCTTTTAACAATGGACTTCAACAAAATCTTCGATATTTTCATCACTTTGTAGATTTCGGAAGTATGCGTGGTAGCCCCGCGGTATTACTCCTATATCGCACAAATTTTCCAAGTCTTTCTTCTTTTGCTTAGAAATAGGTTGAACAGAAGAATACCAGGGTAAGAGTGTAGGCTGGTTTAGTGTATAGCTTCTCGGGGGACCTTTGCGTACCGAAAATCTGGAAAAATCATCTCTCATTCGGGTTTTGAACAAAACTGTCCCCAATACATCTTGACTGACTCTTATCCATCGCAATTTTTGCCATCCAATCTCATTGCCTTTTTGATCTTTGATGCATGGTAGAAAAGTTTCTCGTGCTTCCTCGAAGTCAAATAAATCATCTATTGTCATCGAGTGTACCTCGTATGGAAACGGCTTTTTGCGCGACATTCGAGCAACAGTTAACCACTCTGTTGGAACGAACACATCTACATTTTTTTTCCGCATACTCAATGGTACTACGCATGGAATCAAATTCCATTTCCGTATGTCCTGGCTCAAGAAATTTATGATCAATCGTTTTTATATGAGTACTACTCACCGCATATATACACATTGATGCGAATTTCTTGTTTAAATTTTGCCCTCCGCATCAGTTGGAATACATGGTCACGTGTTCAACTTCTGTTGATAGTTCGCGTAAGGATTTAAGAACACATGATGCAATTTCATCTGGGCCCCTCTTTGCCTTTGTTTCGTCCCAAAAATAACAGTAGCCCTCATGAGTAGCAACATCTTAAATAGTAAGATTGTAAACGTTTAGTTTCCTCGCGTAATACAAAACTCCTGTTTTGCAGGACGGCGTTGTTAACACTTTCTGAAGATCAAAACAAATCACCTTATGAGTTCTATCTTTCAATGCATTCTCCTTGTCTAGTCTCTTTTCTTCCCTTGCTTCACTCTTCTTTTGTCTGTGCTCCTCGTAATTTTCCAGTTCTGCTCTTTTTTCATCTTCGGACAACTTACTAAACTTGACACATACTTTATTGAAACTGTGTGAGATTATTGAGGCTGTATCCTACTGTACAGCAGTTTTACTCTCAACATCTTAAAAGCATATTATAGATATTCTTTATTAGTACTAATTAAACTTAATGGCACTGCTTTGTTATAAAGATTTTAAAGGGTGTTCTTAATAGATAAACCCTTGCTATTATATTCCTAATTTAAAATAATCATCTGTAGAAAAAATATTAAATTAAGGAAAATATACTATACGTTTTTCAGGCAAATACTCTGGAGCCCCATCACTGTCATTTTCTAGCTCTGTACACTCTCAAGCACTATCATCGTCATTGTATGTCAGTAACCGGCAATTACCTTTTTTAGCAATAATTTTGCTTCGCCTGATTTTTATGACTTCCTTGTTCTCCTGCTTTTGACACAATAACTGTGTTGCTTAATTTCTATTCAGTGCTTTTGAACTCTTTCGCAAAACAAAAGAAAAAACTTCTTTGTACGTCACTAACCAAGTCTCTTTTAACAGTCAAACCCCTAAACAAATCCAAATCAACAATCTTAAACAATCCATGGCGGCATTTACATACAAAGAGACCAAAAATTGCGGTACTCATTGTGGCGTATGAGCGCCAGACCATATTACTGTGTACTCAGATCGTTTTATACAGAAGGGCGTATGTGTCATTTAAGCCCTTATGCTTTGAACAACTTGCTTTCATATCTCTTAACGCCCTTATGAAAATGACCCCCCACAGCTGAACGGTTCGCCGTACAGCTACAAAAATTTCCCAGCAGCTAGACACGATTGACATCTATCGGGAGAATTGAAAATCTGAAAATCCCAAAAAATGTAAGTTACGCCCTTATGTATTGAAAGCGACGATATTACCTGGTTGTGGCAGTTCAGTTATGCTGTGAACGTGCATAAGGACAGAGTGATCATGGAACCTACACAGAGCGTCATAAGGACATGTATGCACTACGAGTTCAAACTGGTGTCAAACACCACTGCAGCGAGAAGAAAGATATGCCAGGCCTTTGCTGAGGGTGTTATGACTACGTGGACAATAGAGCGGTGGTTTAACAAGTTTAAGGACGGTGACGAAACACTCGAAGACGCACCACTTGCTGGAAGACCAACACATGTACAAAATGAAGATCTTCAGGCAGCAATTCAGGCGAACAGTGGACAGACATTAGAGGAACTAGGACTACAATTCAGTGTGAGTAGAGAAACCATTTGGCAGTATCTCCAACTTGGGAAGCACTACAAGTTGGTTCGATAATTTGAGTTAGGTGCCGTCGTCATTGATTAGTATTCCATGAACCAGTTCCAAAACAGCCGAAACCATCACTGCACCAGAACTTCTACTAGCTGGTCAGAGCATTAATTTAATTGTGTACTGTCAGCAGTTGAGTCTTATTCAAGAAAAACTCAAAACTCTGAGCCAGCACTTCTGAATCACAAAGGGGTTCTCCTGTTACAGGACAACGCTAAACCTCACGTGGCTAGGATGACCCGGGACACCATTCTACGCCTTGGATGTTAAACATTATTGCATCCACCGTACTTTTCGGACATTGCACCGTCTGATTATCATATGTTCCATTCCTTGGATGATCACCTTAGAAGACGCCAGTTCAAATCCTTAGTAGATGTGCAAAATTCACTTCACACCTTCTTCGCTTTACGGCCCACCATGTTCTACCGCGGTGGAAATCATGGCCTTCTAGTTTATTGGCAGGTTGTCGATGCTGATGGGGACTATTTTGATCTTCCAGGTACCTTTTAGGTGACATTTCGATGTTCGAAGGTGGTGGGTGAAAAAGCGACAGAACTTTCTTGGTTACCTTTATATAATTGTGAATGAAAAGAGCAGGTGTGTGGTGAGCAGCAGCGATGACTCCTACTTCTTCCGTCCCTCCACTGACAGCGTTGCATTCGATCTAAAATTGGGAGGTTTTATTGGGTATTATTGACAATAAATTGTATTGTCGATTAATGTGACATTTTAACATAGGCCCGCAACCAGAGGGGTACTAAGGGGTTTGGCCCCCTTAAACTTTTTGTGGTTAATCCAAACCTTAACACAAAATGCTATTATTAATTCAAAAACACAACTTAGCTATTTGTAAGAGAATTTTTATGACTTGCTCCCCCCTAACACATTCCTGAACCCCTCCCCCAACTTCTGTGGCTGGTTGCGGGCCTGTTTCAACACGCAACACAACGGGAATGCGGCGTAGGATCGAAACTGCGTAGCATCGAAACTGCGTACGATCGAAAAATTCAGCTCAAAACCTGTTTCGATCCTACGCAGTTTCGATCGTACGCAGTTTCGACGCTACGCAGTTTCGGTCGTACGCAGTTTCGATCGTACGCAGTTTCGATCCTACGCAGTTGCCCTGAAATAATTTAAGTTTTAATCATGCGCTCAAAAAATATATATTTTTTTCTCTCTCTTTAATTTGTTTAACCTGTGCAGCTATAAATTAGGGTTATATTCATGGACTCCATACGACCTAAACTGCGTAGGATCGAAACTGCGTACGGTCGAAACTGCGTAGCGTCGAAACTGCGTAGGATCGAAACTGCGTAGCGTCGAAACTGCGTAGGATCGAAACTGCGTACGGTCGAAACTGCGTAGCGTCGAAACTGCGTACGATCGAAACTGCGTACGGTCGAAACTGCGTAGCGTCGAAACTGCGTAGGATCGAAACTGCGTAGGATCCACACTGCAGGTAGGATGGACAAGTTACAGGCGTATGGATTGAGAATCAATTATGATTTGTAATGATGACTATGTCAGAAGTGTAATACTAACTTTGAAACAGCTTCGACGGAATATAATGTAAAATAGTTATGTAATATGAAGAATTTAAAGTAATGAAGAATATGATGTATAATGAATATTGAAGGATAAGAATAATAATAATGTTTAACGAATATTTCGATTGTAAAGATATTATTTCTAAAGGCTATCAGAAAGTTAGAGAAACAAAAGTCAGATAAAGATTCATATGCTGTTCTGTGTGTACTTGTCTGCGTAATATGAATGAAAATTTATATGATTTTATGTACAGCTTAACAACCTAATCACCAGTTATTCATATGTATGTCAACAACGTTACAATATTGTACTTCGCTTTGGGAGTTTCTCATTTGTACGCTGAACCTCAAATCGATTTATAATTGGAACACGTACCCGTGGGGGTAGGAGCATTTCAATGTATTCCGTTACATTTCACAAAAATATTTTTAACCGTAAAAGATTCGAAATTAAACTACTATTCAAATAGAGAATAAAATTACGAAAGTTTACAACTATTACTGGAAATCAATGCTGTCATCCATTTTGAACATTTTAAAAGAACATAGTTTCTAATGTATTGAAATTTCATTTCTTATGAATAGTTTGAAACGTTGTAAATAGTTGTAAAGAACCTGCATAAAATTCGTCAAAATCCTCCTACAATGGGGAAGCCGTGTTAGACATGGAGTTAGTGGATGCAGATGGTGGCATTGGAAAAGTCCGGGTCTCCCGAGCACAGTGGTGATATCAGAAACCGGGCCCCAGCCATGAGGCTCCAGAAAAATGGGGTCCCGAAGTTTTGGGCGCGGGTTCTTTCTATACGCCTATTAAACATGGAATTGTATGTGGGTGGGTGGTGAAGTTTTTAAATGTTCGGGTCGTCTGAGCACAGTGTTAACGTCAGAAATTGGGCCCTTGTCTCAAAGGTCCAAAAATGGTGTCCCGAAATTTTGAGCTTAGATACTGCGTTGATGTTTTCTCCCAAAAATTAATCAGTCTCTTACGAAACACATGTACAGCAGTGGTGTCATGTTGCTTTCAGTCCGAGATAATGTTATTGTGTGCGATTCCACATGCAGGGGTTTCACGAAAATCAACAGCAAATGGAAGAACAATGGTTTGTACATTGTTCCAATGAAAACGTTTTACCTCGTTTTGCAAAATGGATTAATTTTCCGCCAAGTCACATATGACAACAACTTCACCTACATTTAACTCATATTTGGTGTCCTTCATATATAGTCGAGACGTTCTATTGGGTCCCAACTGGCTTCCTTTGTACTCAAGCAGAAAATTTATCCTAGCCGCCCTCATAAATAACACTCCAAATAAGCCATAAACCGCAGTGTTTCTTGTCGAGTTGATACGTTGTTGCCATCGCTAAACTTATATTATCGATTGTTACATTATGTAACAACAACAATAATAATAATAACGCAATAATCATTAAAGGAATTCTATATAGTAGTATGAACAGGGGCGGTCAAGGACGGATTTCTGGGGGTGGCGAAGATCGTATGTTTTCTGATCTGGCTTTTCCGGCACTGATGCCTACTGTGGGGTGGGGAAAGGAAAGGGGCAAACCACTTAACATGTTTAGTTCATACAAGCGTTCTCGTTATGGAAGTTACAAAATATTAACAGTAAGAGTAAAATAAGCACATATCATGAAACTAATGATTGATTTCTTTTTTCTCTTCATTACAACATTTCCAAATTGAATTCAAATTAAATGAAATATTTAAGTTTAACGTTCTACAACTATGCCCTTCAAGCTAAGAGAGACGGAAGGAGGAGGATGCAACAAAAAGAAAAGTAACGAAAAAACTAGATAAACCTGATAAATCTGTCTTTCTGCGAAGACTACCGAAGAATCAGTAAGAAGGTGAAAATTGCAACAACGCTTTCTTTTTCAGCAGGTCAACTGGAAAGCCACCCTCAACTGGAAGGACTTATTGAATTATCCCTCCCATGTAATAAAGAAATCTGTGGTGTTCTTCAATGGTGTTCCGCTACCTTTGAAGCCGCCTGTGAACGGTTTGAGCGATTTTACTTTTACCTTGCCTGTTGGGTTGCAATAAGCGCATGTGCCTGCGAGAGTGTTAACTTAGAAATAAATAGGTCAGCCAATTCGTTAGTTGGCTTCACTAATGTCTCAAGGGCACATGTATTTGTAACCCACTGTTTGAAGGTAACATGTTAAATTGCATTATGTTGTAGAACATTATCCGGAATGCCGAACTCCTTCGTGGCTAGAAGGTTAGCGTACGCGGCTTTGGCGTGGAAGACCCGGCTTCGATTTCCGGCGGAAGCTCATGTGGTTCTGATTCTACGTTAATCTGTAGGTCTCGTCTCATATAGACTTGCTGCTGAAAGGAACGTTAAACTCAAAATCAAAGTAACATTATCCAGAATGTCCCTCACCTTGTCAGCTCCTGGGCATTCAGTGTACTGCTGGAAGAAGCACTACACTTGAGGTGGGTTGCACATCATAATTGACAGGCAGTGGTGGTACGTTGATAAGCAGACCTCTGTATTTTCAAACAACCTACAAAGCTTACATCCCCAACCTCCTGATGTTCTGACTGTTCTAATCACTCATGTTTTTGCTTCAGTGGACCCGTGCATAGCTACTGGTAGCACATATAATTTAACAGCTACGGACGTTATTACCACACAAGAGAGAATGCAAAGGATAAAGCAACACTCTCTTCATTTGTAGGTGAGTACCATTTTGAAATGTGCACAACGTTTACTTGTTTCAAGGGGATTTATATCACACTTGAAAAATTCTCACATCATATCCACCCATTTAATATGGCATTTTTATTGAAGTCTGCGAGGTTCATTACTTTCTGATTCCTGTTTCCGTACCCATCCAAATATGAAATGTGCACAACAGGTGGACTCCATGAAACTACACAAGATGTGTTGTTTTGACGAAAATCAGGAATGCATTTTTTCACATATTTGAGGTGAAAGATTACAGTGTGTGACCTTGACCCCAAGAAATACCAGAAATGGTCTGCACCATTTTTTTTTTGAAAGGGCATTCCTTCAGCTTTACAACAAGCCCACGATGACGTTTCTATTTAACTTTGGAGCGAAGTTATTATTCATTTTCATTTAACATGTTTGCGAAAAATTGCACATTTTGTCAGGTTGGCAACACTGCTATCTGACAACTACTTGTCACTGGAGTTTACACCTTGACAAATGTTGACTCCACAAGCTCTAGCTTTTCACCAACTTTCATCACAACTTTTATCATAAAGTTCTTTTTCCTGTGATGATTTGGCGTGGATTGACCCCGAAGGGAACGTGAGAGGAAAAGAGTTAATCTTTTAACGCTGCATTCTTACTTTATTTTTAGTCTCACCTTGTTCCTATGTTTAAGTCGATATTTTCTAGCCCTTTCAGCGCCACTCATTGCTTTTGTTGATCGTTTCAGTTCATCAGTGACAATATTACTTGAAACAGAGTTACTTGCCTGTGAATTCATATTACTTACTTAGAAAACTCACACTAAAGCAAATCTTCACTGTGAAGTAACAATCAATCATACCAAATAACCAAAAACCAACTATTTTCCCTTCAATTCACTTTCCCGAAATGGCATTCAAACGACTCAACGTTTGGTAGATACAACAGAGGATCGAGTAGCTCAACAGTTGTACAAGATTATGTGGTTTGAACGCCATCAATCAGCGCTCAAACAAATACCCCAAAGACATGGTAATAACACTGAGCGAGTTGCCTAGCAAAGTTCGACTTTGATATTTTGGAATGTAATTTAATTCATTTAAATTAAATTATTGATACAATTTTTTTATGTTTGTTAATGCCCAAATGTTAATCATAAAATATCAATCTCTTTAGTAAGGATATTGCATAATAACAGTCTTAGAACAACCAAACAATTGCATGGTTACTTTTCTGTCCCGTGCGTAACGGTGAGTCGGAAAAGAAAACTTAATATAAAGGTCATTAAATTCTATTTTCCAATTTAAAAATATAATGCACAGTAAGGAGAATGAATGTAGAACATAAGCGATGGCATATAAAATGCTGATGCTGCCAAAAATCGCAGAGAATGTCCAATGAAATTGAGGTTGTCAAATGAGCTTTTTGTCTGAGTCCCGTGCGTAACGCTTAATTTTGGCTTATAACTCAAATTTGCAATTGTTTAGTATGTTTTATTTTATTTAACTATGCAGTAATAATTTCCCCCCTAATTTTGACATACTTTTCATTTTAATTGAAAATAGATGTTTGTTAAAAAAAGTAGTTTTTGTGTACAAATGTCCCGTGCGTAACGTTGAGAATCGTATATATATATATATATATATATATAATGCTGCCATATATATATATAATCGGGAGTCCCGATTTTGGACTCAAGTGTCCTGCGTCCCCATCAATTTAGACGGGACAGGCAAGTGTCCCGTATTTTAGTTCCGTCCCATTTCAGCTCTCAATATAAGCTTATCTATATCAATATGAGCAAGATGCAACGTTCATTGTTTAAGAAAAGAAAATTATGTTTCGTATAATAAATGAATAACATTTCTTGTACTAATATTCTTTGTGAAAATCCATTAACAACTTTTTTTTTTTTTTGGTAAAGACAATTTTCTTGAGTCATCCTAGAATGGGTACTATTATGTCTATGTAGGACATTGTAGATTGATGATTTTTTCGTCTGCTAGATTCTTAAATAACATTATTTGGGTAGCATTTTCAAATAAAAATCTCATGTAAATGAAAAACACTCTACAGAAGCATAAAGTTTCCTGAGAACGCTTTAGATTGTTCGCTATTTCTTTGTATCCATTTCAAATATTGCAGTGAAAATGTTTCAAAAAAATGTATTGCGTTGTAAAGTTCTATAAAGGGTGTGTGGGGGAGGAAAAATGAAAGGAAACTCCACCTACACACAAGCCGTCAGAAGAACTAAAGTGGGGAATTTAGCTCAGTTCATAGGCACTGGATTCGGACGGCTGTCCTTTGAAGTAGAAGATCATTAGGATATTAGAGTTAATAACGAAGAAATTCTATGAAAGAAGAGAGACAGGGTTAGGGTTAGGTTTATCGGTTAGGGAAGGTGTACCTTCATGACGTCCGGGCGTGCGTTGTTCCCTCTCTGGTCTCCTGGTATCTTGCTATGGATCTGGTCCTGGACTATTGGCGGGATATCGCGGGCATCCGCCAGATCGTAGGAGAAGTCCGAGATTAGCTTCCACTCCGCACCGTTACTCCCGGCTTCAAATCTATATCGCTACTCCTCGAGACGGAAGTAACCGGGGCTATTTAAGGAGGGCCCCCAGGCTCGGTGACTATTCTGGTTGATATCGAAAGCGAGTCCCAGACGTCATAGGAGGTGTGGTTTTAGGTGTTGGGAGGAGACAGGAAGGTGTCTCTCGTAACTTTATTACAATAAATACATAACATTCATAAATTGCTGATGTAGCAAAACAACAACCAGTTGACTGTTGACAGTTCAGGACGCAAGCACTCTACACACAAACTCCACAAAACACAAATAAAATTAATAGAAACCTGTCACCAACATCATTGTCTGCATAACTCAATGCATTATTAATAACAGTCTTTGTGAATCGAAGCAAAGACACATTGATTCCTTTACACTCCCCCGTCTGGAACTGAAGATATATAAAAAAAACAAGTTTATTTTATATCATCGTTCATTGAATAATATGCACCACTAAATTGATAATCATGTGTATATATACTTATCACCGAAGAAAAAAAAACACCAAAATAAAATGAAAACAACACAGAAAACAAAAAAAAATGTTAATAAGTCGATATTTAGGTTAGAAGTTCCAGTCTTCTTCATATTACTGCACTTTTCTTTCTTTGTCTTTTGTGTTAAAAAAAAAAGGACAAAAGCACACATATCCATATATATATTTGTAAACACAATAAACGTTCACTTGACGTATAAAGAAGCGTTCATTGAAGCACATGTCCATGTAAACACAAAAGCACGTGGAATTGTTTATAACTACGTAAGACCTTAAGAAAAATTTGCTGACTCGGAGCCCTTGAAAATATATCGGTCAGTAGTCTTTGACGATAGCACTTCCAAGAAGAAGATGGCCTGGCTGGCCGTAGTTCAAAAAGCTTCCACTAGGACGGCGCTGTAGTCTGAACAGATACGAAGCACAGATCGTAGAATGATGCAGTGTAACGGAATGAAGACGCGTATTATAATTATTTGTATTAGTTCGTATTCAAGAAAAAAAAGTTCAACTGATGAGTATCGAAGAGGAACTCTAGGTAGAATAAATAAGGTAAAGTAGTTATGAAAAGGGTTGAGAAAATAAGCTATGGGTTAGTTAGAACGGGGAGGGAGAAAAAAAAAACAATGTGAATTAAGGAGGGAAGGGAGGGGTCATGTAACTACTGAAGTGTGACAGGGTTTCACGGCAGAATTGTGATATATAGAAAATAGAGTTATAATCTCCAAAGGTAAAAGGGAGGAAAAAAGGTGAATAATAGAAGATTACGGGTAGAAAACACAGGCACACAGATGAGTTTCTGATGAAAATCCAATATGGCGTCAGAAGACGCTATCCTTGTAACGGTCCATCCGAAGCTTTTATTAATACAAAAAAAGCGCTGCATCTTGCTGGAAAAGTAAAACAGTGATCCACAATCAATCCATAGGTACTCGATGTAGCATTCCTGGAGGGGGGTGGTGGCCTCTTGAAGGTCTACGATGGACGGTAACCTCTTCTTCGTTCGCTGCTTAATGAAGGCATGGGAGGGATAAAGAAACAGGTTTTAGGTATGAAATTAAAATAGCATAGAATTGACTGGAAAGAACTGAGACTGAGTAGAATGAGAATGTGGGAGGAAAAGTAAAAAAAGGTTACAAAAATGTAGATGCGGTAAAAAAAAATAAAAAAAAATTAAGTAGGTGGAACGTAAGTGCAAGGCTAATCTTAGTACAGTAGAAAAACAAAAAGTAAACGTACGGGGGAAGAAAAATAGAGGAAGAACAAGACAAAATTAAAAAAGAAACAAAAATTAAGCATTAATATGACTTGTAATTGGTGCCCAACGACCAAATAATACCATACAACACAGAATCAACACAAGGCAATTTTGGAGGGAGGGAGGGTGTATGAGGGTGGGACCAGAATAATCATAAGGCTGAAACCATTTCCTGTTTCAGCTAATCTTCTCAAAAACAGGAACGGGGCCAGGTTATGCCGCCTAGCACTCGGCTAAAAAAAATAATATTATGATTATTCCAGTAACATGGGGGGGGGGTCGGGGGCACAAAAGGGGGACCGAAGAAAGAAAAATTAATGTAATAAACCAATTGTATGTTTGAAATGTACGTACGCTAGGTTTCATTGTTGAGGGTGGTAGGTATACTCAGAATCAAAATAATTGTGATCCCAGTAGAAGTTTACTTAAATTGATGAAACGTAACTAAATCCAAAAAAAATTGGATTCTATCCAAATTCTATCCAAAAAAATTGGTAGGCAACTAGCGGCAAAACTACAAATAAGTGAGATAATTACGTAAGAAATGAGTTTTTGTCGAATCTCGTGTGTCGTTGATCATAGGGCGAGATTCCGAAACAGATGTCACTGTAGATAAGGGTAGACATTGCTTATCACTAGTATTTTGACGGAATCGGTCATTAGAATGCCGTTTGTATAATTTATAGAGTAAAAGAATTCCAATAGATAATAAAGATATCTCGAGCACGTGGACAACAACCCAGGCGGTGTCACGGAATGAGAAGGTTTCTTCCGCTCTCACTGTTAAAAAACAGGAGCAAAAAGCCAGAAGTATCTAAAAAAAACAAATGTCTAAATAAGCATGAAAACTGATATTTTGTATCGCTTAGTGGCTAAATCTAGTACCTCCTAAATCTTCAGGGCTAAATCAAAAGCAGAAATTCTAGGGTAAAATATGCATCTTTCAAGACTGCTATTATCCAAAAATAGCTGGGCAAAACGTGCCCACTCAAATAAGGTATCGTAAAAAACAGGGCATTGCAACACTTCAACACAAAGGAGAATTACTCCACAAAACTCAAATATTTCTCTTGTCCGAAAAATGGACACATCACGGAAAATAAACTTCACAAAACTCCCTTCTTCCCTTTTTGTGTTGAAAAAAAAAAACCACTAACTTGACTCATTTAACATAAGGTGGAATTTGACTTCAGACACCAAGGACAGATAAACTAAAACGTCAATAACCTGACAAATCAATCTGTCACGACACAAACAACACTGTATGGTCCTGTAAAACAAAATCATCCCGGGAACACTATGATAAAACAGGAACCAAACAACAGAAGCAAATTCCGATTCAAACAACTGTGAGTCATAGGTCCAAACAAACATAGACACAAAATAATGCATATAACGATTCTGCTTATACATAAAGAAAGAGAGAAAAAAACTTAAGATTCCCTGGGTTGTGCAGAACGGACTTGACGTCTCAAATTACATATTAAGAAACACTGAATGAACGTTGCCAAACTCAAAATTACGACTAATATTGGGATCACAATAAAATAAGTAGTATGTAAGTTATTAAATCGCTTAACAATAAACTCAGTATGGTTAATTTTCAACTTCTGTAATTCCATATCTAACTCAGTAAGGGTTTTGATAGACGCAGAAAAATTTAGATGAGGGAGAGAAAAATTTAAATCAATGTTCATATATTCATGTTCCATATTTATCGTTTTCCGAGTGGGTAAAACCATATTTTGAATAAGCACTGTTTCAAAATTGTCATATACTATAAATTGAGTCAGGTTAATTCCATATTTAATAGGGGTAGTATGTAAAATATTATGGGAAGTTCTAGAAGTTATATGACCTGGTACTAACGAAGAAAAAAGTAAGCCAGCTGGCGTATATAAATGAACAAATTTTGCATCAGAAGGGACAATTTCTAGGTTGCAAAAGGTTAAATTCTGATTAAAATATATGTCCGTAAGACATTTTGATCGATTATTGGCGCTTAAACCTGAGGTTTCGCAAAAGTATAAAAATTTCTTCCAAACACACTGTTGATTGTCAATTTCTACAAAATGATTATCTGACAAGTAGGCCTCTTTAGGCAACGAATACCTGACAATCTTGTTTGTCATTAAAATACCTAGGTTGTGAATCATAAAACGCTGGGAAATTTTATCAGGAGTAACTACTGGTGTCTTTAACATTAGATCAATGTTCCAGGAATCAAAATTGAAGTTTATAAGAAAAACAGAAGATACCGTATAGAATAGACCAATATCGTGTGGGAAAAGAGTATCCTTTAGAATAGCATGGCTCTTAACTAGAGAAAGTATCTGAACAGAATTTAAAATACGATAGGTTAGTTGATTTTGTAGAATATCAGTTAACATCTCGGCAACCTTACGTCGGGATTCATAATAATTTTGCATAATCCACAATCGTCTTTCATGGGTAATCACATCGCAAAGAAGGTTCGAAGTCTCGTTTTGAATTTGGAGTACGGCGTGCTTAACAGCCAGAACCACGCCACGTACTATTTTCACTTCATTATTAAATGCTTTCTTAATGTTCTGAAGTTCGGATTTCAAATAATCATCGTGGTCTTGTAAAATACTAAGGGATTGCTTTATTCGTTGAGTCTCAACAAAATTGTAGGAAGAAAATCCAAATGAGGATATTCCTAAGAGCCATGAAACTATGGAACGAGTAGGACGGTGTTGATGCATACAGTGTAAAGAACTATTCGAATACTGAAATGCACATGGTATAACAGCTTGTAACTTAGCATAAAAATCTCGTTCCATGGTAACTACATCATTAAAAGGATTTACTTTGTTCTCACATGAAGTAATGTTTAAATTTGAAAGATGAAGGTCCAAATGTATACGTAAGGTGGTATAGACAGTGTCCGTTGTGTGCACAGCGTATCCTGCATGTGAAATGGCGATACCTAATTTTTCCAAGGTTGCTTGCTTGCGGTAGTCTATATCCCACTCGGAAGAAATACAGATAACTTGCAGAGGAAAGAAAACTAATACCCAATACATCTGAAATAAGAGGGGAAAAAAAACTCATTTCAGAACCATTGTATTGAATAGATTATACTTGTTACTATTATTGTTAACCCATTTATCAACCTTTACTATAAGTCAAAACTTCTCTATTTCCAGGTACGTCATCTCAAATTATTGTCAGTGAAAAAAAATAAGAAAAGACAAGGGAGAAAAAAAGAATTCTAGAGGGATTTCTTCGGTTGCACGAATGGTGGTGGTAACTTGCATGTTATTTTTTTCTTTGCTTCTGACACATACAGCAGGACGACTATACATAGTCCGTCCATAACATACACGTACTAATCTAGATTATAGTTCCCTGGTAGGCCAGTAACAAACTAATCCAATATAATTAAAATATGTGTTCTCTTTCAGGTCTATTGTGGAAAGTATACATGCATCAATCGCTCGTACGTTCGTTGATTTTCTTTGTCAAATTGACAGAACACAACCATGTCCACCAAATCCAAATTCTCTTCCAAGAACTTCCGTATGCAATCCAAAGCAATACGGCATGCTTCTTCCTTGGGAAAAAAGAAAATCCCAGTCGCAATGTTTGGAAAGGCTATGGATCTAAAGCCACTTTTCAATGCGAGACTTAAGGCTTTTTCATAGCACGCTTGTAGTTTCCTTGGGTTCTTGTCTGGTGGAGCGCTGACATGTATGACGTAGGAGGCAGGGAGGTTATAGGCATCAGTGACGCAAACATCTCCAACTTTTAGCTGACTAATCTTCTCGCAGTCCTGAAGTAAGTCTGGTCCAGCAGCCTGGTGGATCGCTCGGTCAACACCTCCACGTGGCTCCAATGACGTGTTCGTACTGTTCACTATACAGTCTCCGGAGAGCGAAGTAATACTTCCAAAATATAGGGCTATTTTCTTGTTGATCTCGTGGTTGGCTGAAAACTTTGGGCACATTCTATCTTTTAAGGTTGAGGTGGGAGAAGCCATGTCGTACCAAGTCGGTAGGTCCACCATAGAAACTATATCCCTGATAAACATACAATCAGGAACAGCATCATCTCTGTCCAAATTTGGTTCTTCAACTAAGAACTGGGCGAAATCACCATTAACAGCTGGTAACTCGGGATCCTTGGCACCTTCACCTAAGACAGTAGGGGAAGAGGCATCTAGCTTCTGAACATCCTTTTCAGCATCTTTTCCTGGTGGGTAATACTTTTTTAAACGGTCAACAGCGAAAGAATCAATCTTAATTTGCCCATGTCCTGTCCGAAACTTTACATAGTAACTGTTGTCATGTTTGCTTCCTTGAATTATACCTGGACCAAAGTATTTCCCTGAGAAAGCTTTACAGTTACCTTTCTTAACGGTTGAATCAAAAATCCAAACCAGATCGCCTTTCTTAAAAGTTTGCTGTTTCTTCTTTTTGTTGTACGATTTAGCGGAAATCAGAAATCTTTTATACAAGTTATCATGGGCTCTTTCCCGTATATATCTTAAACGTTCTAATCGATCTTGGTTATCTGAAAATTGACACTGTGTGTCCAACATGGCAGAATGTAACAGTTTAGGAGAAAAACCATGGAGGCACTCAAATGGAGAAATCTGCATACTCAAATTACATGTGACGTTATAGGAAAAAACAATCTGTGGTAAAAGTTCAATCCAATTGGACTGGTTATCTTTGTCCAATGCAAGTTTCAGTTGCTGTTCAATATGTCTTATGGCGACTTCCACCTGACCTAAAGAATAGTGTCCTGCCACATCTGCAAAGTGTAATTGGATATCAAAGATATTACACAGTTCCTTGAAGACTTGACTCGTAAAAGCTGAGCCACGGTCGCATGCCAATTCAGAAAAAAGACCATATTTCAAAATAACTTGCTCGTACAAAAATTGAGATACAGAAGCAGCTGATGTATCGGGCAAAGAAGCAGCTATACAGAATCGAGTTCCCTCGTCGACACAAACAACCAAATAACTGTGTTTAAGGATGTTGTTGCTGGGGTATTTCCCGGAAAAATCTATATATATCCTATAGAAGGGTGGAACGCTGGGATGGGTCTGTAGATTTCCTAGAGGCTTGCCACTCCTCTTCTTCAACACTTGACAAACAATACATTCCTTGCACTTCCGATAGACAAATTTCTTCATGTCCAAAAAGTATACAGACTTTAATAGCAAATTATACGTTTTGGAAAATCCAGCGTGGTTTGCTGCGAGTTTTTCAGCATGGCACTTCTCAAAAACTCGGTCTCTCAAGGACAGTGGCACAGCGACTAAATGAACTTTTCCAAGAGGCGTGGAGTTGACTTTGTATAGGGTAGAGTTCCTCATGGTAAAGTGTGATGCTCTTCGCTCGAAAGCAGGATCCTTGTCAGGAGCATCCTCCAAGTAGGCGATAATCTTGCTAAAGTATTGATCTTCTCGTTGAGCTTTTCTAAGATCAATAGCGTCATTATCTTCAATGAAAAATATACGGGGATCTGCCGCACTTGCGTCCTCATCGGTAATATCACGCTTGTGGTTAACAAAACGGCTGAAAGCATCAGCTTCTACATTGCTGGCTGCGGCGACGTGAGATATAGTAAAATGGTAAGCTTCAATTTCCGTCAGCCAACGAGCTAGTTTTCCAGTTAAGTTCTTGCTATTCTTTAAATATGTTATGGCTTTGGAGTCCGTGTGAAGGAAAAAATGTCTTCCCAAAACAAAATAGCGGAAAGAACGCAAGGCATATAGCAGAGCTAGGAGTTCTAGATGGTAAACAGACAGATTCTTCTCAGCAGGCCCCACTGCACGGGATGCGAATGCAATAGGCACCAGTTCAGATTCGGGATCTTCGGATACGGGTTGTTTTGCGACGGCAGCCAAACCTCGGATCGAAGCATCCGTGTATATGTGCAAGTCACGTTCGGGTTTATAGGCCAATAAGGTGGGAGCTTCCAAGATGGCGGTCTTCAGCGCTTCAAAGGAATCCTGCTGGGATTTACCCCAGGTAAAATCAACATCCTTCTTCATCAACTTCTGAAGAGGATCCGCGATAATCGCAAAATCCTTGACATAACGCCGCAAAAAGGAGCAAACTCCAAGAAAACTCTTGACTTGTTTCTTCGTCCGTGGCCTCTTGTAATCTCTAATGGTGTCCAACATCTTATCGGAAACGGACATCCCAAAACTCCCAAGCTTGTGGCCAAGTACGACCAAAGAGTGGTGAGCGATTTTGGTCTTCTCGGGGGACAACTTTAAACCTCTGGAACGAAGTCGTTCAAACAGAATCTTGCATAAGTCGAGCATTTCAGCCACACTACTGGAAACTACATAAAAGTCGTCCACATAATACATGATGTTTGATGAAGGAACTCCAGCAAGCGTTAATTTCACCAACCTATTCAACGCTGCGGCACTGGAAATGTGTCCCATCGGTAAGCAGTTGTATACATAGGATCCGAAGCCTGGAATTGAGAATCCTGTGCACTCCCTACTCTTCTTAGTAAGCTTAATTTGGAAGAACCCGGCTTTCATGTCCGAACTCGTGTAAAAAAGCTTTCCCGCCATGCGTCCTAAGATGTCCTCCATCGGTGGCGTCGGATAATTACAGGGCATCGATTGCAGGTTTAAAAATCTGAGGTCCGAAACGAATCTGAAGTCTCCAGAGCGTTTTCTGACCAAAATAATAGGGTGATTCCATGGGGAAGTCTCTGCCGAAATTACATTCTGACGTAGGAGAAGATCCAACTGTTTTTTGACGACATCTCGAAGGTGGTAAGGTACTGAATACGGAGCCTTGTTCACTGGGGTCTCATCAGATAGCCTAATTTCATGTTCAAAGCCTCTAGCGACGCCCACGTCTGTGTCCGACCAAGAGAAGACATCCGCGAAGGAGCGGATAAGATCGTAAAATTTTTCCTTGTCCTCCGGGGCGAGGTCTTGATTGACGTCCACTCGGGTGGGATCACACATCTTCTGTGATGCGGCTAACTGCTCTGGTGGTGGGGTGTATTCCTCCGTGGTGTTTGCCACAACTTCATCCGAATCAACAGGCACCTCCTCAAAGTCCTCTGCCAGACCAAGAACTGTTCCCATGCGTAACTTCACTGGGGTGGTGGTGGGGTTGGTCACATAAACGACTGGTGTCTCACCATTTACTAAAACTCGTGGGATAAAAATTCCCAATAACTCTTCAATTCGCTGAGACGGGGACAATAACAACTTTTTTCCGGTGATATCAAGCGAATTTCGGAGACGGACCAAAGTATGTGACCGCGGTGGCAACACAGTATTTTCAAAAACTCGAAAAACAGGAGTAGAACAGCTAGCAACTTTACTTGTAAGGACTTTGGATAAATGCACCTCTAAATTTCGCCTCGGCAATGAACGAGACGGTAAACGACCAAAGTAAGAAAGAGTAAAGGTATTACTATCATAATCAATTAAGGCTCTATGAATATTCAAAAAGTCAGCTCCAAGCAAGGGACCATAGTCAAAGTGTGGAATAACTCGAAACACGTGAGAGAAACGTCTCCCATTAATATCAAACTGGAGAATCGCCAACTCAGAAACCTGTATAAACTTGCCAGTAACACCTCGTAAACGAGTATTGATGCGATATCTCCTAGCACTTTCTGGTACTAAATTGGAACCGACGCAACTGACCTGGCTGCCAGTGTCGAGCATAAATTCAGTCTGAACTCCTCCCATAATAACACTGATATGAGGCAACTCATTCTGGGTGAAAAGAGGGACCGTAATTCGGAGAGAATGGGTAGCAGTGGTCCAATTTGCTACCCTAGCAGTTAGTTTAAAGTCGCCCTGCAATATCTAGCGATATGATTAGGGCCTTTGCATCGAAAACAGATAATAGGTCCCTTTTTTGAGGAGTCGTTGTTTTGGGACGACCCTGTATTTGATTCGGACCGGTTAGGATCGGTTTGGGGCACATGAAAACTATTGGCACCATTATCATTGTTTTGTTGCCTGTTATTACGTGGAAAGTTTCGTCTATTGTTATTTCTTCTATTGCGTGAGCCATTGTCATTGTTTTTGTTTTTACTGCCATCAGAAAAAGCGGATATTTGCAACGTTAACTTAGATAATTGTTGCTGTAATTCAAGCAAACGGCCATTGACGTCATTACTCTGCTGCGTTTGCTCTCGTGGCGAGTCAGCAGCTCTAACAGCTGTTTCCTGTCTATATGCTGCGTCAGCAGCTGTTACATAAGGAAGGCTGTCTGCCGGCTTATTGCTGACCAAGGCAGACTGCAAAAGCACTGAGTTCTTTTTAATGAACTGATCTAATTCCTTCCTCTTTGTCAGCAATCGTGCTTTTTCCTCTAATATTAACTCATCGACGAGTGCAGCGAGATTTTCATATTCTTTTTTAATAACAGCACGAAAATATTCAGGTTGAAGACCTTCGATAATGTACTGTATTTGTGCTTTTTCTGAGGCTGTAGGATCTGATCTAAGAATGAGATCCTGTTTTGAGTAAACGTAGTCCATCACGCTCTCATCCGTACCTTGCTCTCGAGCCCTCATCTGCGCAACAGTAAAATGGGGAAGCGCATGATCTTTAAAGGTTTGACGGATTCGTTCTTTAAACTGGTCATAATTCCACTGCGCAAATTCGGGTTTCGATTCAATTGCTGAATACCAATTTTCAGCACCTCCTTTCAGTAATGATCCTAAAATTAACTTCTTACGGGCTCCTGTCCAGCCGTTGACTTCGGCCACAGTTTCGTATTTCCTCAAAAATCTGTCCACATCCTCCCCGAAACGAGCATAAAACGGCTCAGGTCTAATAATCGAATTCATATATTGAACGGGACCTTCGCCTCCTGCATTATTCGCTGCAGATGCCATATCTGATACTGTAGGACTTAAAGAAATGGAAGAGGACCCAGAAATCTCTGAGAAGGTATCGGATAAACGTAACTGCCTACGTAAGTTATACAAATATTGGCGCGTAACCTTAGCGGACTTAGGGGAAGAACACGCGGCAGGCTCAAAATATACAGTATCGCTGTGGTCTAAAATTTCCTCTGTAGGGACACCTAATTCCTCATGTAAGTAACGCAACATAGACAAAAATCTCTAAGAATTTGGGCACACAACTACACATCACATTAATACTATAACTCAATAATTAACTTAAAAATAATAAAATAATACCGAGAATACGCTAATATACACAAAAAATAAGAAACGCACTATACTTCGGAGAGAGTTAGGAAAAAAAGACATCTCGCCAGGACCCAAGTGTCATGCAAAAAATAAGAGGATACATAGGTGAGCTATTTTCCAATTGAGGAGAACCTCTCGGACTCTAGCGCCATTACGCCCCTAAACGAGGAAGTCAGATCGGTCAGAAGTTCCATCTGAACGCAATGACCTCCGTGTGCGGACTCGACCAAAAGGCCTCGACGCTAAAGTAGTACTTTTTGCTCGAAAGTAAGACGCACACCAAAAGAGCATTCACAATAGGGTGAAACCCTCCTCGTACAGTGCTACGCCCTTAGCAAGGTTCTGCTCGGGGTACGTCCATACCTCCGCAATAAACCTCGCACAGACTCGGCAAAAATGCCTCACTGCAAAAGTAGTGAAATGCGAAAGACCCAATAGACAAGAGAGCTTATTGGCCTCCACTCTGGTGAAACCATCCGTCTGTTGCGGAGATACGCCCAATAACTGGTCTCGATCGGGGTGCGTGTGCTACACTCCCGCAAGAAAACCAGTCTAGACTCGGCACTGAAATGCCTGCTCCAACAACAGCTATTGGCCAGAAAAGAAAACAAGAAAAACATGCACTATTAGAAGATTGACCTAAAAACATGCAGAGATAGAACTGTCAGGGTAAAAACAATTCTCCACCAAGTAGGACACTAGCAGGGATAAAAAGAAAGAGTAAAAAGCCACATCTCCACCATATAAAGGGTGTGTGGGGGAGGAAAAATGAAAGGAAACTCCACCTACACACAAGCCGTCAGAAGAACTAAAGTGGGGAATTTAGCTCAGTTCATAGGCACTGGATTCGGACGGCTGTCCTTTGAAGTAGAAGATCATTAGGATATTAGAGTTAATAACGAAGAAATTCTATGAAAGAAGAGAGACAGGGTTAGGGTTAGGTTTATCGGTTAGGGAAGGTGTACCTTCATGACGTCCGGGCGTGCGTTGTTCCCTCTCTGGTCTCCTGGTATCTTGCTATGGATCTGGTCCTGGACTATTGGCGGGATATCGCGGGCATCCGCCAGATCGTAGGAGAAGTCCGAGATTAGCTTCCACTCCGCACCGTTACTCCCGGCTTCAAATCTATATCGCTACTCCTCGAGACGGAAGTAACCGGGGCTATTTAAGGAGGGCCCCCAGGCTCGGTGACTATTCTGGTTGATATCGAAAGCGAGTCCCAGACGTCATAGGAGGTGTGGTTTTAGGTGTTGGGAGGAGACAGGAAGGTGTCTCTCGTAACTTTATTACAATAAATACATAACATTCATAAATTGCTGATGTAGCAAAACAACAACCAGTTGACTGTTGACAGTTCAGGACGCAAGCACTCTACACACAAACTCCACAAAACACAAATAAAATTAATAGAAACCTGTCACCAACATCATTGTCTGCATAACTCAATGCATTATTAATAACAGTCTTTGTGAATCGAAGCAAAGACACATTGATTCCTTTACAGTTCTTTAAGTGGGGGAAGAGATCGAAGGTGTCCCGTATTATCATGGAAAAAATATGGCAGGCTTTATACATATATATATATATATATATATATATATATATATATATATATATATATATATATATATATATATATATATATATATTATAAAGTACTATATGAATGAAATTGAGTCGTATATTGTAATGTATGAATGAAAAAGGATATTAAAGTAATTTTTATATAGGGGAAAGTGGGATAGAAATGGGTAACTAAGGTTTGATGTGTTGTCAAAGTCAAGATTGGCAACAAAATGGAATGATGATCAGAACAATTACTCTTGACTTATAATTCGTGAATACTACAAAAATGTGGTAGGTTCTGTCTATTGTTTTGCATATATGTTTTTCACAAAAAAGCAAATCACCCGGAAGTACCCTAATGGTGGGGTAAGACCAGGTGTACATGCTAATCGGGTTTCACCCCACATGTATCGAGTATGAAAAACGTGGCATCGCTAAACTAATACAATTTTATAGTTTATTTTATGTATGTATTAGTATGTTCATTTGTGTTACGTAAGTCCTCATGAAATGTGCAACAAGGAGTAATAATTACATATTCAGTCACTAACAATCATTGCAATCCCGTCGACCACTGAAAGAAAAACTACAGTAAACACGATACAAGACGCTGACGGTTGTAGCAGCGGGGCGAAATGGCAGTTCCTTCTTTACGTGTTAAAGGCTGCTGGAAACATGAAAAAATGAATTCTAAAGGTCCATAGCTCCAAAACTATGGGATCTACTGTTGTCGAGTCAAGACTTCACTAAGGAACTAGTATGTGCTCTATCCAAAAATACATGTTTTAGATTCCTAAGGTACTCACGCAACAATTTTTATGGAGGTAGTTGGATACTACCACTACTAATACATTATATCATAGGCCCGTAGTTAAACTCCCTCTATAAAAATTGTTGTGGAAGCACCTCAGGATTCTTACACACGCATTTTTGGATAGGGCACATACTAGTTCCTAAGTTAAGTCTTGACCCGACTGCGGTAGGTCCCATAGTTTTGGAGCTATGGACCTTTAAAATTCCTTTTTTCATGTTTTTGGCAGCCTATAACACGTAAACCGTCGCTTGTAGAGGGATAAATTCTTAAGGTCTTTTGAATTTGGCTAATCAGAGTGCTCCTTTAACCCGCGTATATTCGACGATAACCGTTCGGGATAAAATCTGCTCGCCATGTAGACCTAATTTTATTACAAAATGACGACTGTCTATTTACTTTATTTTATAGTTCTTCCATATTCACTTTCAAATGATCGGCGCCAGTTGCCATCTAATAAAGTTGATGCGTTTGTTGCTTCTAGTACACAACCGCTTTGAAAAAGAAGCAATAAATGCATCAAATGTGGGAGATGAATTTAGAACACCAAAATGGTACATGCCTAGCACATCTTGTGCTGTTAGGGTTTCTTCAGAAACATTTTGTAAAACAATTGAAAACACATCGCGCGGTTTGTATTTTGAAATTTTGCGTATATTTGGATTTGTTTAAGTATTTCTTTCTACTGTGTTTGCCTGTAGCTTCAGTTCATAAGCCTTTATAATTAGATACCCAACATATTTGGCAATCACGCAGAAAACAACACCGAAGATTCTACACTTGTGTTAACACACAGGCTGTGTGTCATTTCAACTAGCGGCATTTGACACACAACTCCAAACGGAGAGTGAGTTGTTCTAACCACTTGTTTGTGTTATATTTTAACACAATCGTGCTAACACATAGGCATGTCGTTGAAATAATACAACGATTTTTTACAGTATAGGCACTTCCAGTAGAACTACAAGGATTAAATTTGGCAAAGTTTTTAGCCTCCTGGGACTATATAGAAAATTTCCAAAAGTGAATATTTTCCATTTTTAGCAGCTTTAAAGAGACAAAAAACTGTGTAATTTAAATAGACTTTTTGGATGTACAAAATCTCATATTTTAGGTACCGTAATTGAAATCGGAATAAAAACTAGGAATTTTGGTATGTTAGTAGGTTTATGAGGCGCGAGGCCGTAGGATGAGAAATTTTGTATCTGGCGACAAATTCCCACTTACTTAAAACTAAACTGATTATATAAACATTCAATTTTGCCAATTGCCAAGTTCATAAAGAAATTGAAAATCACATCAACTGGGTAAGTAAGAAAATGCTAATCCAAATGTCAATTGAAAGAAACGGAAGTCTTTTAAGTAAATATTGGCAGCAACGCATTCTAATTTTCCAACTTGGTCAAAAGTTAGCAGGGTTGGAAAAAATACAGTTTTTTTAAAAAAAAAAACAAAACGCGTGTTTAAAACATGAAAAAAGTGTTTAAAATGTTTTAAAGATGTTTTAAAAAACACAAAAAAGTACATGTTTTAAACATTTTGAACAGTTTAAAATATTATTTTAAACATATTTCAAAATCGTGTAATCACGTATTTATTAAGACTTTTTGCTATTTCAACCGATCTTTTCATTTATTTTATTCTCTTTAAGACTACACAGTGTTGGGTACAGAACATTTCCGTATAGATTAGTAATTTTCAACTTATTTCATATAACGACCCCTTTTATTACACCCTCTTGCCAGTGACTCTCATACAGTAAGTATTTTCTTGGATATAGTAAGCTTTTAAGGTAGATTTTAAAATTTACCAACTATAGAGGTTTCACACAATCTATCAATATACATGGCAAAACAAAAGTCCTCACCATCCTTGTGCGTTGACAACGGGTTGAGGGAGAATGATGAATCTTGGAAGTGGTCTGACACATCAGATGGTGCTATCAAGCATCATGGCGAACATCTGTGCTTAGTATTCGAAATTTCAAATGCAAATGGTGTCATGTTACATGAGGGCTAGAATTTTACCAGAAATGCTGTTGTGCGGTTATTTTAACCATAAAGAAAATCATTTCGAGTTACCGCTTCTAAAAGTTTTGTAGTTATGCCTTTAGGGGCTAAGCTAGCGTTTCGTGGAGGCGGGTGAGATTTTTGTTGCAAAATTTGATTACTATTTCATAACACTGGTGCTAATAAAATTATTTTATAATAATAGGGCTACGTTTTCGAAAAGTAATGTTTGAAGCACACTTCATATTGTGCTAACTTTATATTTTCTGCAAGTCTATGTAATTGGTTGTTTTTTGAGTCAAAAATTTATTGACGAAAGGTAATATTTGGGGCGTTCAGAGCACAATAGATCCAAATCCATTTTCAATAAACTTCAGTTTTCCTCAGCAAATGAATTCTATTTCAAAAAATAATACTTCGCAGTCAAGAATCCAAAACAAATGTAACTAAAACCATGCGAAAAGACGTGGGATAGTTTCATATGACAGCCGCTAGTAAGGGCGTCAGTGGAACAGGAGGGCAACCACCCTCATCCGCACCCTGCATGTCAGATTTTGGGGACGGTAAGACAGTTTTAGAAATCTTTTGATAAGCAAAGTCCAACAGAATAAGCCTGAGGTAATTACACCGAATAAATACGAAGAACATACAGATGATTAAAACTGGGAAGTTGCTTAGGTCCAATTTCCTGAATTTTAAGCAGGCCCGAAACTCGAAAGTAGAGCCACCTTTGAAATCCTTGGGTAAAAAATATACAAGAAAGCAATATAGGCCTATAGCTCCTTACGGCCGATGATCAAAATCCGTATTTATTCGGTGCAAGGACTTCAATTTTTAAATGTTGGACTTTGCTAAGCAAAATGTTTCTAAATCTGCATTACTGCCCCAAAAATCTGAAATTCAGGGTAGAAGACGGATGATTTCTAAACGAACGCCCCTATCTATCGGCAATCATACAAAATTCTAGATTCATTTTTTTCAGGTAGTTTTTCTTTCTTTCATCTCGGATTCGTGGTTGTGAAAATATGACATTTTACGTCGATGTATTCTTTTGGACACATTCTGCATTTATGTAACGTAATTATGCATCATTGACTATGACATTCGGAGCTTGACTTGTTAATCATTCCAACGCTGCAACATACACAATACAAGTATAATGTTAATATCTTAAATGTATGAGCAAGGAGGGGGAAGGGAAAATTAGCCCTCCTCCCCATTCCGTCAACGCCCTTGTCTAGCGGTTGTCCTATGAAACTCTGGTCCACATGCTTTCCCGTGTTTTTTGTTTCATTTATTTCATACCCTATGCTACGAAGATATTACGTTTGCTGAGCAAAAGTGAACCTTTCTGAAATTGAACTTGGATCCCTTGTGCTCTAAATGTTGAGTTGAAGCCAAATTTATCCTGCAACCCAAGTTTGTTCGAAACATTAGTTTGTTTAGTTTGATTGATTACATCTTGCATCAGTAGCAAGGCTATATTAGACAGGGCTTTTTGTTTAAAGTGGGATCTGACCCACTAACTTTGAAATTTTACGTGGGATCGCAGTCAAAATCTATACAGCAAATTACGACGCCTCGTGTCTCTATCCTCAAAAATTAATGTTAAAAGACAATATTGCACCCTGTAGCGTGGTACATACATACAAACAAACAAATTGAGATCAAATTGTCCCAGACCTTGACGTTCAGCACTAACGTTATAATAAGTATCACACTTGGTTAGTTACACGATCGACTGCCATACCTTGCGTTTCTCACCTGGTCTCTTCATACAAGCTATGCCAAGTTGTAAAGTTTCAAAGAAAATTTAGAACTGTGGTGGGGAAAAGGTACGAAATAAAATTTTCATAATATAATGAAAAAGATATTGTTGATACAAAATTAGTTGTTACTTGAAGTTTCCAGTTGCATCTCAGCCACACCACTGACGTTAGGTTCATCAGAAGCAATTTTCGGATCAACATTTTTACCATTTGTTTGGGTTTCCATTTTTACCAAGCATTGCATTTTTCATAATGATTTTCGTTCTTGGAACTAAACCACCCATTTCTTTCTTACACGTTTTGTGAGAAACTCGTTTGATCGTTTACTTACCTGATTGAGTTTGAGTTACTCTAATAAATTTGTATCAAATCATGTCCTTCTTTTCTTCACGCATAATCCATGTTAAACGATTCCATGTTGTACGGAGACAGAACTAACATGTACTGTACAAACGAATGCTTGCGATATTTTAATTTCAGAACCTCAACGTCGCAATGAATACAACACAACAGTTTGTTTCCGTGATAATTATTTTATTTATTTTTTAATATCAGTTCTATAAGTAGTCCAACCTTCGACTACGACACTTTCTCGCAAGATAACTGAGAAGCATTTAAACAATACAATATACGTTAAAAATAAGGGGGAAAAGAGACAAAATAAATTGTAGATCACCACATTGACCTGCTGTAGCCACGAGAAATCAAACCATTCACATGGGAAGAAAATAGTCTTCTGATTGGGGAGCACTTTTGGACAGTTCTCTTGCTCTGGAAGATTTCTTTTTTTTTACGAACATAAAATAAAATGCAAATAAACATATGTTTAAGACAAGTCTTCAAAATAAACGTGTTTAAAACAAAATGTTTAAAACATAAACAAAATTTGTTTTAAACAAAATCAATTGTTAAAAAAAGTTTTAATCATTTGTTTTAAATATTTTGTTTTAAACAAAACAACCCTGGAAGTTAGTAAATTTGGGACGAAGGCCAAACTAGCAAAAACTTGAACTAATTACATGAACCTTCGATTGTGCCACCTGCAAAGTCTATAAAAGAAGTGACAATTCACAGCAACTAGGTAACTAAGAAAATGTTAAGCTAAGTCAATTGAACTTAACGGCAATCTTCTGAACAAGGAATTTGCCAACTTGATCAGAAGTAGTGGCTTTTGGGGGGAGGATTCTCCTTTCTCCCTGCTGAGACAAGACTTAGCTTTTTTGGTCCTCCTGAATAAGTCATAGTCCCCCAAGAAAAACTTCCTGGGTACACCCCTGTATGATTATTTAATTATATTTGTCACTATTTTATTTCTCAGTTTCGTATCTATGCACTTTCGATCGTACGCAGTTTCGACCGTACGCAGTTTCGACCGTACGCAGTTTCGACCGTACGCAGTTTCGATCGTACGCAGTTTCGATCGTACGCAGTTTCGACCGTACGCAGTTTCGATCGTACGCAGTTTCGACGCTACGCAGTTTCGATCCTACGCAGTTTCGACGCTACGCAGTTTCGACGCTACGCAGTTTCGGTCGTATACAGTTTTGATCCTACTCCAATTTTTCCCTATATAACTTCAAAAAATATACTATTACTTAATATTCTGTGATTATAAAATAATTGTTTTTTTATTGTTCGATCATAAGACCTTATCTGTTTTCGATCCTACGCCGGTTTTAGTTTCGATCGTACGCAGTTTCGATCGTACGCAGTTTCGATCGTACGCAGTTTCGATCGTACGCAGTTTCGGTCGTACGCAGTTTCGATCGTACGCAGTTTCGATGCTACGCAGTTTTGATCCTACGCATGTAACCCAACACAACAGCGTAATTCAAACCAGAACAAAGTAATTTCAAATTTTTTTCAATATCACTTTATATTTTTTGAATAAATAAGTTTCTATCTGTATTAGTTTTTTTTTTTGTTTGTTTGTTTTATTAGCGTTTAAAATGTGGAACGTTTTATTAGAGCACAGTGTATACGACAATTATTATAGTACAGGGTTTCCCAACGTAGTTCATATAACGAGCATCCATCATCACGCTCTCTCTTGCCAATGACCCTTATAAATGATTTCCAGTTTGTAATAAGCTTGTTGATTATTGCTGATTATCGCTTATAGTTGTTTTGTACAGGGTGTGCCACATAAAACTGGTACGCCTCACGCACGAGATTCAAGTAACATTTTAACACCAACAATGAACTAACTGACAATGAATAGATAATAGTAACGTTAAAGAGTTACTTATTTATAAGCGATGCTAGAAGAAGTGGCATGGGCGTCCAGGCTTCCCTGACCTCGTTTGATGACGTTACTAGCAACACACTGTAATTCTGCAGGCGTGATATTGTTAATTTCTCTAGTAGTTTTTCATTTAAGATCGTCTATTGTGTGAGGATTGTCAGCATATACTTTGCTTTTCAGTGTGCCCCATAAATAAACACCACAGGATGTTAAGTTAGGGGAACTCGGGGCCCAAAGCCTTCACTGACAGGTCTGTCTTCAGGGAACACGTCGCTGATGTGGACCATACCTTGGTTGGATGTGTGGGTCTTTGCACCATCCCGAACACACTGCTACACTCAACATTCCGATAAAATGCAGTGTAGCCAACTTTTGAGACAGTGTTGTCACCCCCACTAACAATTTAACTAGAAATGATTAACCGGTACGTGACGCGTTCCAGTTTTATGTGGGGTGCCTTTTATAAACCTTATACACATATACAACTGCAATGAATAACAAAGGATCACACACGAAACTAATCCTTTTCCAATTGTAGACGAAATTATATCTCCATTGTTGGTTTATCGATAAATGCAGTACAGCTATTGCGAATTGGTTTATCCTTAGTCTTTCTCCTTTCACGCTCCCAATGTATTTCTCTCGCAACCCCTCAGTATAAGGATTTTTTTCCAGAGTATAATGTTCACAATAAAGTAAGGGAAGAAAAGTAAAAGAGCTCAAAGAAAGCCAGGTGTACAAGAAAACTGTAATAGTAAACAAACTCTCTCCATCATGAACGTACTCATACTTCACAGTAAGTAATTTATGAGTACAGCTTTGAGTTTATGTTTTATGTGAAGGGTACATACATAGAGTACATTTTCTGAAAACTATCTCTGACTTTAATCTCATCCCATTTTGAAAGTAGCTTTCTGTAATGCTGAGGTAAAAATGGTGATGGGAAAATCCGGAAATGACAGGTCACCTAGACAGAGGGTACCGCTCATTACGTGTAATAAAGACAGAACGTGATGCTGACGTTGGGCGGGGGAAGAGGGAGGGGAAGGGGGAGATTGTTGCACTAGGCTACTCCACGTACTCTTCTCATTTCATCATCAAGGTCCTTTTTTTTTGGCTACAAGTTTTCAGAAAAATGAGGCATTCACAATTTCTAGCCTGATGACATCAGTATCATCATCAGACTCATATGATGCCACAACCCCTCCAGAGGTATGATGGAAGGGCCAGAGGTCAAAGTGTGAGAGTGACTGTATATGAAAGGGAAATGGAGGGAGAGGAGGAGGGGAAACAGACAGATTTGTTAACGGCGCCTGAATGTGACTTTGTGCCTTTGAGCATGCTTGTTAAAACATTTTTCAAAACTACTTTCTCTCTCTCTAGTATTTCCTTTTTTAAATCTTTCTTTTTTTATTTTTCAGGTTTTGATTTCTCTATTTAAAAAACTCTCCATTCCTATGTCTCTACGTATATATTTTCCCATTCTTATTCTTCCACGTATAGAACACGGATCTAATTATTCTGATAGTTACATAATCCTTCTACTGACGTAAAAGATTTTCCCACCTTTTACCATTATTCTTCTGGTTCTTTTTTTAAAATCTTTCCCTCATTAGTTGCTTTCTCTTATTCTTTAAATGTATATTTTATCTTGTGAATACTCCTTTCATTCTTTATTTATTTTTTTTCAATTTTTATCTAGAGAGAATTTTTAATTCTATTTTGCGTTTGAGAAAAGAATATTTAATATCATCACCTAGGTACTTATATAGATCTAATATCTGGAAAGTATGTTTTTAAAAATAAAATTCCAGGCTCCCAGAAGTATAGTGATCGAGTGTCTGTTGGGGACATTAAAGTATCCAGAAAGATCAATGGCGTCTCTTGAGAAAAGTTGCAAGGTTAGAAATTAAACTTTTATTAGCTCATACTAAGGAAAGAAAACGGACATTATGTTGTAAACGAGAATCGATATATTCTGTAAACTTACTTCCTTTAGTTTGTTTCCAGTGTTGTCTATAAAACGAGAAATTTCTCGTCTCGTCTCGTCTCGTCTCGAAAACTAAAGGAGAATAAATTTTAGATTCGGAACGGGAAACGTTACAATTCTCGTTTTTGTTCGAGACGGGTCGAGAAATTTAGTACAGTAGTTCACCAAAGTTCGATGAGAAGAGAAACGTATGTGCCGTTAAGAACACAGGTTGCATGCGTAAATCCTGTAGCTTTCGGATTTAACGTACAAACATATGTAACATCCTGCATGCACTTTCCGTGTAAGTATTTCGATTAAACGAATTTTCTGTATGAACGAATGAACTGTATATAGGTAGTCAGGATCTCACATATAGTTGGAAATACATAACATATAGCTGAAGTACGGCAAGATACGTATCCGTATGTACCGTACTATATGGAATATTGTTAGATGTTAAATATTCTGCAGCGGAATGGTGTAACATATAAGAGGGAAAAGCTCAGTACTTAAATGTCGATAACATATGCTCCGTACAGATTTACGTAGTAAACATAAGAAATCCGTATATTTGTACAATGTACCGTTGGCCAAATAACGGATTTTTCTGTGCTCTAGAACTCAAATACTATTCTAAAACCATGTACATCAACGAAATTCAAAAGAGCGCTCATTGTAAACGAATTCAGAATTGAACTTTCTAACTTGAACGCAGTAGAAGGAATTTTCTTGCACCACTAAAATCAAACTCCGGTACATTTGGTTCAGCGCTCTGGACTGAGGGAGATCAACAAAGTTAAACCCTAAAAATCAACCGCTTAATCTAATCTAATTCATTCACCACTTGACGGCAACTTAACGTTGGATATTGTTCAACAAATGAACTTCCTTTACGAACACGGCCATTGTTACGTAGTGTAAAAACTATAAATGGATAATGAGAATGTACGAAGACAGCGAAGAGAATTTTTTGTCGTTATTTAAAAGTATGCAAGTCATTACACATTATACTCTAGTAATAAATAATGTTTTAATGTTTTTATATCTCACACTTCATGGACGTCTTGTGACACGAATAGATTTTAACTTCTTGATGAAATTAAGACAATAAATAAATAAATAAAGAAAGTAAGAAAGAAAGAAAGAAAGAAAGAAAGAAAGAAAAGAAAAGAAAAGAAAAGAAAAGAAAAAGCAGGTATAAGTTTTGTATATAAATGTTCAAAACAATATGGTATGAGAAACCTAACTGTATTCGTGTCTCGTAGTCACAAGGACACATGCACGGAGGGAAGAGGGGGTCCGGCAGGTCGGGACCCCCAAGAATTTCCGAGCTTATCATTCATACTCAATAAAACTATACTTGGTTAACAGGGAAATCAATGATATAGCATGAAAGTTTGATCTTACCTTTTATCTCTACCAAGAGCGCCCATCAGGGGGGCAAGGTGGGACGCTTGCACCCCTAAGAGGAAATTGTACTTAGGAATATCGAAAATCCAATAGAATTTTTATATTAGTTACAGCAAGATTTGAAACGTCGCTTATACTTGCCTCCCCTTCGAAATCACAACATGGGCGCCCTTGGTCTGTACCCTTTCTCTTATAAAAGCAAAGTGAAAGTGCAATCTTTGACTTTTTTCTGAAAATATAGATGGACGGGTGCAGAAAAAACCCTCTCAATACTACATAGACGTAGTAGCTTGTAGTACAGAACCGCATACCCCTACCGCCCAACGTTTAGATCTTCCTCAAAAATTTTCAGGTGCGCGTCTTGTGACCAACAGTACTTTTTTGCGATTAAATTTAATTTTTACTGTTGGGACTTAGCCTATTTCTAGAACAACATCTGAGACCAATCTACTACTTTTAGACCTCGAAGCTACACATACGTATAAATGGTAGAAATCTTATGAAATGAATATATTTCCGACTACATACCGAAACAAACAATAATTCTCTATTGACAGGCAAAAGTATATATTTAAATTAATTCTATTGAGATTTATTAGGGACTGCAGCAATATTAATCTAATGTAAAATGGATAATTGTAATAAATTTAAAATAAAATTTCACATTAAAATCCCATAAATTTAAAGTGAATCTCAAGAAGTTTATAAGCATGCATTGTAAGCGCAAAGTTTAATGTTTCAACATTTTACATTTAATTGATCAAACAGCGTCATCGTATATGAAAACGTTGAAATAATTTTCGTCCTAAAGTAATCTATAACTATCTCATTGAAGCACTAACAAACTGGAATTATTATTAAGTAGTTAGTTCTATAATGATGATATACAAACGACGGCCTTGATTGGTAATCCGTATACTGGACGGCTTTGAGTCCAGTAGCTATCTGTACTGGCAATATATATATATATTTTTTTTTTATGGCATTTCACTCAATTTCCCCAGAAGATTTGTATATCTAATTGCAGGCTAATTATGGGCGATTTTTTTAAAATCTCCTTTTCATTGCTATGCTTGCTTATGGATTGTTATTGCCTTCAGTCACTGGCGTCGAGAGCTTTCTAAATCTGGGGGGACAGTCGGATGAATCAAAATCAAAATCCTGTGTTCAAAAATTTATTTCAAATTGCACACCCGTTTTCACGTGATAATGAATCTAACAAGTAACACTTTCCAAGTGTAACATATTCCGATTTTGATAAAATTTGGCAGGTAGATGACACATATAAAATAAACGAGTACATGTTTTTTTTTAATTTTCTGCGGGAAAACGGTTAAGGGGGCAAGAGCCCTACCCAAAATTTTGGAATTTGACGAACGAAAGGCAAAAACAAGTGGACCGAAGTGAATGAAATTGTGCACAATTATTGTAGACGTAAAATACATGTTTTGTATTTTACTGCAAAAATGGTTAAGTGGGGCACGGGCCGCTCCAAACCTTTGATCATGAAATATTAAAAGTGCTAATAACAGTATGTCAGAAGTGCTTAAAGGATATGAAGAATTAGAACAAAATTTTGTGTAGTGACAATACACAAAAAAAAAAATAAATAAATAAATAAATAAAATAAACGAATACGGATTTGTTTATTTTCTCTCCTTTAGCCTCACCGGCATAACCGTGGGACGTAAAACTCAAAGATTTTTGTTTATTTTCTGCGGAAAAACGGTTTTAGTGGCAAAAGACCCCACCCAAAATTTTGAAATTTGACCTCAGAATGGCAAGAAGAAGTGAACCGAAGTGAATGAAATTGTGCACAGATATTGTAAAAGTAAGATGAGGAAATACGTGTTTCGTATTTTCCTGAAAAGAAAAAAATGTTCGGCGGACCGAGGCATTGGTTGGCGGAAGGAATGGGCCGGAGCGAACGAAATTGTGTGTAGATATTATTGCATACGTAAAATAAGGCCTTCCGTATTTCACAAGTGTCCACATCCGATTTCTTCAAATTTGGGAGATCAACAGTTTGCACAAACAGTATAGCGTACTTTATAGTCGCCTTTAACATTTACAATGTTTATCCGCATAAACATAAACATGTGTCGATTTATTTCCTATTTGCTGTTGATGTGCTAAATTTGAAGCAAATCGGATACGGACACTTGAGAAACACGAAATGCCTTATTTTACATATACAATATCTACAAACAATTTCATTTGCTTCGGTTCACTCCTTCCTGCGCTATTACGGTAATATTTACTTTCTTTCGGAGCGGACCTTGGCCCCATCACAGTTTTCCGCACAAATTAAAACGTTTCGTTTATTGTTTTGCGAATTGTTACGAGGCCTACACGAAGTTTCGTTGCAATTCATATCCTTTAGGAACTCCTAACGTATACTTATTTACACTTTTGATATTTCGTAATCAATGATCTGTGGCTCACCCAACCGTTTTCTTTTTTTCCTTTTTTTTCAGGAAATTACGAAACACGTATTCCCTCATTTTACGTCTACAATATCTGTGCACGATTTTGTTCACTTCGGTCCCCTTGTGTTTGCTTTTTGGGTGTCAAATTCCAAAATTTGGATGGAGGCTTTTGTCCCCTAAAACCGGTTTTCCGCAGAATATGAAAAATCCCGTATTTGTTTACTTTTTGCGAATGGTCCAACACAAAGTTTCGTTTGAATTCTTTATGTCCTTTACACACATCTGACATACTGTTATTAGCACTTTTGATATCTCGTGATCAAAGGTTTCGAGGCGTCCCTGCCTCACCTAACCATTTTTTCCAGAAAAATACGAAACCTGTGTTCCCTCATTTTACGTTCACAATTTCTGTGCGCAGTTTCGTTTACTTTGGTTTACTTGTCCAAAACTTTGATTGGGGGCTTTTGTTCCCTAAAACAGTTTTTTTTCTGCAGGAAGTAAAAAACAGGTTTTCGTTTATTTCATGTGTAGTATTTACCTGCCAAATTTTATCAAAATCGGAGTGTTACACTTGTGAAGAATTTGTAAGAAATTTGAAGTCTTTTTTATACATACAGAAAAAAAATATTAGAAGTTGCTCTCATTAACTCATTAAAAGAGGAATTTCTGGAAACGTTGTTGCATATATCCACATGTTTTGAATAAAGGGGCCGCGGTTAGTGTTCACCTCTGGTGCATAGGGTTCCGGGTTCGATCCCAGCTCCCGCAAGTGAACTTTGTAATGGACAAACACTTGCGCGTGGGTTTCCTCGGGGTTCTCCCGTTTCCTGCCACTTTCTTCATTCCACCATTTCATTCATTCCTTTCTCATCACCGTCTCCTTTTAGCCTACCTGGCATAAGCGTGGGACGTAAAACTGAAGATTTAATTTAATCCTCGGGCATTATATTGTCCTTCGCAAACTCACATGGTCAGGAATCGAACGAAGTACTCCTAGCATTAGAAATTACTGTTTTACCATTAAGCCACCGTACCTCCCTCGTCCTATTCAAATTATATAATTTCCTTCATTTACACTTTATTAATTCATTTATCTTAACGCTTGTTGCGTTTCCCCTTAAAAGCTTTATTGTGTTACAAACATTGATTATTTTTTTACCAGTTCTTGGCTTCTATTCTTCGATACTTTCTCTGTTTTTTAATACTACTTACATTAAATATTTTGTCGCGCATTCCCGATACTTTTTCTTTACAAATTCTCGTATTAATACTTCTATACTTCTTCCCACTAACTGTTATTAGGTGAGTACAAAGTAGAAAATAAACTGAACGACATAAGTTATTATTCTGAACACGATGTTTCTCATGTTGCCTCAGACAGAGGGATTAGGCAAGAAAATAGGAAGGAAATTGTCTTCTCACTATATAGACAAACAAAGAAGCACGTTTTAATGGTGTCTGTAAAGGAAGGTTGATAGCAGGTAAAGAAAACATCGTGTTGTTAACTCTTTATGATGTAACATTAATGCCACTTCGGTCCGTATGATTCTCATAGTATTTGTTCATATATATATATATATACAGAGAGAGAGAGGGAAAACAACTATTTCATAGACACAATTTGTTCCACTGTGATAGTTACAAGATACAGAAGTGTTTCGGTCAAACGCAAACATGTTGAAATTTCAACGAAGCGCAATGTTTTTTGCTAAGCGTTGAGAGGGAAAATGGGGGGAGAGAAAGGACGAAGTTGAGGGGTTGTCTCGTCAACTGGAATAGTAGTAGGGATGTCTCAAAGAGTGACTGACTCCTGAGGGAGAGAGAAAAAGGTCGAGTTGTTTTGGGGACTCACACTTCTAACATCCAGGACGACGATGAAGCGAGAACTACTTTTTTATTCTTCTTGTCTTCCGTTCTCTAGAGGCCTTTTTGCCCCGGATTTTTGTTTGTTCCAGTTCCGGGACACACAGGACTACCACCACCCTTTATTTTCCATTTGAAATATGGTATGTTTTGTGCATGTAGCACGTTTTATTGAAGGCGTATTCCAGCTGGGACGTTGGAAGCCGTGTCCCAGTGGATGCTTAGTGGTGGTAGCTAGATCACTCACTTCAAGTGGATACTACTAGTAATAGTAGTAGTAGTTGTAGCAGTAGTTCAGTACGTTAGTGTTAGTTAACTGTAGTGGTAGTTCTGTTAGTTGTGGAGAAAGGTCAGAAGACTTTTTGAGGTGGGAACAGAAAGGGATGGAGAAGGCGCCAAGCAGGGGGGAGCCACAAAACTTCTAGTTTTTGTTTTGCTGGAAGCGTTTGGTTCGGAGGACTCTGTAAGGGTTAGAAAGCATAAAAGTGAGTTCCCCCTCTCTTTTTCTGACTTGAGTTAACGAAAAAGAAAGTTTCCTAGATAACAGCTGGTAGCAACAGAGACCAGTTGTGTCTGCGGTGAATATTTTGCACAACTGATATGTCTTCCCATTTCGCTCACCCCGTTAGTCCTTGCTCATCATAATCCCCCTTTCTCTCCTTTCGCTCTTCTAGTGCCTACGTAAAGACTTCTACGTTTCAGCACGAAATCGATACACACACTCTCAAACGTAAATTCGTTTTATCTTTTTCTTTTATTTCGTTATGTCATATTTTCCTCAGTGACTCGTGGAGATTCAATTTTTTATTTGCTCTTGAATCTCTTCAGTCTTACGAATATGAATAAGTTCAGAATCTGATCCGTTCGGAAATAAAAAAAAAAATGATGGGATTTGAAAAATGAAGGTCAATGACATGTTATGTGGTTCAATGTAAAAGGGGGAAAAAAGTATCAGAAGAAGAGCATTAGAAATTTGATGAAAAAATACGATGATCTAGTTACTTTTGTCCTTAAATAAGTTACAGATTTTCCGGTAAGATGGTAATATATGTAATTTAGTAGCTACATTCCGGTGATGGAATCAATTCTGTTAAAGTTCTTCCTGTTAGTAAATGCTGCATATATACATTTGAACCCACAATAATAGTCGGAACAACCCACTCAGCAATCTTGAACTATTCGATCTCATTTTTCTAAACTATGTGTATTTGGTGACCGAAAGATTTAGCTGCCTTTAATTTCTTCTATTTTTTTGTTTATATAAATTGAGCGTCCCTTTTAACCCGTGTGTAGTACCGTGGGGTCCTTTCGGGAGCCCAGAGATATTTAGTGCAGAATATCTCTTAAATGAACATGAGTATCTATAAGTATGGTCTTGTATTTCCACACCTGTGTACCATATGTTGAATATATTGGACACAAAATATCATTTTCTGTTGTTTTTCTGTTTGTAATAAATAAGTGTTTACCATTAGGGTCGTAAAAGAACCCCAAGGTAATATCCAGCTAAGTAATCAGTTATGTCTCTCTTTCTTTTGTCTCTTCTTACCAAATGAACAAAATTAGTACTTCACATAATGTTCAGTAGATGACAGAAATTACTAATATATTGTTTCTGAAAATTACATCATTATTGACATAAAGTAACTTGGGTGCGTAGTAGAAAAAAAAAAAACATTACCCTCCATTGTTTGTAACCTTGTCTCTTTCCTCTTAAGCTTACTATCTAAAGCAATATACAAGGTGTTTCAAAACTACACTGACAACCAATGGCGTATTTGGGGGGAGCTTCCGGGCTTAAGCCCCCTCGAAATCTTACTTACTATAGTAAAGTATATAAAATATCTTGCAGAATTTTCATATTTTCAGGCAAAGCCCCCGCCCCCGAAACTTAGCAAAGCTCTCCCCGAAACAAAATCGGAAATACGCCACTGCCCTGACACCAAGATAAGACAAAAAGTATAGACAACCTGGGTGCACAAATGTTTATTTTCGGAGTTATAGGCAGCTAAATCTAAAAAAAAAAAAAGAAATTTAAAGGTCCATAGATCCGAAATTATGTGACCTACTTTAGTCGGGTCAAGACTTCACTTAGGAACTGATATGTGCGCTATCCAAAAATATATGTTTCAGAATCCTAAAGTACTCAGGCAACAATTTTTATAGAGGCAGTTTGTGTACGGCCATTTAATTTAAAGTGCTCACTAACTGCCTCTATAAAAATTGTTGCAGAAGTATAGTAGGATTCTGAAACTTGGATATATGCATAGGGCACATACTAGTTCCTAAGTGAAGTCTTGACCAGATACGTCTCTTAGTTTTGGAATTATGGGCCTTTAAAGTTCATTTTTTAAAATATATTTTAACTCCGAAAGGAAGTATTTATGGACAAAGGTTGGTCTATACTTTTTGTGTTATCTTGGTGTCAGGAATCACCTCTCAAACGTTGGCGGTATTGTTTTGAAACACCCTGAACCGGCATATCTTCAAATGTGGTTACATTTTTGAACAGCTTGTGAACAACAAAGTGGCTAGTTTCAAAGGATTAAGGCCCTTTACTTGAAGCAACAATCGTAAGAAGATGACATGACTTGACTATTCTGGGTTGTAGTTGCGCCTGTTATCTGCTGACGAGGTCATCACGTATTTCTTTTCTATTTTGAATGACAATGATATCAGTGATTTCGAAGATGACAGTGTGAGTTCGAGTACTATGTAACAAAGTATTGTTTTGGAAAGTATCTGTATAAAAGTTTTGTATGTACAAAACACTAACAAATACCTAGGTACTTAGACCCTATTTCTAATTGGAGTCTCTAAAGGGCCCACGGTATTTTATATGTTATATTTTTCACGGTAACACACAAAGGTTAATAATCTTATCTATATAGGACGTATACCTACGCTTTAAAGTTCTAATCCGAATCACCGTAACGTGTTCAATGTTCCCCACCGGAAATCATGGCTAAGACCAACAGCTGGGGTAGTAACCACTAGGGCAGTAGAGAGTATATGCAATACAGAGTATAAGATAAAATCAAAATATTCTGGTATATAAGACTTTCAAAAATTCGACAGTACATAGCAGGTCAAAGGACGTTTAGTCCTTCCTAATTAACTCTGTCTCTGGTGCATGAGGTCCTTGGTTCGATCCCAGCCCGCTCCAAGTGAGCTTTTTGGTGGATAAACACCGTATGCGTTTCTGGATTTTCTCGGAGTTCTCCCACTTCCCCTTCTATTTTCTTCATTATATCATTTCGTTCGTTTTCATTATCACCATCTCCTTTAGTCTAGACGGCATAATCTTGTAATTATTAGTCAAATTGGTTCTCTGGAGTCTACCACAGAATTTGAAGTAACAATGGGGACGTTGTATTATATTGTAATTCTGAAACTTTCTGTCATTATTCATAAACATCCTATGATGTCTTCCTTATAGCCAGCGGTTGTGAATTATGAGATTTATTAAAATTTTAGAGGATTGATAAGGGATCATTTGTTACATCAAATTCCAAGTCAGAAGTAGTAACAAAAATGGGTGCACTGCAATTGCGCAAACTTTCATTCCCTTATCTGTTGTCACAGATAAACCATTGATGAAAAGATAACAAAATTGGAAATTGCGCAGAAAATGTTGTACAACATTGCTGTCTTTACCATAAGCATTTCGAGTAATAAAAACAGTGACCGAAACGCAAGTCGTTTTAGGGAAAAATTACAAAGTAATTAATGACGATAGTATTTTCAGTTATTGCTACTATCGTATATATGTACACGGGTGTCAGTAGAGAGGGTTACGGGGAACTTGTCCCAGTCAATAATTTTCTGTATCATGTCTAACTGTAAGATTAAAACTGTAAATAAATAGTTATTGAAAAACTGTAAAGAAAACAAACTTATAAGAAATAAAAAAAAAATATAAATATTTCTAGAAGTTCACTTTTAATATCGTGGACAGGCGCTCGACCAATCAGATATAAGGATTTGTTTACATTTTCCAGTTTTGCCCAATCACAAACAACCATTTGTTACATATTTCAGGTGTGTCTACCACGTATCTTGGTAGCTATCCTTTCACCTTTCTGTAAATGATTTTGAAACAGTGTTCACGAAACCGTGTGTTTTGTGGCATTCGTGGCTGCAGATTCCACTTGGAACAATCATGGTGGCGGAATATTCAAGTCGGCAATGATCTGCGACAAGCATATGGATCCATAATCTAGTTTGAACATACCATAATATTTCGTACCTCTAGTGTTATACATGTTCTGGTGTTTTACCTAGGTATATAAATTGCCAATTATTATGTGCATGAACTAAACTTTTTTTTTTAATTTTAGGTGGGAGTCTATACCATCCGCTCTGCGTCGAGTAACAAATGAATCAGAAGCTTCTCGTGGACACTACAATACTCAATTTTACTTCCTTGCTCTTGATGTTCGTAAGGTGATTTCTGTTTATCGTGTGATCCAAACGAAAACTACCATGAAAATGACGTTGATAATCAAAAGAATTTCCGAAGTCAAAACGAGCGACTGTCATGAGGAAATATGCGGAGTTTTGGAATTCACAGATAAACCATGAAACGGTACGTATGACATTTTTAAAACTGTAGGACTTAAATTCCAAGGATTTCGGTGCAAAATTTCGCATACTTTTTGAATCCTGTTATTGGCACCGTCAATGCGGAAATTTGTACAACTTCAGCAATTTCTGCTCCTTGTTAATAAGTCATAGATTACAGAGATTATCAACGATATAATCCTTAGAAACATTTGTGCAATGTCACTGCACCCATAAAAATTTCCATAAAATATTTCAAATGATAAATTGTTATATAGTTACGCAAATTTATTTATCTTGATTGTAAAGTAAATATACAAAAAAAATCTCTTTCATTTATAATTGTAAATTCCCACTTTTATTTCTAATTTACAAGTAAAATTTCTGAAAGCAGGAAAATATATTCTGCTTTTCCTTTATTTTAGAATGTGCTGCAGTGCATTTATTCATTTTTTTTATCTCCAACTAAATGGAAAATAAACAAACAAGTTACTTCCTTATTTATGACATCTCAAAGTTTTATTTACTAACTAATGTAATTAAATACATACAAACCCACATATTTGTTCATACATAAATGCAACTTCTAAAACACATTCCACGTTTGCACTAATTAGTTTGTTCACTATGTTTTTGTAACTTGTAACAGCAAAATGTACGGTGTAGTTAAAAAATAATAAATAATTTTTAAAAATCCACTGTAGTAAGGAAATTTCAGTAGACAATTGAGATATTAATTACAATTTAAAATATTAAAATCTTTTACAAACAGCTCAAAGGATATAATCTTGAGCAAAGGATTTCCGTGTCCAAATTTTATGTTTCTAGCTGTGGTAGTATGCCCTTTATATTGATCGGAAAGTGACTTTTATATAATGGTATAGATATAAACGGACAAATTCTAAAACCGAATGAACAACATAATACTTACGAACTTTCTAAATGTAATACTGATCAGTAGCTTAGACAGTAATATATCATGGAGAGATCTAATAATTGCCATAATGAAGAAAGCGGTTAGACACACACAGACACAAAGTACTTCATGGACTCTTCTGACACGACATACATTATTTTATTTCAGTTTACAGAGATAAGGCGAATTGCAAGTAAGACACACTGAGAAAAAAGAATTATATATAGGTGGTGTACTTAAAAAGATAGGTTACATGTGTAATTCCTGTAGTTTTTGGACAACGTACAGCAAATGTATAACTGAAAACATGTTTTATAATACTTTCTGTATATGTGTTGTATCTATACGTACTTTCCGTATGAAACAATGTAGGCGGTCAGGATCTCACATACAAATGGACGTATATAACATAAAGCTAAGGAATGTAACATAAGGATAAGTATGTGATATACGGAAAAATGTTAGATGGCATACATCCTGCAACGGCATGATGTAACATCTAAGGGCAGTACCTATGTAGCATATGGATAACGTATACTCCGTACTGATTTCTCTAGTACGCAAGAGGATCCCGTATATTTGTACAATATACCGCTGTCCGGAGAACTTTTTTTTTTTCAGTGCAGATAAGAAAGGAGTTAAATTCTTTCCAGTTTCCTTTAGTTACACAGTATTGAAATATTGACGAAATTTCCTAATAAGTTATAAATTAAACTTCATGATACTACAGCCACGAAAGACTATGACCAGCCAGATTTCTTGTATTCAATTAGGTGATGAGTTGGTCAGTGCATTTGTTCCCAGCGCCATTATTTCTGGCTTTCTTGATTGGATTTTACTACCTCCTAATTCAGGTAGCTCCCCCTTCATGATGCTGGGTCAGTACCATAAAAGTGCTTGCATTGATAATAGAGCCACTGTGCATGCAAATCGAAGTTGGCACGCCAACAATGCGGCTAAAGCGGAGCCAGAAAATAATAATAATAATAATAATAATAATAAAATTTAAACATTCACTTCCGTTAGCAGTGCTCTTTATTTGCAGCCGCACATGGCAAATTTTGATACCTATCATTAAGAAAAAGAGTTCAAAAAAAAAATGAAGTATACTCATGCCCAAAATTATTGTCACATGTCTATAAATATGTTGTTGTAGGAATATAATTTGATAACGAATTCGCCCGGTATTTCTTATAATGATGGTATGGGTATAATCGGTAAAGACATGTATGTAGCAAATTTCATGTCAAAAGAGCAGTAAATAAGAATAATAAAACGAAAATAAAACTTTTTTTGTCCATTTAGCAACATTTTGTTTTACTCATTCTAATTTTCGTATTTACAATTCTTTTCCTATGAAATTTTCCACAAATATACATTTCCCGATTATACACATAGTATCAGTAATAAAAATACCCTGCAAAATCATTATCAAATTATATTCTTACAAGAAGACAGTTATAGATATGCGACAATCATTTTGGATATGAGTGTACATATTAGATGGGAAGCAAGTTTTTTTTCCCTAATACATGCCTATGTAAAACTTGTTTTTCGTGACAAATTATCTAAATGAGAGTTGTAATCATGGGCGCTCGAAGGGGGCAGGGAGCCCGCCCAACTGTCTCACGAAAATATATTAAACTTCTTAAGATTTTCTTGATACAAATAAAAAAATACCAAACGTAACACAGCGATCAGAGAGATGCCCCCCTTAGAAAATTTTCTTCTGGTGTCCATGGTTGTAACATGTTTATATGAAAAAGTCACATATGAAACATTACTGCATGAAATCATAATCCATTTCGGTATTACTGTACTAAATGTGGGAAGGCTTCAACCGAGTCAGCACTCTGCCTATGACATTGATACTGATTAATCATTAACTTTGTTACTCTCATTTAGCTAACTAAATGCATACAGTTGCCTTTTATTAGCCTATTATGCTATTGTATAACGGTCTGAGAGTGGCCTTATTTTTTCTTCCTTCTTTTTCTATTTTTAATATTTTTTTTTTTTTTTTTATTTTTGAGCGACGATAAGAGAGAGAAAGAAAACGTGGTGATCGTGGAAGGAAACTTGGATTCGAGATTTCAGCAGATTTGCACATTTCATGAGTCAACATGCCGCGAAACGGATTATTGCATGTCCGTCCGACCGTCTCGATGTAAAGATGTTCACTGATCTAGAAGCCATACCGTTCAAAATTATCACATTTAACGTTTAAAGCTTTCATTAGATTCTCAATGGCTGTTTTTTTTAAAACTTTCTTCCTACCCGTGAAAGTGTGAAAATTAAAATTTGCGATTTTTTTTAAATAAAAAAGTCTCCAACGATTTTGTTCCTAATATTCGAGTAATAACCCAATAATGTGGGATAAGGCGTTTTTCTAGAAAGAATCCAAGAGGGATAGTTTAATCTTGGGGTAAGTTTTCCGGACTGTTTTCTCAAAAATGTTTATATATCAATGCGATTTTGTTCATATATGCCACTATCATTATGTTGCGCAAATTACTTGTTATAAAAATATTCACTAGTATAAGTTCCTTTACTACTACTACTACTACTACTACTACTACTACTACTACTACTACTACTACTACTATTATTATTATTATTATTATTATTATTATTATTATTATTATTATTATTATTATTATTATTATTATTATTATTATTATTATTATTATTATGTGGCATTATAAGGTGTAGATTGATATTGGTAGCTGTGAATTCAAAACTCGAAATATTGAGAAAAGCGACAATATCTTAGAATAATTTAAAATCAACTTATGTTGGTAGAAAAAACAAGAATTACAAAAAATAGACTGTTTTAACTTTATGGATCTAACTGCAAATCTTGATTTTTTTAATGGTTATTATGTATCTTCAGAATATCCTTAGTTATGATCTTTTATTCAATGAACCAGTCTTTTATGTTGGAATATAATAATAAGTGACCAGGATCTTTTGGATATTGGATAGGCAATTTCAAGCAAGCTTGACTCATTCTTTTAAATGATAGAAGAATGAACCTTTAATTTCCATATTTCTGGAAATGGCATTTTATGAAATTGACTGTTATTTTTTTAATTTTAATCTTATTTTAAAAGTCAGTTTGAATCTTGTAATTTGAATATATTAACCTTCTGGCAAGGGTTAATTAACTTGCTCAAATATTGATAATTTATTCGTTAGGCTATTGTATGAATATGTTCAAAGTGCAACATAAGGTAGATTTTACCTCTTAAACTCAAAGGATTGAAACCTCAACACAATACACTATTTTTGGAAATTGAAGAAGAATAGTCACTACAAATTTCTTAAATTCAGAGAAGTTTTATGAGAGTTGTGTCATAAACGGATGAAAAATCTACTACATCGGACAGACAATCTACTCGAATGCCGCTCATCGTTAACGTTAACTTCAATAAATAAAACACAGCATGCTTTGTTATATACTGTTGTATTGAAGTTTCTCTAGAACAGTAGATAAAGCTGTTAGAAGCCTGAACAAGTTTTCCCGAATAAAGTGTCAAACTTTACAACGATAATGTATGTTTTTATTTACTTTTGAGTATCGTTTTAATTTACGGGCAATAGGAGCTATTTAAAAGGCACAGTCTATCAAGAAGAAGAAATTACATAAAGAAATAATTTAAATATTTTGTATTATATTGAGATTGTTCTTTTTGTCGTTGCTATGATGATTTGTTTATCTGTTTAATGTCGTTGCTATGGTAACAAAAGGAATGTAGATGTAACGAAGAACCATTTTGTGTAATCTGAATGTATAATATTTTACTGTGACGAACGAGATCTAAGTTGAAGGATAATAATATATATTTGAAGTGCATAACTATGTTGAGTTATTCTAGATAATCTTGTGTATTGCATAAACATTTAGAATCAGGGAATATGTAACATAGCTGACGAAAGAATTAACGTTACATATTTTTATGTTGCCGGAACCGTGGACCTTGGAGGTCAGTTTGAAGTATTAGTAAACTATCCCTCAGCATCACGGATTATGTATTGCTTCGTAATAAAAAGAAATTTACAGAAGACCTACAATGAATGTGAATACCGGAGTTGAAAAAGTTGATATTCCTGTAAGTAAGACTTCAACAGATGTAATTTAACTTTTACAACAGCTAGGACAACAAATGAATTCCATGTCACAACAGACGGATACTAAGTTGGAACGAGTGACACAAAACTTTGATACCAGATTGGAACAAATGGATTCCAAATTGGACTCCAGATTGGAACAAGTGGCTCAGCAAATAGAACAACAAATGGATTCCAAATTGGATACCAGATTGGGACAAGTGACACGACAAATAGGACATCAGTTGGATTCCAGATTGGAACAGATAAATACCAAATTGGAAGTAACTGACAATAGGATGGAACAGATTGTTCATAGGTTTGCATTGGGGAAAACTATTGTTGATGTAGTCGAAACCCAAGTCAACGAATATACCAATCAAATTCGAAGACTGCAGGAAGAAATCCATACTATTATAGAGAAAATCACTGCCGTCAACTGTAATCCTGATCATGCCCTCAATGTTGTGCATGATGAATATAGGAGATCTGAGATAAGACACTGCGAAGAAGCCAACAATTCATCAGAAATCTATTCTGACAGGGAGGACACCATCTCAAATACTGAGAATGAAGAAAGAAGGTCACCTTACAGGAATCACACGCACGTAAAACGACATTTAAGGCATTTTAATAATAATAAGAATCGTTTGAAATTCAGTGAAATAAGGTCATTAACTAAATTCAGTGGCAGATCAGAAGACATCCCAGCAAGTACGTTTCTAGAGAAATTTGAGTAAGGATGCGAGTTAATTGACATAGGTAAGGGCAATTTCCTTAAAATCTTACCGCATAATTTGTTAACATCCTGTTCTGTATGGTATAAAGCAATTAGAGACAATTTTCGTAACTATTCCGATTTTAAAAATACATTGTTAGCTAATTTTGAGAATGACTTTATGTTAGCAGACAGGGGTGCCCAGATAAGAAATCGATGTTTTGATCCAAAAGTCGATAAAAGAAATACCGGTTTTGTAATCGCAGCGTATGATGACTTGAAACAAATCAGTTCTTACCCGCAGGAGTCACGTATTATCGCATCAATAAGAATATTACTTCCGTTTAAGCTTCAGCAAGTCTTGATCTCGTCGCAATGTATAAATTTGAATAATTTAATAATGATTGTTGAAAATTAAGAAAGTCAGATTAGATTGCAAAGTAATAGTAATAGAAATCAAGCTAACTATATTCCTGTTAGAAATATACATGTTAGAGAGGATTGTAATCATAGTACAAGAGGTAATGTTAAATTTACTCGTAACTACAATACAACAGAACCTACCTTCAGAAGAAATAGAGATAATAATAGTACCGTTTCTAGACGTAATGTAAATAAGCGAGCTAATTTCTCACGAACTCCAGACTTCGTAATAATTACCTAGGTGGCAGAAATTTTCGAAATAGAAACCAACGAATTAGGGAAGTAAATAATACGCAGGACTGTATTCAAGATTGTGCCCTTCAATATAACCTAATAGAATCTTTTGGTATTATAACTTGAGCTAAAGTTATGGCGTCCGAGAAAATATTTTGAATTGGTTTTGGTTTTGTTTCACTTTGTATTGTTCTGATTTCATTGTAATTCATAATTCGTCTGAATTCTATGTAATTATATCTAATCAAATTTATGCTAACTATGCCCCGACAACGTATGGCAAGATAGCCCCCCCACTTTAGAAAATTGAAACAATGACTAGGTCATTCGTTTGTACTACGTTTGTACCGTTTGTACCGAAAACATTTTCGTTTGTACCATTTTCCTTATAGGGTTACTTGAGAGGTCGACTGGGGGGCTACCTTGGCGCCAAGATAGCCCCCCCGTATCACAGCACAAAAAATTGGAATACACCATTCGAAAGCAAATCGTTTGTACCGTTTGTACCGAAAAAAGTTTTGTTTGTACCCTGATAGTTTTCGAGAAACAGGGCATGACATTTGGGGGGGCTATCTTGGCGCCAAGATAGCCCCCCCGTATCACAACACAAAAAATTGGAATACACCATTCGAAAGCAAATCGTTTGTACCGTTTGTACCGAAAAAAAATTTGTTTGTACCCTGATAGTTTTCGAGAAACAGGGCATGACATTTGGGGGGGGGCTATCTTGGCGCCAAGATAGCCCCCCGTATCACAGCACAAAAAATTGGAAAACATCATTTGAAAGCAAATCGTTTGTACCGTTTGTACCGAAAAAAGTTTTGTTTGTACCCTGATAGTTTTCGAGAAACAGGGCATGACATTTGCGGGGGGCTATCTTGGCGCCAAGATAGCCCCCCGTATCACAGCATAAAAAATTGGAATACACCATTCGAAAGCAAATCGATTGTACCGTTTGTACCGAAAAAAATTTGTTTGTACCCTGATAGTTTTCGAGAAACAGGGGATGAGATTTGGGGGCTATCTTATACGCAAGATAGGCCCCCTAATGTGTACTTTTTCCATGTCCATTAATAATTATTATTTGTTTATCCATGTGAATTGATGTGTATTTAGAATACTGCTTGTGCATATCAAAATAAAAAAAAAATGATTTTCTCAGTAATAACTCAACGTTAGAATTGAATCGGCGAGTGGGAAAACAGTGTGATTCCAAAATAAACCATTTTTAACTAAAGGCAAAAATAACACTAAAGATGTAGAACTACAAGTTGTAATGAAGAGCAGTGCAATTTGCAAGACCTTGCACGTTATAACAGAATGCTATAATGTCGACTGTACATTTGTGGCATTAACAAACGAAAGTTATTTTTTCAAATATCTCAAAATGCGTTTTGTGGACTAGTAGTGGTTTTCCACTCACCGATTCAATTAAATTTTCTCTATTTCTGCCCTTTTCCTTAAGTAAATACGTATTATTCAGCAATGGCCTATTTGCTTACGTCTATTGTCTATGAAAGCGGCAAACTTCTCGAGCCGTTAATGTGACAGATATAAATAGCTAATTTTTTCAGTTGGTGTAAAGATGAAACGTGGAAGGACGCAGTTTAGGTGAGCAAACATTTCATCTTTTAGTTTTCTTTGTTTAAGATTATTTCGGTAAATCCAGTTTCTTTCTGAATTTGTACACACTTCGTTATTCTTTTTATGGTATTTATTTACGGAAAAGGGTACAAATAGAGAAAAATTAATTGAATCGTTCAGCGGAAAAACACTACTAGTGCACAAAACGCATTTTGAGATATTTGAAGAAAGAACTTTCGTTTGTTAATGCCACAAATGTACAGTCGACAATATAGCATTCTGTTATAACGTGCGAGGTCTTCCAAATTGTACTGCTCTTCATTACAACTTGTAGTTCTATATCTTTAGTGTTATTTTCGCCTTTAACTCAAAATGACTTATTTTGAACTCACACTATTTTCCCACTTGCCAATTCAATTTTAACGTTGCTTTATTCCCAACAAGTCCTTTTTTTATTTGGATATGTACAACAAGAGTTCTAAATACACATAAATTAACATGAATACACACATAATACTTATTAATGGGCATGGAAAAAGTACATATTAGGGGGCCTATCTTCCGTACAAGATAGCCCACCAAACGCCATCCACTCTTTCTTGAAAATTATCAGGGTACAAACAAAACATTTTTCGGTACAAACGGTACAAACGATAAGCTTTCGAATGGTGTATTCCAATTTTTTGTGCAGTGATACGGGGGGCATATCATTACGCCAAGATAGCCTCCCGCCCCAAAATATCATCCCCTGTTTCTCGAAAACTATCAGGGTACAAACAAAACTTTTTTCGGTACAAACGGTACAAACGATTTGCTTTCGAATGGTGTATTCCAATTTTTTATGCTGTGATACGGGGGGGCTATCTTGGCGCCAAGATAGCCCCCCGCCCAAAATATCATGCCCTGTTTCTCGAAAACTATCAGGGTACAAACAAAACTTTTTCGGTACAAACGGTACAAACGATTTGCTTTCGAATGGTGTATTCCAATTTTTTGTGCTGTGATACGGGGGGGCTATCTTGGCGTCAAGATAGCCCCCTGCCCAAAATATCATGCCCTGTTTCTCGAAAACTATCAGGGTACAAATAAAACTTTTTTCGGTACAAACTGTACAAACGATTTGCTCTCGAATGGTGTATTCCAATTTTTTGTGCTGTGATACGGGGGGGCTATCTTGGCGCCAAGATAGCCCCCCGCCCAAAATATCATGCCCTGTTTCTCGAAAACTATCAGGGTACAAACAAAACTTTTTTCGGTACAAACGGTACAAACGATTTGCTTTCGAATGGTGTATTCCAATTTTTTGTGCTGTGATATGGGGGGGCTATCTTGGCGCCAAGATAGCCCCCCCAGTCGACCTCTCAAGTAACCCTATAAGGAAAATGGTACAAACGAAAATATTTTCGGTACAAACGGTACAAACGTAGTACAAACGAATGACCTAGTCATTGTTTCAATTTTCTAATGTGGGGGGGCTATCTTGCCATACGTGCCCCGACAAATGAAAAATTTTAAATTCTATTTTAACGTACACCAACTTTGTTATTATCAAGTATAAATGGTGTTGAATTCTATTTAGGACCTAAAAATAACCAACAAACGTACCACATTTTGAATATCTCCGTATCATCGGTAATTTTATAGACTTAAAATAAAATTGATTATGGAATAAATATAAAATTATATTGAGATAAAATGAAAATGATATGTTACTTTATGAATTGTAATTTTTATATATACTAGGGTTATTCAAAAGCTAAGGTAACTATTGCATATGAAATATCTAACGGTACAGGGTTCTTTCTTTAATTGTGACCAATGTAAAGAGGTCCCATAGTTCGGGAACCATTATACAACGATAATGTATATTTATTATGTACTTTTAAGTATTTTTTTATTTACGGGCAAAATGAGCCATTTAAAAGGCACAAGCTATCAAGAAGAAGAAGAAGAAATTTCATAAAGAAATAATTTAAATATTATGATTTATATTGAGATTTTTCTTGTTGTCGTTGCTATGATAATTTGTTTATCTGTTTAATGTCGTTGCTATGGTAACTAAAAATGTAGATGTAACGAAGAACCATTTTCTGTTCTCTGAATGTATAATATTTTAATGTGGCAAACGAGATATAAGTTGAAACATAATAATATATATTTGAAATTCATAACTATGTTGAGTTATTCTAAATAATCTTGTGCATTACATAAACATTTAGAATCAGGGAATATATAACGTAACTGACGAAAGAATTAATGTTACAACTTGTACTAGAATTCATTCCGATATAGATATACTGTAATCGATCGTATTTCCACTGTCAGTTCGTCATTCAAGTTAGTATGTATGCACCTACTCTTTTATTATCACAGAAGATGAGACAGCGTCTAAACTACAGAATCTCACTGTAACACCTTTTAGCAGGGAAAGTTAGTAAAGGTGTACGAACGTTTGGCATCAAAGATCAACAAGATAAAAGATCTGTATGATCAGAAGAACCGACCCACAGATATTGCGATCGAACCAGAGGAAGAGGTGGATGACGATGAAAAAGGACCCAGTATATTAAAGAGTGAAGTAGTACAAACAATCAAAGACATGCGAAGGAGAAAGACCACTGGAGACGACGACATACCAGTAGATTTGCCCAAGAGATTAGGAGACAATGCAATGAAAATGCTGAATTTACTTTTTAACAAGATCTATGTGAGTGGAGAATGGCCAAAGGATCTTCTTGATGTCAGAATGATTGCATTGCCCAAGAAAAAGCAAGCAAAGAAATGCAGCGATCACAGAACGATTACCCTCATTTTCCACACTGGAAAAATTATTGCACACACACTGAATAGGTGGCTGGAAAGTAGGATAGATGGGAAGCTAGAAGAAGGTCAATTTGGATTCTGGAAAGGAAAAGGTACCAGAGATGCTATTGGATTGATGAGAATTATATCAGAAAGATTTCTTGATGTAAAGGAAGAGTTGTGTTTGTGCTTCATCGACTGGCGAAAAGCTTTCGACCGCGACAATTGGACAATAACTTCTGAAAACACTAAAGAAATCGCAGTCAACTGGAGAGATCGACGACTCATTCAAAACCTGTACATAAGCTTAGGACAACGAGTGATGTTGTGCTTGAATGAAGGAGAAATCACTAGTATGGAGATTGGAAGAGGAGTCAGACAAGGATGTAGTTTGTCGCCTCAATTATTTAACATTTACAGTGAATGTTGATGAAGAAATACATTACTGGGAATTGGAGATTTCAAGATTGGACGGAGATCATTAACAAGATCAGGTATACAGATGATACGGTAATAATAGATAAAACTGAAGGAGGACTACAGGAGGTGATTGACAAAATATATGGAAATCAATATCCAAAAGTCGACAGTCATGAGAATATCCCGAGGAAACACGCCCTTACGGATCAGTGTAGAGCAAAGAGAACTTGAAGAGATCGATCATTTCAAGTAGCTGGGAAGTAGTTTGACGAGATACGCTTACTGCACAAAAGATATTAAGTCAAGAATTGTCATTGCTAAAGAAGCATTCAACAAGAAAAGATCACTCTTAACTAGCAGGCTCAATATTGGACTTAAGAAGAAGTTGGTCAAGTGCTATATATGGAGGGTAGGACTGTATGGTCCAGAGACTTGGAAATTACGGAAGGTAGAGAAGAAGTATTTAGAAAGCTTCGAAATGTGGTATTGGAGAAATATGGAGAAAATAAAATGGACAGAGAGAGCAACAAACGAAGATGTTTTTAAACGGATAGGAGAGGAGAGGAGAGGATACTTCTATCCAGCATTCTTCGCATGAAAACACACATCTTGCAAAAAAAAAATTGTCTCCATCATACCGCCATAGAAGGAAAGATGGAAGGGAAACTAGAAATAGGAAGAAGAAGAACACAGCTGATCGACGATTTGAAAAATAGGAGAAAATATTGAGAGTTGAAAGAGGAAGCTGAAGATCGAGAAGCGTGGAAGAAACATTTCCTGATCTAAATCTAAAATTGAAAAAGATCTTCATTAGTCCCAGGACCTGCCGAAACGCAGAATACTTAATAATAATAATAATAATAATAATAATAATAATAATAATAATAATAATAATAATAATAATAATAATAATAATAATTACTGCATACTCTTTCTCAGGAACCATGATGTGAGCTAAGTAACACAAGAAGTGTACTAAATAAAATGAAAAGTTTATGAACACAACACCCTTGCAAATAATGTTTGGGGTAGACGATCAAAAGCACTAGCGAACCCATGGAATTATTGGTACAGATATGTTTGCACGTTCATACAAAGAAATATCGTGCGTGAGCAAATGGGAAAATTGTTCACAAAAGAATTTCGTGAACTGATTTGTCCGCGAAGACTGGGGTTCGTGAATTGCGGGTTCACTGTAAGAGTGGAAATTGGGTAAACATGTTTCATGTTAGTTCAAATTATTATGGTTAGGTATCTTGTTAATATTTCCCAATTTGAAACTGTACCTCTAACGAAACATAAAATACATTTTGAAAAAAGAACAGGATGATTCAAACTTTAAAATATCTTTAGTGATGCAAATAGAATTTTGTTTTATACGGAAAAGTATAACGAAAAATTCATTTTATGAAAAAAAAAAGATGATGTAGTAGAAACTCCTTTTTGCTCATACTTACTTTTGCACGTCGTATGTACGCTTTGACAATTTTTCCCTTTTTCAACATTTTTTTCCCCTTTTATTCATGACCAACTCATTAGTCAAATCAGAGTTAATTTATTTCAAGCAATTAACTTGATGCATTTTTCTTCCTATTTCCTTATTCTTCCTTCCACTTTTTTTTTAAAAAATCCATTAACACCTGTCTCTTTATATATATATATATATATATATATATATATATATATATATATATATATATATATATATATATATCTTTTTTCTTCTCCTATCTTCTTTCTTAAATGCTGTAATTAGCATTAACAAAGGTTGGTACAGTTCACGGTACGTTTGTTTGCTTAACTTTTAGAAAATGATTCAAAGCGAATCATAGGAGAAAAAAGATAAAAAGAGAACGTGATGATTTTTTTTATTATAGAAATATGTGTACCTCATTCTTCTTCCGAGAAGTCTCCAGGTTATCTCACTTTTTTCTTCTTTCTCCGCTTTGTTTCATTTCGGGTCTATGAAGAATGGAAAGATGTCAGAAAGTAGGTTAATATTATTCATATTTGTTCTCAAATTTATTTAGTTTCTTGGTTACTTTTATTTGTTATTGGTGTTGACATATTTCTAAACTTTTGTTTTCTATTTTTAGCAATATATCATTGTTTAAATCTTTCTCTAAATTATTTGTCTTACTAAGAAGTAAAACTGCATTGATTAATTGAGGTTTCATCTGAAGGTTTTCTAGGTTTAGTCCAAGTAAAAGTGCATATTGTTCTTATGTGGTAATTTACATACATTTTCCAACTTTAATAGTGTTCTTCAAAGTCGCGCGACCTGTGAATTTCAGAATTTATGTATAACAAATATTTTGTAAGGTTCCATACCCACACGTGTAAGCAACCACTATAAACGCATACTTCAATCATGAACACGCCATCAGATGATGGAAGACGGATGCGAAGAAAGATCGGAAGAAAACCGAATATGGCCGACCTCCCCTCACAGACCTCCCCGTCAAGATAACGTCTATAAAACAAGACTTCAAGAGAACAGAGGCATCACTCAACGCTTGATCAATAACCCACAATCACCTTTCTCGTGGGGCCTCAATGTACTATAGAGTTCTGTTAAACATATCTGTGGAGGCTGCAATGAGCTACGGAGAAACCCTATAATAATCTCCCAAGACTGCGATGAGCGAAAGAGCTTCCCCTTAAATACATATGTGACATGATTTCACGTAGGAACGTACAATAACTTTAATTGGAAACTAGAGAAGATTTATTAAAAAGAAATGCAACGCCCAACACAAACCAAAAAGATATATTACAATGCCAGGTTGGAGTTCATGTGCTTTGAATACCACGTTTACAGCGATATATCATCCCTATATATCCCTATTATAATTAATCTGTACATATATCATCCCTATATATCCCTATTATAATTAATCTGTACCTATATTATCAACATTGATCAGAGGCGCAATAATTAAGCATATAGCTTATATATAATTAAAAAGAAAGAACGCTGTTATTGACAGGACATGTTGTCATGAATAAGATTATTAGTTTGTTATTGATAGGACATGTTGTCATGGAAAACATAATTATTGGGAGGATACGTACATAAAACGGTATGGTTGTTATTGATCCATAATATATGTATAAAGGAAAGAATAAATCGACGTTAGTTGGTATGTATAATGATATAATTCATTGAGATAGATTAACGAATTAGGGCTAGAACTTGAATTAAAAGGAATATTTATCGTTCTATCTGGTGCCGTAGACCCGTGAATATACTGAAAACCTTTAGTTCTGAAGGATAGTAAGAACTGAGTTTATGTGTATACATATATATAACTTTTATGAGTTTCACTACTTTGAGAAGTGGGAGGAAAATCCAAAGAATTGGCAATATGCAGGATTCCGAGATTGAAGAAGTACCCAGTATTTTAAATGAAACCATATCTGGAAATGCCGTAACTGTGTCCGAACGTTCTCATTCTAATCTTATTGATACGATTAGTCAACTACTAGATGCTAAATTTGATCAACAACAAAAATTGAACGATGAAAAGCTAGAACAGATACTAGAGCAACATAAATCTCTTGCAGATAAAGTACAAGGTGTACAAGAAAATTTTGATCACTTGCAACACAATTTGAAAGAAAATTTGCAAGTATTAGCTGATGAGGTTACCATCAAAATTACAAATGATATGACGCGAGAAGTTGATACCAGGTTTCAACAATTCAGTAACAAATGGCAAGGTAGACAGGATCAACTAACTCTAGAAACTGAGTCGATAAAGAAAGTCGTTGAAGCCATGGAATCGACTACAGCCCAACAAAAAAATCAGATAGTGAATATTACTGCCCAGGTCAATTCACATAGCATACTGATATCCAACATACAAGAGGAAATCAGATCGTTACAAGAGAGGGAATGTGACTACAATAATCCTATGTATAAGGAGGCTTTGGGTACTCCCAATCAACAGGAAACAATGCATCATCAACAGGAAACATTGCATCACCGCCCGAGAACTCCATTAATAGAAACTGACGGGATATCTTCTTCTAAGAGTTCTACTGATGATGGTTTAGTTGTGGAAAACCACAGTAGGCGATTCCAAAGTCCAGATCGCAAAAGGAGAAAGGAGATAAATAAGTGCGAAAGGGTTCCAGACCATTATCAACGCCAACAAAAACATAACTATAGTAAAATAAACGTTAAGGTCAGTGAAATTAAGGCCATGACTAAATTCAGCGGTAAGTGTGACGAAACCGCAAGCTCGTTCTTAGAAAAATTTGAAGCAGAGTGTGAAATTATGGGTGTAGATCAATCTAAATTTATGAAGTTGTTACCACATCTGTTACTTCCTCCTTGTTCCTTGTGGTTTAAGGCTATTCGCGACCATATAAAATCCTACGAAGAATTTAAACGGGCCTTGTTGGCTAATTACGAAAATGATTTCTTGTTAGCTAACCGTGATGCGATGGTGCGAACTCGACACTATTCACCTCGGGTCGATAAATCTCTTACGGATTTTACAATCAATGCATATAATGAACTTAAACTCGTCAATCCGTTTCAGCCAGAATCCAGAATAATCGCTTCCGTACGCATTTTATTGCCGTATAAATTACAACAGATTCTGTTGTCTGCTCAATGCGTAAACTTCAATCATCTGATAATTTTAGTTCAAAACTTCGAGAATCAATTCCCGAACCCTAGCGGAAGTAATCGTAATCCATCCAATCCAATTCCTGTCAGAAACCTGAATATAACTAATGAAAATACCGAAAATCTTCGCAGCGATGAGAGGTCACGTGACAATACTGGCATTGGAATTAGTGAAAGATCTATTATACGTACTGGAACTGGAGCTAATGGAAGATTCAATTCTAGCGGTAGAAATGGAACGAATTATAATAATCCGAGGAACAGTTGGATGAACGGGAGAAACTTTCGTGGAAGACGCAATTGCAGTAACAATGTGATGCATACCAGTGTGACTCAAAACAGATCCAATTGGAGATCTCGAGATGGCAGGAACTGTCGGAATAGGACCGAAGTAATAAATGAAACGGGAAATGGATCAAGAGAAAATAACCAAGATTGTGGTGTTCAATGTACTTTGATTGACCCATTTGTTAATCATAATTTAAACTAAAACCCGCTGATATGGTTGGGGTTAATCCCATACCAGCCGAAGGTTCCCACGGTTATTCAACGCAAAATTCGTCTATTAATTTATTTGTGAATAATATTGATGATAAATATAATTTAGATATGAAAAGCTGGAGCAGGTAAACGGCTAAAGCTGGTTAAAATTTCAACCCTGATATGTTAACTAAATTAAATTTGGATAACAATTCTTAATTTATTCTCTCAGATGTTACGAGTTGTGTTGTGAATACTTCATTTGGACTTTATGTTTGTGCAACATGTTATCATGTGATTAATTTATCTTATCTTTGTATTAACTCTGAATGTTATGTTTACCTTTATTTTACTTTACATGTTCAAAAGAGATTTGATTATGTTAACTTGAAATCTATGACATTGATTTTAAATTGAAGCCTTTAAATGTAATTATTGCCTTCTGATCTTGTTGTTGTTTTGGTAAGATGACGATTTTAATTATAAATAATGTTGTTTGTATATGGATGTTATCGTTCAATGTAAAAGAGGAACAACTAACTAGTAACTCTGCGTAAGTCATCAATTAGTTATAATTTTGAATAGATCCATAAATGATATTTGTAATGAATCGACGTTTTATGATACGTAATTAGTAATAAAAGAAAAATGTTATTATAAATGAATTGATATATATATATATATGGAGAAAGAAGAGAAAAGAAAAATATTTATATTGATGTAATAATAATAATTAATACGAGGATTGATGTAATAATAATTAGTACGAGGGCTATTCAAAAAGTGAGTGTTTTGAAAATATCCAGGGTTCTTTCCTTCACTGTAATACTGTTACGGAATTCCCGTTCTGGGCGACATTTACAGCGATATATCATCCCTATATATCCCTATTATAATTAATCTGTACATATATCATCCCTATATATCCCTATTATAATTAATCTGTACCTATATTATCAACATTGATCAGAGGCGCAATAATTAAGCATATAGCTTATATATAATTAAAAAGAAAGAACGCTGTTATTGACAGGACATGTTGTCATGAATAAGATTATTAGTTTGTTATTGATAGGACATGTTGTCATGGAAAACATAATTATTGGGAGGATACGTACATAAAACGGTATGGTTGTTATTGATCCATAATATATGTATAAAGGAAAGAATAAATCGACGTTAGTTGGTATGTATAATGATATAATTCATTGAGATAGATTAACGAATTAGGGCTAGAACTTGAATTAAAAGGAATATTTATCGTTCTACGTTATTTTCATATAGCCTCGGTGCTGAAATGGACGCTAAACTAAATGCAACTAAAATCCAACTATCTAAGTATTTCCACAAATCCTTTTTACCCTTCAATTTTTTTAATGAAGATTTTGCATGTATTAACAGATTAACATCCTTTATTCAAAAAGTCCTTGCAGGATATATCGAAATTCAGAGGTAGTTGGAGTTCTGCATTTATTAGTTCACAATATCTTCTATTTGTGACATCAGTTTAACAGCATCAATCGAAACAGCGATTTATGATCGATACGATGTTGACATAGAAAGACAAAGATGTTGAAAAAGTAGGAGGTAGGAGATATACGTAAAAGTAACCTGTTGCTTTTTATAAATGAGTACTAAGTTACATCGTTATGTTACATTGTAAACAGCGTGTGGGAAATCAGTTCCTCTAATTTAAACGTGTGAAACACCGTCGATGAATTGAACTCAGATACTCCAGGTGTACAAATTTGATTCCTGGCTCAGTCTACACCACAAATATAGCGTTCTTTATTCCTTAAACGATGAACTGCTTATCCACCAAATTACGTTAAGAGGTGGCCAATTGCTATTAAGAAATAAAATATCTTATAATAAGCGAGCCTAACCAACCCGATCCTTTTCCTGGCTGTGCTCGGATATCAAATATAGCTAGATCTTTTTCCTTTTACGATTTAATACTTCCCCATCAAATTTTGTAGAGATCCGGGTAGTAATTATTGAGAAATGAAATTTCACATACAAGGTGAGTCAAGCCAAGCTTGTCTTTAACCGAGCTGGGACATCAAGTGTAGTGACCGTTATTCCTTAGACAATGGGATACTAAGCCACTAAGTATTGCTTTAGGCTCGACCACTAGTTACCAAGAAATAAAGGAGTTACCCCATCCCGTCAGGGCTTACCACATATACACACGCCCGCCCGCAAGTGTACATGCGTCTACACCTAGAGGGGAAACTATAAGAACCTCATATATTTACGCCAGGAGCTAAAACAGTACACTAACTTACACAAACATTTTAAAAGAGTGCAGGACATTTCTTTTAATTATTAAAAACGTAAAAAAAAAAAGAAGTTTTGGGGGAAAATAACGAAGTATCAGAAAAATGTAATACTTGCGGTAAAAACGTAAGATTGGGCAACCCTAGCGAAGAAGCAATCCATAAGGTGACTACTTACAAAACAGATGTCTTAGATTCATTTGAAAAGTGACGGAGGGGGGGAGTAAATTACTTTCATTCAACAACGGAACTCAATACGTTATTCCAGCCTCAACTCGTATAAAATTAACAACATTGGTGGATAAAGAGCTCGAAGGATAATGCAGATTAAATATCGAATTCGCGAAAACATGGACGTTTGGAGGCCTTCTTCCACTCAACCCCGTGAGACATTCCAGCAATACAGCTGGTAATCTCTGCATAACCTACAGTCGGCATAGTAGAAAATTGTTAATTTTAAAAAATAAAATTTTAACAAGGAGCAGTGTCGCGTGTACACCAAGTGAGAATTTGGTTTGTATGACGCATTATTTTCTCATTTAATAATGAAACCGAAACTTGTTGTAGATTTCTACCACTTCCAGTTTTAGTGCATAGATTGGAGGGAATATATTCTTGCGACAATTAATTGATTGCTAAAAACAGTTTTTCGCTATCTATTGCCGTATTACACTTCAAGGCGATCAACATTAAAACTGGAAATGTTTGACTTCTATCAATTTCAATTTGACTAATAGGCTAAGAGAAAAGATGGTAACTATCTTCAGAACACTAAATTCATTTGAAGAAAACGCTTCTCGCTCTAACCAATTGGTCTTCGTTACGATTTTTCTGTTTTGATACCATCCATTGATCTCAAGCACCGTTTAAGTGTTACATGATTTACAGATTATGAATTATAAATTATAAATTGAGAGAGTGATTCTACGAACGTAATAAGGAACGTTTATTGACATTTAAAGATACTCAAGCTGCACAATAAATTTAAATTTAGATATGGTTTAAATGTTGTTATCTTACAACTTTCGTGAACCTCTCGTGACGCATAAGAAATTTCTGATAACGTCTAGATCAGGGGTAAAAGTGCGGGGAACGCGGGGGAACGCCATCCCCCACCTCCAAAAAATATCTACGGCGTCTCCCCAGTTCCTAGGAAATTACAATGGGCAAAGATAAGCAGGGAACGGGGGGACGTCATGCCTCTTCCTACCGTCCCCTTCCTTTTCTGATTCACTTTTACCCTTGGTCTAGATCAAATTAAGAGAAGAGAAGTATGTCTATGCATATTTTAATATAGTAAATGTTTATTTCCACATAATATGTTGCTCAAGGATGTTATTATAGCCCCGAGAATATATTTAAAAATAACAATATGTATCCACACATATACATTGGTTCGATGACCTTCTGTCATTTCTCCGGCAACATCACAATCCAGTCTTTAAAGGACTTCTGTGGTTCCAAATGAAAAACTTGTGAGACGTACTTTTCGCAAGGTTCACCATTTACGAAGCTCTATACAGACCAAAACAAATGACAGTCTGACGGTGCCAGGCACGGTCAATTCAAAAACCTCTCATCTGAGATTCATTTTACTTTTAACGGTCGTTAAAGAAGTATGCGCTCAGGTGTTGTTAGTACGGTTTATGATACCCTTTCTGTTGACCAATTCTTTTGAACTACTTGGTCCATTCGGGCTAATTGTTGACAATATAGGTCCAAATCTATAGTTATAACTTTCGGCAGCAGCTTATGTGGCACGATGCCTTTCCAGTCCACCAAACACCAAGTTCAACTTTCCGGCCAGTCAATATGGGTTTTCCCACAGAACTTGGAGCATCTCTACATTTTGACCACGACCTTTTCCGCACATGGTTGTCGTAGGTTATATCCACTTTCCGTTATTCATGATCAACCACTTAAGAAACGGCTAGAGTTCGGCAGAGATTCGCAGATCAAGATTCGCTCGAGTAAATGTTTTTGACTTAGATCATTTAACATCCAAACATCCAGCTTCATTTTGTAGACAGCTTTCTCCAAATAGTTTAACACTGGTGATTGATGTTAAGGTGCATGGTGATGTCGTGACTATTTGTTTCCTGGTCTCACTAGGTTTTTGTCAGGATATAATTTATTTTTGCTGCAATTGGTCGCCCACTTCGAGGATGGATATTCTTGGACATTGAAATTACCAGAACGAAATTGACTGAACCGTCTCTTGTCTGTTGTTTTCAATAAAGTATGTTACCAATACACATTATACACTTCTTCACGTTCGTACGCAACAATTGCGTCTTTATCGAAACAGAATTGGAAAATGTAGCGCAGGTTTGAGGAACATTCGCTCACCTTCACGGCAGAAATCCTTACGTCTGATTTAGGAATAACCAAAATTTTCCGTAATCAAAAATTTTACTTTCCAGATTTATGTTATATTCCTACAACGAGACTACGGATGGCCAATTCTGGAATTTTTATTTTCCAGAATCCGAAAAGTAAAACTGAAAAATTCCGGAATTCAGAAAAAATCCTGATTTCGAAAAAAAACGGAATTCGGAGAATCTGATTTTTTTGACATCGGAATTTTCCGAATTCCGGATTTTTTCCGATTTTATTTTCCGGATTCCGGAGTGTAAATATTTAGGAATTGGCCATTCTTGCTCTGATTATAGGAAATACAATATTTCTTTCACATCTACAAGTTTCATCTATTAGCTGTCAAGAGACTTTAGGTCTGACACGCTGCAACTCATTTATTTGGGACATTATCGTTATTTCGTGTGCAAAGGCTCAATAATTTTTTGACGATCTCATATATTGCACAACTGGTTATTGTAAACTCTAGATTGTGTTATAATAATTTATGTGCATCATTAATTAATTTTACGGGAAACGTTTCCTTTCATAATTATATATATAGATGGGTTTGGATTATTATTGAGAATAAAGAGTATAAGAGTGCAACAGTACACGGGTTTTAAAGATATTTAATTTATGACTTTAAGGTTGTAGCATCTTCAGTAAAAAAAAAAAAAGTACTTATAGTAGTGATGGAGCATCAGCTCAATTGAAAAATGAGAAATTTGTAAATCTTTATAATCATGGAAGTGTCTTTGAAGTTAAAGCAGCATAAAATTTCCTTGCATCATCTATTGGGAAAACGTTTTGTACCAGCATTGGAGAGACAAATAGAAAAGTCGCCAAGGAGAGTGCATAAGACCCAAATTTTATCTCATAAAGAAATGTGTGACTTTTTTGCTCCATATATTAAAGAATTTCATTATTATTATAAGTACAAATGAAATCAGGAAAAATTTTGAAATCATACTGAAAGAAAGATTTAACAAAAAAAAAAAAAAAAGAAAAAGAAAAGAAAGAAAGAAAGAAAGTTGAAAATTGACAAGATCAGAATCAGACACTGACAAAGGAAGTATCAATGAGCTCGTATCGAAACCTACCGTAAAATTTCACTCAGAGGAAGGAAGTCCCACAGAAGGACCACATACAAAAAAAGCAGCTGCGTTTTTGAAGTGGAATTAACCAAAATGGCAGATTGAAATGTCGCGTATCCTTATCGACAATTGCATAATACGTTCAGTACCACCTCTTGTAAACTGCCTGTTAATAATAAAAAAGGTCAATAACAACAATGTGGGTACATACTATACCTAAGGAGAAGTCGTACGGTAAGGTGAACCTTGACAGCAGCCATCTTGACATCCGCCATCTTGAATGCAGGTCAAGTTTTGTAAATAGGAATAGGGCAATATGATACATGATTTGTGGCTAGAATTTAAGCAGAAAAACAATGGTAGCAATAGTTTTAAGATACGTACATTTGGTAAAAAGTTACAGGCATATTTATTGTGTATGTTTCCATGTGCACAACTCCCGAAACGTATCTTAAAACTATTTCTACCATTGTTTTACTGGTTAACATCTAGCCACAAATCATGTATCATATTGCTCTATTCCTATTTACAAAACTTGACCTGCATTCAAGATGGCGGATTTCAAGATGGCTGCTGTCAAGGTTCACCTTACCGTACGACTTCTCCTGTACCCACATTATTGATATTGACTTTTTATTATTAACAGGCAGTTTACAAGAGGTGGTACTGGACGTATTGTGCAATTGTCGACATTGATACGCGACATTTCAATCTGCCATTTTGGTTAATTCCACTTCGGAAATGCAGCTGCTTTTTTGTGTGTGGTCTTTCTGTGGGACTTCCTTCCTCTGAGTGAAATTTTACGGTAGGTTTCGATATGAGGTCATTGATACTTCCCTTGTGACTAATTCCTACAGAACATCAAAGTTTGTACCTTATAAAAACTTGATAACAACTGAGGTATCTATGGAAAGTCTAACAATTGCTGGGAATGACAATCTTGCTTGTATTGTACACTCAATGACAAGTGGTGGTTGAGGTTGTTCAACGAGTCTGTAGCAGAAATAATGATATCTTTGTAATATTCTTCCATTCTGTATTCCCAAGAACATCCGATAGAATGTAAGCGTCTTTAGAAACATTTAAGGGAACTCTCTACACTAGAGTTGAGAACAGCAACTGAACGTTTCTATATAGTATATCCGAACATTTGTATAACAAGAATACACAACTAACGTTACACTAAAATCCTCTTAAGTGTGCACAGATATTTGCAGTGCATATTATCATCAACGTAATAATTATAATGTTATACTGTTGTTGCACATGAGAACTTTTTATTTTTACTTTTAAGCGAAGAAAGGTAAGAAAGTATGGTTGTCGTGAAAAAATCAAATTCGAGATTTCAACCAATTTATATGTTCCATGGCTCATACATGCGGAAAAGGTTATTTTTCGACATCTGTGTGTCTGTTCGTCTATTTGCCCTGATGTACATTCGCCTAGAGCCCACACTGTTCAACGTATCGAGACGAGGTTTCAAACCTAGTTTCTGACGTGATTCTCCAGATGGGTTTTTCGAAAAATGAAACAAAAGCTTTACGTCCCGTCGAAAAAGTTTCACGTCCCACCGTTATGTCGGCTAGGCTAAAGGAGGCGGTGATGATGAGAAATGAATGAAATGGTGGAATGAAGAAAGTGAGAGGAAACGGGAGAACCCTGAGAAAACCCACGCACACGGTGTGTTTCCACCACAAACTGGGGTCGAACCAAGGACCCCATGGACCAGAGGTGAACGTTCTACCACTGAGCCACAGCGGCCCTTGTTTTTCGAATTTTCTTCCTATCTTAAAATTAAGAGTAATTTACTGAATTGTGAAAATCAAAATTTGGGTTTTGTTTATATTACATAAAAGTGGTCTGCTCTAATGGTTTTGTTTATATTACATAAAACAAACTTTCAATAATCTTTGTACTGTGTTATAAGTTATCCCTCTAGGAAAAATTGAAAAGGTGTAGTTTACTCTTGCAAGTGAGTTTTGTTTGTTTGTTTGTTTTTTTGTTCGAACAATAAATTAAAACGATTTTGTTTGTTGTTAAAATTGACCTTGGCGATTTTGTTCAAATTTCATAAATAAACATTGCATTAATATCCTGAAAGCAAGGAATAACTCATTTGTCCTGGAAAGATCTACCAGGCGTAGTTTACTCTTGGGGGAAGGTGAGTTCTTTCCGAATAAATTTTCTCGAAAACTACTCACGATTTTTTCATATTTCATAAATAAATATTTTATTAATAATTCTATAACAGTGGTTCTCAATCTAATTCCTATTACGATTCCCATTTTATCACATCCTCTTGCCAGCGACCCCTTTATAATTTCTGATCTGTAATAAGCTTCTGTAGGATTTTTAATATACCTACTGCGAAGATTTCACAATATCCACCTATTTCTATAACAACAGAATCCATTTCTTGTACTGTATATAGTGAATACAGTAACTTCCCTAAAAGAGAATGGATTAAAACCAGCTTTCGTCAGTTCATTCATATTACAAATATCGAATCCGATCTGTCATACTGTTTCAAAATGGAGGTCGTTTGAAAACTTTACAACTTCATAACTCCTTTAATTTTGAGACATATGATAAAAAAATAAAATGTTTTCTAATTTTGGTTAAAAAACCTTGGATAGTTATTTAAAAAGTTATTGGGTGTTATAAATGGCTTGATAATGTGTATCACTAAGATTGAACCGGATATTGCCGCATTAGTGAAATCACACCATGCTTAGGTATCTCATTACTTTTCAATTTTAATTATATTATCAGTGTGCAGGTATTGTTACACTTGTATTTTTGTGCGATTTCAATATGCAGTTCTCATTAGTTTCATATTGTACCTCTTTAACTTAAATTGATTTTTAAACAACTCTACACTTGTTGAAAACTTTTAGTAGACCAATATATTTGTTGTTCTTAACAGTGTGTTTAATAATAATAATAATAATATGCCTACCAGAATATTCAAAATAGTATTTAAAAACATTTTTCTGTATTAGATTCTAATTATATTTATCTCTTCAGCTTATCTTCGCGAACCCTCAGATTGAGAAACCCTGTTGTATAATATTGCGTACAAGGAAAGTTTGGTACAAGAATTGCATATATTGATTTTTTCGAATGAAATAAAGGAAGCATATGTGAGGAATTCAATATTGAAAATATTCTTATCAAAATGGTTTGAATATCTTTTGGTACAAATATATGTATTAGTCTCGAAAGGGTAATTATTGTGGAACAAATACTTAAAAGACGTGATGTTCTCCTTTATTGGTTTCTACGTGCTACGGAACGTTCGTTTCTTATAGGAATGCTATCTATTAATAATTTTTAGTAATAAATTGATTATTTCTTTTTGAGTCATAAGTCATGAGGCATGAGTCATAAGCATTCAGACCGTTCTTACATAAAATTAAAAATCCTTACAAAACGAGTGAATATGAATACTAGGAATGCAATGCATGTACCCGATTGCAATGAAATGAGCTGAGCGAGCTTAAACTACGTAATCATTCCTGGCCATTATGCAATAATAAATGCTATTTTTAATTGTTGACAAAAAAATCGCGTGAAAACTTTTCGCCATGTTAAGTCTATGCAAGCGTTTTTCGGTGATTATTCCTCGATGGTACATCGGATTTTTGATTTCGATCTAAGTTGTCACTCAGCACGACATACTCTATCAGCGTGCTAAGTTTGGTTGAGATCGGCCAAACGGTCTAGGAGGAGTTCGCAGACAACCAAACGGTTAACCCGAGTATAAGAGCTTCGCTTCGCTCAGCTCAAAAACTGTGAGATTATATCAGTCGTAGATTACAAAAATATCTTCCAACTTTACGGATAATTTTAGAAAAATTTCTTTAACAATCGTAAAGGGAATCCACTCTGTCCCTCCATGATTTTGCACTCTGCGTCCTAGGTTCCATTCCTGGTGAAATCACAGATATTCCTCTGTTTATCATCCACTCTGTCCCTCCATGATTTTGCACTCTGGGTCCTAGGTTCCATTCCTGGTGAAGTTACAGATATTCCTCGTCTGCTGAACTGCCTGAATTAAAAGGCTAGAAACTCTTGTTTATAAATCTAGAAAAATAATTACACATTAGAGCCAATTCGTGGACCGCGTATCACGCTCTTAAGTTTTTGCCATCTGGCTAGCCACAAACTTTGGGTAAAATACAAGGGCTGTGGTTGACCTGATATATGGAGGCAGGGAGTTTAGAACAATTTCGGTATTCTTTCTACTGATGTTTTGCTTCCAGGATGTTAGAATGTAAACTTTGCTTTCAAAGTTTCAACTGGAAATATAATGGAAAACGACCAATAGAAGACCTAAGCGCAAATGGGAGGACAATATAAAGATGGATCTTGCAGAAATAGCAATACAAAGCAGAAACTTGATAGAATTTGCTAAGGACAAAAGTCTATGGAAAACTTTTGTGAACGTGGGATTGCATAAGCCATAGAGTTAGTTAGATATTTTGCTTACAGAAGATCTGTCATTAAACTTCATGTTTTATTTGTACTTATAACACTAAATTTCATGTAATTAATGAGGACAAACTTTACGAGCAAATTGATGCTGAACATTAAAGATACAAACTATTTTGATTATAGATCAATTACACTAAAGAAAATAGAATCAAATCCGTGTAGACATAAATTACGAAACTTGGTGGAAAGAAATAGTAAACTCTAACGTAGTTTTCTGACGAGAAAATGGTTAAATTTGTAATATGCACAAATAATTTCAAATCACATTACACCCTACTATTTTTTAAAATCACTATTCATGTGGAGTGAGCTTCTTTATTCGGAACACAAAGGTGAAATGTAGATATCTTAAACGGGCGTTCAAGAACTGACACTGAAACCAGCATGGTATTTACTGTTTTCACTAACATATTACTAACATGGTAGGAGGAGATAACTATTTGATTGTAACAGAAAGCAATTTTAATACTTTTCCCCCTGATCTGTGCACAGAAATGTATTTTGAGAAGTATTATTTATATTATGCGTAATGGTATTCTAACACAGTTTTCTTATCAACATTGCATTATATCTGAAGACTCAGTATTTGTTTGGTCTTTGAAATAAGGGGAAAAGTTTATCCATGTGTTCCCTGTAGTTTATCACTATTCAAACTTAGCAAAACATATTTATCAACTAGTTCAGTGATTCCTTCTTTCCAGTTTCATTTAAAGAACAATCTCCGATTGATTGTAAAATAGAAGTTTTCTTCATGCTATATAAACCTTACCGATATTTCAATCAAAGTTGTTCGCTAAATATATGATAGCAAAGTGGATCACAAAAATAAGGAATCGACAAAATATAATATATTCTATGCACTGAAAGGTATATTTATACTATGAGTACGTAGCGGACTCATTAAGAAATGCCATGTAGTAATTTTAGATTGTTACGGAATGAGGCCGTCTCTATAGTCTACAAGGACCTTATGCAGATAATTATCTACTTCCCAATCACAATGATAGTGCAAATTCAGTGAGTGGCGGAGGAGTACAAATGGTAAAATCTCACGAGTTACGCGGGCGGGAAGAGTTATAGAAACTAACAAGAAGTTTTGCCTTTGGAAGCAACAGCAAAATTGTTTTAGTAATTAGTTACCTAAAGTATCAGGAAATTAGTTGACGAAACAGCTTCAAATGTTTCTATGTGTTGTATTAATTTTGTTTGATGCGGTAACCAACGATGTGTGTAATATATTGAGTAGAAATCATATTCAGCCTGTTATGAATTACTACGACTACAGGATGCCGCACACGATAAAAAGTACACATGTTTTAGTGACAAAATTATTAAGTTGAATCTTTCTTCAGTGATATGCTGAAATGCTGTTTTAACGTTTCATCGAACCAGAAGAACAACCTCTGCGTATAAGTTTTGATCGGTCTTCCGTTCGTAAAAGTTCCTGCTACCCGTTTTGAGTTTGATTTTGAGTTTAACGTCCCGTTCAGCAGCGAGGCTATGTGAGACGTGGACCTACTGATTAACATGGAATCCGAACCATATGAGCTCCCACCGGGTCTCCCGCGTCACATGCGCGTACGCTAACCGCTTAGCTACGAAGGAGCTCGGCTACCTGTTCACGTCGTGACCGAAAATACATAGGCTATAATAATAATTATTATCATTTTTATTTTACTTAAAAGTGAGTTTTAACAACAAATGCGTTCAAAATTGAAAGTTGCAAAAGAAATGTTTTGTGCTTTCCAATAATGTGAAGTCTGTTCTATCTCGCCGTAAGTAGTCTGCCTCAGAAAAAAAAGTAAAGAAAGAAAGAAAAAAGGCAGAAAATAAAATGTCTAAGTAAAAAAGAAGTTGGTCCTTCTTGAACATAATAAAATAATGCATACCAGTTTAATATTTCAAAGTTCATGTTAAAATAATAGCCTAATAATCTTTGGTTTGTGTGTTTTAATGTGCTTATTTGAATGTAATATCGGTACTCGATATTTCATACACAATACTGTGATTCAAGGGTTGCAATATCATTAGATGAATCTTGTGCCAGTTTCGATTCTTGTTCAAGTAAAAATCAACAGATTATCCGAACCATATATAAGACTTGGAATCGGAATGAATTAATGTGTATGAATTGGGCTCCTAACCTAAGCTATATGATTAGATAAAAGGTCTGAGATGTCACAAAATGAATTGTAACATAGCACATCCACGGCATTCTGAAATAGGACAAGTCAGGAACGAATCACATAACTTATAAATTTAGCCTCCCAAACAGTAACAAGAAAAGAAAACAACTCTGTCTCATTATAATACAGAAATATGCACCCACGCAGACTTTTATTTTGAATCTTCTTTCTTCTAAACATCACACAGAATACTTGATCTGATTGAGATGTAAACCATTTTTAGTTGATGTGACTGAAAAAAGATTAGTTTACTCGTCTCTCTGCAGCATAATATTCCACTACTGCAGGTACTATTTCCGCCTTCGTTTTCATTCGTAAATCATATATAGTTCGAAACGACATGTATAAAATAAACACAAATTGCGATAGATATATACACAGATACAGACATTGAGGAACTCGGAATACCTGCCTCAAACTATTAATATTGTTGTCTTCACAGAGAATATGTTTACATTTCATAGGTAACATTTACAAAGGGGAAACAGGCTTTCGTATACGCATAGGTTCCTGGTCATTATTACCACGCCATGAGCATGAACTCAGAGTGAAACAGCTTGTAGGTGCGATGTAGGTATTTCATTACACAAATAACACTACAATATATAATCTCAGCTAAAAGAGTCAGCCACTTTATTGGCCACCATCATATTATTGATTCACCTTGCTACAATATTCGACTATATTGTCAATTGGAGCAGATACGCAAAAGTAACATGAAGTATGCGTGAACAAGTCAAAGTAATTTAAATACATTATTATTTTGCGAAAGCTGCTGGAAATGTTTCTGCAAGCGTCGATAGTGCTTTGTAATTATAAAATTCAGATCATTAAACGTTTCAATGTTTAAATTATCTTTCATTGTTTGTTGAAGCCTATTCGTTTATTTTTTACACTCTCGCGGCATAATTTTTATAATTTCAAATGTAGTTTAACGCCCAAAGAATGGATCGAGTGACTGATTAAGGTTTTCATGTATCATCTGAATATAAATACCTTTTAGAGTTTTAGTTTAAAAAGTTGGGAATAAAATCGATGAGCCATTCTTTCGCTGACAAAGAGTAAAACAAGAAGTTGGGAAGTGTATTTTAACGCTTAATTTAAACTAATAAAACATATACTAAAACGGATAATATTGTGTCAACCCAGATAGATTTAACATCAAAGAATGAACAATACAATATTGAATTGCAAATAACAACAAAGCGTTAAAATAATGAATTTCCACAACATATTCCTATATGTGTTTAACGGTTCTCATTTCTTCTTCTCAGAGGAAATGAATCGCTTATAAAAGGAGTTTCGTTCGACTACCGTTTGTTCCTGTTTTATAAGAGGAGTTAGTTCCCGTAACGAAAGCCAGATATAATAATATTGGGATTCGAACCTTGGATCTCTTTTAGAGTCTTCCTTAACATCATTCATTTGTCAAAGACTGATAGATCCAATAAGGAACTGGTAAGTAAACAAATATTCTCACTCCTACGGTCCTGGGATTCGGGCGTTAAATGTATCAGAGGCATGAGCCGTATACCCACCGTCGCTGTTGCGTCAGCTCCAAAATATGCTGCTCGCTGCCTGTAAGAGAATACAAAGTGCGACAGCAATGCATGATTTACGCCAGATGGATAGTGAGAGACGAAAGTAATGTTTGAACTTCTCTATTGATAGATACCTTACCTTCTGGCAAACATTTCACATCGTGTACGTTTTAATTGGTACACATTTCAATCACTAAGAAAAAAGGGCATAACGTATTAAACACATCTGGTTAGCACTATCATCACTTTTTAGAAATGATAACAAGAATTGTAAATAACTTTGTATTATTATGCACTATGTGGGTTACACTACATATGATTTAGAACAATACTAATATTTTCATATTACTTTTAACATTTCACTCGAAAAGAAATTGGCCCAAAGATTTCGGCACGATCTGTAAACGCGCACGACGGTTCCGACGACTATACCGAATACAATTCACTAGTCCACTGTTTTAGAAGGATGAGTTTTGCGTCATCTTTTATAAGTTTCCTCATTCGAAGAAGTCAACTACAACTGGTGAAGAAGTCGATGCTTTCCTTGACATTGCGAATTGTGGATTTCATTATTTTCTTATGTCGTTTTCATTATTCACTGGTATATCAAAAGGCAATGATTAGTTTCGGTAATTAAACACTAAGACTTTACATACTTCAATAATTTTCGTGAAGACAGAAACAGTACATTCAGCTCACATGGTGGCTCAAACAAGACACACACACTTCTCTTCCGGCGTCCCATCGTTGCCAGTTCACAGCGCGAGAATACACTGACTAAACTAAAATATAGTTCGTAGAGAACATTAAGTTTTTGCGTTATTATATTGCTAATAATATATAACGAATAGTTCATAAGTTCATAGAAATCACACTAAAAACACTGATTGTTCGAATAAGTTGTACAATCGACGATTATTGATAGACTTCACATTGTCACGTAAAACTCTGTCATCGTCATGAGGACTTATGCGTGGGCGTTTCTCTCGAGAGTAGCTAAATTTTTCCTCCAAATATGGGCTGACGGGAGGAAGCAAGACTGTCTGGAGAAGTGAGGTACCTTTTGGGTGAGAAATTCCTAAGCATTGTTCTCTCCCAACTGTTGATTAGTCGCATTTCATTTCCAAGAATTGATGTTGGAATAATACGAGGGTTGGTTTAAAAATTCACGCCAATCCATCTTGTTACACGCTTTATGTTTTTAATGGTATTACTCCCGGCTCCGATCAGATACTCTAGAATGGCACAGTTCTTTCATAACTTGCTAATTATGAGAGGGCCCACATAACACTATATATTTGTGAGTTCTGTATTTGACAGTGATGTGACAAAATATGAACCTTGTTCACTCATTCTGACCAAATCAAGTCATTCATCAAGTAATTACCCGGCGTCACTGGTGCCTGTAAATGTGACTGTGAACACTTGAACACTAGTCTCACAGACCCATTTGTTAAATTTGAAATCTTTACCTAATAATTTTTGTTTAAATTTTTTTCTTGATAATTTTATTTTGTATTACGCGTGTTAAACAGGTAAATTTTTTTCTTGATAATTTTATTTTGTATTACGCGTGTTAAACAGGTAAATTTTTTTCTTGATAATTTTATTTTGTATTACGCGTGTTAAACAGGTAAATTTTTTCTTGATAATTTTATTTTGTATTACGCGTGTTAAACAGGTAAATTTTTTCTTGATAATTTTATTTTGTATTACGCGTGTTAAAGAGGTAAATTTTTTCTTGATAATTTTATTTTGTATTACGCGTGTTAAACAGGTAAATTTTTTTCTTGATAATTTTATTTTGTATTACGCGTGTTAAACAGGTATATTACGAATTTCAATACAAACGTTATATTTTAGTGTATCTTTGGAAAAATGGAAGAGTTATGAAAAATATGGTAGAATTAAAATTATTACTTAGTAAAATGTTCAAAACTTTCAACATGTTGTCAAATGGAAATAAATAGTGTTCAGAAGTTTCCATTGAAAAATAAAAGTTTCAATTTAAACCCCTATCAGAACCAACGACCAGCTACTAGTATCAGGCTACAAAAACAGGTGGCTCGAGACTGTGACACTTGGCGCCAGTGCCAACGGGTTAAGATTTTTTGATCTCATGAACCAATACATGGACAGGGAATAAATATATATGAATATTTATAAACGAAACTCTTTAGAAATTGACTCTTTACATCAAACATGATATGGCAGATGAAATTGAATGTTTCAAAATGTACAACCCTTACCAGTACACCAATACAAATGGGTTTCAGAACTCATAATCAAAAGGACTGTTCACGTTTAGTGTTTTAATCCTAATTAAGCGGGGAAGAAAAATAGAGCGACCCTCTCAATTAAGGACATCACCGTTCGACGGAGGGAACTATGTACTTCAGTGGCGTATTTAGTGGGAGGGCTTCCGGGCTTAAGCCCCCCGAAATTTTACTTACTATAGTAAAGTATATGAAATATCTTGCATAATTTTCACATTTTCAGGCAAAGCCCCCTCCCGAAAGTTAGCAAAACCCTCCCCGAAACAAAATGGTAAATACGCCACTGATATACTTCAAGGTAAAAATTTATTGCAGTACCTATATAAGATATGATACGAACATAAATATATAAATGAAGCATGGAATAGATTCACTCATATAAATCAAATAAAGAAAGAAAGAAATACCTAAAATATAAAGAAAATGTGATGCAAAATCATTGCATTAAAATGTCTACTATCAGGGAGCCCAGAAATAATAAATATTTCTTAAGACAGTATTATGTTTCACATATTGCTCTTTCAAATTTAACTAGTGAAATATTGATTGAACCCACCGCAGCATTCCTAAAGGAACTAAAGTAATTAAGTGTGCTCCTTCTTTCCATCATCTGAATAAGATGTATTTCCCTAATATGAAGCATAAACATAATATTAGAGGTCTACTGCAGTAAAATGCCAAGTGCAATCCTTACAAGATGTATCGATTTCACTGAAAGAAAAGTGTGGAAGTCGGCAGTCAATTTGTAAGGTACACAATGTCACTTACATGATAGTGGAAAAATTTGAACTAGTACGCTAGGCTGTGTGTTGTCTGTAGCCGTAAGTTCATCATTACGACTACGATGATAAAGGATTAGTCAAATGTTGAATGCAGGATATGATATTGGGACTTCTTTTTTGTTCTTTACAAGTTCCGTAATTTTCGATGTAAAACGAGAAATCTATCTTGGATAAGCTGTCAATTATCAAACATTAACGAAATTAATGTTAATGTATTAATTTCATAGTGAAACTAAGAAATGAAAAATCGTTGGAAAGTCAAGAATTTACAGGTTATTATGGGAAGTGAAATTTTGTATAATAATTTGCGATCTTACCATGTGCGAATTGTAAAATGGAAAGTAGTAATAGCCTACATAGCATTATTCTTCGTATATCCCAAGAATAATTTCTTATTCCGTTTAAGAATCGAAATTATTTAAGAAGTTATATGATGAAGTTCATTAGTGCCAAATTCTACACTGTTCTTTTCATAATTACAGTAGAGCGTCGATTATCCGAAGTAATTGGGGGACATGGGTGTTCGGAAAACTGGTTTGTTCGGATAATCGAACTGCACTGTACTATACTGAACTTCTACAGCCAGTGCCAAACCGACAGAAGTGTGCTGATTGTTGAAACACAGCGACTGGCGGCTTGGCCGGTCAGCAGCGCCTTATGAAGGCCCCATTAGAAGCAATCCTCCGCCAGCGGTGGCTCAGTGCGGCGACTACTGTGGGAAACTTGGTTTGGGAGTGAGGGGGATGATGGACGGTAGGGTGGGAGAGTAACAGGTGCTAGCGAGTACACAATTCGGTTAAGCGGTCGTTCGGTTGACCGACGTTCGGATAATCGACGCTCTACTGTATTGTGAATACAGCTATGGCGTGTGTATTAGTCAAACTTAAGTGAGTATTGAGGCTTTGAAATTTTCTTATTAGCTTTGCACATATATAATATACAAAGTGTAATATTCGCTCTGGAAGAGATTGTAGTTATATGCGGAAAACATTGGTAAGTGTTAGCTTTTGTAATTGGATATTCTTTTGTCTTAGGGTTATTCTATTAAATTGATTATTGAGAATTATCAAAAAATAGCTTTAATAGAATATTGAATATTTTTGTTGAGACTGTCAATGGAATATACAGTTATTAAATTGTTATATTTGTTGTAGGATCTATTTTGCAGTTATCAAATTGTTTATAAAGTTATGAAAGTTAAACTCCTGCATTTTCTTTCCTTAATTAAATTTACATATTATAATCGGACTAACTTTATATATTACTTCATTTGCATAATTCAAATAACCTATTGAGCGATTTATTTAGTTGGTAGTGTTAATGCTTCTATTTCAACTTATTAGATATATATTGCCTTTATTATTTAATGCCAATTATGTATGTACTTTACCGGTACATGTCCCATAACATTAGTTTTTGTGGGAATATTTTTGTCCCCAACTTAGACTGCGTTACAAGTAATGAAAGTATTTATTGAGTTTAAGTTCTACTGGAACCAACATTAAATATTTTTTCGGGGACCCAACTTCATATTTTTCTAGAGCCCCAGTTATTAATTATTGTAATCTTAGGAAACGTTCCAAGTTACGACGCTGAAAGACAGTAAAAATAAGTGATATCCCGAACAAAAAAGGTCAAGAACGGATAGTACCTGGTAAAAACAGTTCTCCGTTCTCCTACCATTAAAATAAGTCGGTTTTGCTACCTTCTGTTGTCGTATAGCACTGCTAGATTTTACTTATTTACTTTCACACACAAACAAAACAAAATCCATTAAACCGTGAACGTTTGGTAACTTACAGAGGAATTCTTCCTGTATCTACCTCAAATAAAACGGGGTATGTTTAGTACAAGGGGTCCAGAAGCACGTAAAAAACACAAAATTACAGGAGAAATGAGTGATGCAAGTATTTAGACATAACATAACGTAACCAAATCTAACCTAACCTAACATAAACTAACGTAAGCTAACCTGAACTAACCTAAACTAACGTAATATTAGTAGAAATAAGCGAAATTCTATCATTTTTTTGGAAAATTATGCGGAACTCCTACACTAATATAACATAAACTAAACTAACCTAACGTAACTAAACTAGCCTAACCTAACTTAAACTAACCAACCCTACCCTAAGCTAACCGAATGTGAACAGAAATTACCAAAATTGTAACATTTTTTAGACAAAAGAACTGGACCCCTTCTGCTAAACATAGGCCAATAAAACTATTGAAACTTTGAAATCGTTTCCTTTTACGGAATTGTTTGTAGTAAGTTACATGTTGTGTAGATTCTAAGATCTTAGTGGTGAACGTAATAATGTATTATTCAACTGAATTGATCATGCTTTTAAAAAATATTCTTACAAATAAAGAGGAATTAAATTGGTTCTTCAGATTTTTTTAAAAAATGTTTTCTTGCTAACTTAAAAGAATTGCTTTTACAAATTTAACTTTTTCTCTCGTAAGTGAGAGTTTGAAATCCCATTTTAATAAAAAGGATTTCTGATCTTCCATGTAAGGTTGAAGATTTCAATATCCGGAGTCGACTTTTGTTCAGTACTTCAGAACACCCAGTCATGCTGGTAGTTAAATGTTGGTTCACGTGGTCGTAACCTATGTGATCGCATCTCTGGCTCAAATGTTCTGAGCTCAGAAGATAATATCAGATTTACAAACTTTGCCCTACATCATATATGAACACGCCCATATGAGCCTACAAGAACTTGCAATGAAGAATTCTTCCTCTCTTTACATGTCTTCTTGATTTCTAGTACACCTTTTTCCGTTAGTGTCTTCTACATCAGTCTAACAAAAAGCATTTATTAGAATCATCTGCCTTGGCTCAGGGTACAAAACTAAACCACACGCGGGGTAAGTTATGGTTATGATTTCTTTCTATTCAGGTTCGCAGTAGCTGTTTAAAGTGAAACACAGCAAAGCACTATAGCTTTAAATAACATCATTGTAAAAGAAGAAATATTTTTTTAATGTTAACACAAAGGCTATCCCCACAAAGGGTTACACCCTTTATATGGGAAGTGGTGTAAGAGGAACATTTGACAATGCGCATAGGCGGTTGGTCTATGAGTAGTTATCTTTATTATTATTCTTATTAAACAAAGCAAATATATATATATATATATATATATATATATATATATATATATATATATATATATATACATAGATAGATAGATAGATAGAGGTATAGATAGATAAAGTACACCATGGTTATATTTAGGTATAGAGCAGGCATTATAACATTGTGCTCAGCGCGTATTTAAGATTTCGTTTTGGGGGGCTTTGCTAACTTTAGTCCTTCAAATGTGGAAATTCTGCAAGATATTTCATTTACTTTAATATAGTAAACAAAATTTCGGGGGGCTTAAGCCCGGAAGCCCCCTAAATTCGCCATTGAGTGTGCTATAATCATACGGTTGGATAGGGATAGTAGACGATATACGGGGATACACATTTATAAACAGTAATTGATTTTCGTGATTAACGAATCACATTATAGCATTTACATTATAATCATAAAATGAGGTGAAAAATGAAATGTAGGTGAGGTGCACTGGACATCACAACACTTAGGGTATGTTAGAAGAACAAATGATCTTATCTTCTGGTCCTGGGGTAGCTCAGGACCATGATGTAGACAGTGGGTACTCTGTTAGAACACATGGGCTACCGTGCAATATAAGATGGAAATACGAACGATGAAGAGAAATCTGATTTGGAAGCAGCAACAACATAAATGTCCGGATGATCCGGGTATAAAGAATAATGATTTAATCAAAATAGAAGAGAAAGTGGAGTGTGGTGGAGAGGAGAAGAAAGGGTGTAGTTTCTGTCGAAGTTCATGTTATCTAAAAGAAGGGCGTTGCGTTCCTAGACCCATTTACTGATATACTTGCTTCTGAGTGCTCCAAGATGAAATAGGATATGTGGAAAAGACAGTAATTCATAAAGTTCGTACGTAGTACTGGGTAGTTTGGTGCAAAATGCAATACATAATGCGGAGTGTTCACGGATTTTTTTTTTTTTTTTTTTTTTTTTAGCTTTTTGTAATAAAATTGAGATGCATTGATCCAAGCCACAAACCCGTAAGTTTACACTGGCCGCAGTAAAACTTTATAGGAATTTGGACGATCGATGATTTGAGTCCCCAAGTTGTGCCAGTTAGTCGCCGTAAAAGATTCAGCCTATTGTAGGCTTTCGTAGCAACCGTCTTTAAATGGGGGCGCCATGTGAGATGTTTGTCGATGGTAAGGCCAAGATATTTTACAGAATTGGTTGGTTTTAGGAGCCTATTGTAGGCTTTCGTAGCAACCGTCTTTAAATGGGGGCGCCATGTGACATATTTGTCGATGGTAAGGCCAAGATATTTTACAGAATTGGTTGGTTTTAGGTGTGCGTCACGAACTGTTAAGTTAAGGTGATCTGGATTTTTCTGAACTTTACTGTGTTTCTTGGGTGGAACAATGAACAATGTTTATGTTTTGCCACGATTGATCTTTAACCTCCATTTATTACACCAGCTATCGAAAAGTTTAAAGCAAATTGCAGTGAGCGATATGTAACGGATAAAGCAATTTAGAGAGAGCTTAACCCGGGGGCACACCAGAATGAATAAGACAGGGTGAGAAATCGAGTTATTGATAGAGATGTAGGCCAATCTGCAGGAGAGGAAGTTAAAAATAAATCGAACATAGGCAACAGGAAGTTTGAAGTTCAAGAGTTTTGCAATGAGTCCTTGATGTCATACTTTATCGAAGGCTTTTTCGAGGTCAAACAGTACTAAACAGGATGGTTTGAAAGTATTATAATGATCTGTTATGATAGTGAGCAATCTTAAGAGTTGGTCATTTTGCAGCAGTTAGGGCGAAAACCTGCTTGATGATGCGGAAGGACATTTTAAGTATAGAGATGGAGATGAAACCTCTGGGCAAGAACCGTTTCAAGAATTTTACTATAAATAGATGTAAGTTAAAATCAACTGATAAGTTACACTATTGGCAGGTTTGTCTGGTTTCAGAAACATTAGAGGTTTCCCAGTATGACGAAAAAAATATCCTGTTCTGGGCACAAAGGTATATATGAGAGATAATAGGTAGAGACGAATATACGGTCCTTCTTTAATGTGACGATATGTGATCGCGTCTATGCCTGGTGCACTGTTTCTTTACAGTATTATGATTCTTATAATTTCGTCGGTGGTGATTGAAGCTGCAAGTGGGTAGTTGACTGGGAGGGAATGAGATGTATATGGTTGAAGCTGACAGTATTGAAAATTAACTTTCTCTGCCGGATGATGTCTGTGCGGTCTTATTGCCTTATAGGAATAAAAATAGTTTGTAAATAGTGGACAAAAGCGTGAGTCTTTTCTTTATCAGTATGGAGAGCATTGTCCTCATAGATTAATGGATATGGCGTATGCGACTGTTTACCCGTAAGTATATTAAAACATTTCCAAAATTTCGTGGGATGAGTTGTATCAGAAAACGTGTTGCAAGTGTCTACCAAGCGGCGTTGCTTATATACTCGTATGTAGTTACGGACAGCCCGTTGAAATTGCCCTTGAAGCCTCAGAGATTTAACATTCCCAGTACACTGGTAATATGGATAGAATTCTCTGGAACGTCTAATAAGTGGAAGGAAATGTGGGGGAATCTAAGGGTGTGAAAGGTGAATAGTTGACTTATGGACGTGATGATCAGTGGATTCATCGATGGATGTGGTGGTAACATCGAGTGTGTGATATAGATCGTCTTTTGTATTAGATGGTTCCAGATTTTCAAGTACGTATGCGGGAAAAAAACGATACGTTTCCCAGTCTGTTTTATCAAATTGTATAACTTGGCGTGGAAAAATAGGATGAGGATAGTTTAAGGTTTGGCGTGTGAAAGTGAGCTTAATTGGGAAATGACTATTGCGCATTGGATCAAGAATGTGTACTCTACATCAAGCAAGGAGATTGTGGGAAACTATGACGATGTCGGGAGTAGTGTTTGAGAGATGGCGAGTTGGTTTGGGTAGTTGCAGAATAGTACCTATAGTATGTGTGATAATGAATATTGGATGTGGCGTTTCTGACGATCAGAACGGCTGTGAAAGTTGATGTCAGCCATGATAACAAACATTCGAAAATTGTTGGAAATATATTGAAAAATTGCATAAGGAAGCTCATGAACTGTTCGCATGTATATTGTTGAAACAGTTACATAAAGATTGGCAAAATAGAGCCTAGAAATCAGGTTTTCAGACAGGTATTGGACTCGCGAGTGAAAGTTATGAAATGGTAAGCTTCGACGGAAACCAATATCTACCCCACCGTTTACTCTGTGGGTTGGTATGGTACTACCATGGCGAATTACGTGATAGTTAGAAACTTTACTAGAACGTGTGGTGGTAAGGCGAGTTTCATTGAGTAAGAAAGCATGAATGGTTTTCCCAAAAAGAATTTGTTCGAATAGGGTGCAATGTACTTGTAAGGAACTAACATTTAGAAAAATAAATTAATACAAGCTATGTCTGGAAACTCAATTACTGATAGCGGTAAGATTAATGATAGAAGAGTCATAGTACACAATTTGAACAGAGTAAGTTGCTTCTAACTTATATTAAGAATTCGTTTGGCTGCCACTTGAATCTGTTGGAATACGTATGACCTTTGGAAAGAAGAATATTTTGGAGTGCTGTGGTCAGAAAAGAAAGAAACTGGTTGATTTGAATGGCTAGTGGATCGTTGAGGTTTGGGCATGTTTCTGTAGTATGAAGTTGAGAACCATATTCGCATTTGGCAGGGTTATGACAATCAGCTGTGGCATGCAACTTATAGATCCGACATTTTTCACAAGGCAATGGAAGTGGAGGTGAAGTGTGATGGCTCCACTCTAAGACTTTTTTTTTATAAAAGCTCAACTGCATAGTAAATCATCGATGATTCTTGGGAGTTAGTCAATACTCGGACCATATAATATGCCACATGCATATTTTTGGTGCGTACGCACTTGAAAATTCAGTGTTCTTCTGCTGAGTGATGTTCCTTGCTGACTTCTTCATCACTGATGCTTGATTCGACTCTACGTATGAACAGAAATAAAGCTGGTTGTTTTCGTGGAGGAGGTGCTGTTTATTATGTTTGTCAGTTAGTTTTGACAAACATATTAAACAGCACCTCCAAAAAATATTGGTTACGAATAGTGCTGAAGTTGAAGTCCGGAGATTTAATGATAATTCCGTTGCGAGTTTAAATAATCTGACTGCCTTGCACTCAAGTGAAGTATTTGGTAAGTTGAAGAAATATTTGCTTTTCGTTTTGGTACTTCGGATCACAATTAGTAAGTAAATAAGTATATGAAGCCGGTTTCGAAATGTCCCCTAGTGAAGTAAACGGCTGCTCGTCATCGGAGAGGGTACTTCTTTCTCGGTAGATTTAGATGGAATACGTTGTAAAGAAAATCCCCCATATCTCGCCGCAGCAATGACTACCTGATTCAATCCACAACTCAGGATCGATCACAGCCTAGACTAGATACCTACACAAGGTATCTCGGTCGAAAAGTTGAGAGGGGGCCACGGTAGCTCAGTGGTAGAGCGTTCACCTCTGGTGCTTGAGGTCCCGAGTTCGGTGGACAAACACCGTGTGCGTGGGTTTTCTCGGGGTTCTCCCGTTTCCTCCCGCTATCTTCATTCCACCATTTCACTCATTTCTCATTATCGCCGTCTCCTTTAGCCTAACCGGCACAAGCGTGGGATGTTAAACTTAAAGATTTCATTTCGGAAAGTTGAGAGCCAATCGAAAGTGCAAGAAGAAATACTTTTTTGTCCGTCGTTCCCTTTAAAGGGTTGTAATGTAGATCTTCGAGTAAGTGCTGTAATGTAGATCAATTGTCTCAGTGGAAATGTAGGTGTTTTAAGGGATTGCCATGTTTATTATTTCTTTATTCATCATATTAATATTAAACATACATGGCTTGAAATGATTCTAAGAAAAAAATAAAATATTTAGCAACCAGCAATAGGTTAATGGCTAGAAATGAACATTACCAGTTATTACATAAACACAAACGATGAAAGGAAATGAAAGTTGACGGCTATAGTACAGAAAATGAACAAAAGTAATGAATGAATGAAATGCAGTGCTTTCCACGTCACATCGCAAGGTTATGTTAGTTCAGACGAATGAAGTTACCTTCTGTTCATGGGGCGATTCAGGAACTGATGAAGACAGAGGAGGCCCTTGTTAATAGGTATTACGGTGCATATGATGGATAGATATATGATGAAAGTTCATGCGGTCGGTAGATTGTATAGATTTCGTGATCCAACATGCCATCATCTAACTGTAAATGATATGTCATGAAGTGTTGGAGAGGGGGTGTCAACGAAAGTTGGTGGGGCATCGTTCTCACGGTCGTAGCGGGGTATATCAAGTATCGTAGGCTGGGGCTGTGCCAAACGCTTGCAGATGTAACTTATACGACGTTGTTTTAGGTACGTTAATAATGGGGGAAAATCGATCATCTCATAAAGTAAACGTGTTTAATGTGGTAGGTTTATGCGGTATGCTAGGCGTATAGAATGGCGCTCGAGTATAGCAAGTTTTTTGATATAATTTTGGGAGTGCAGATATCCAGGCTGTATGTCCGTAAGTAAATGTACTCCCCATGAATGTTTTATATGTATTCAGTACGGTATGCGCCCTTATTTCCCAGGTTGTGCCAACTAATCGTTTGAAACGATTAAGTCGATTTTGCGCTTGACCTATGATATTTTGGTGATATGTGGAGTCCATGCAAGGTGAATGTCAACAATGACACCGAGATACGTAATAGTATTTAACACTAGAATAAGCGTAAGATCAACCAGAAGGCGAAATAGATTCGGGTTTCGATGTGCTCGTGGGCGGCGTCGACGTGGTAAGAAAACTATGGTTTGTGTCTTGGAAGAATTAATATTCAATCTCCAAACATTGTACCAGTGCACAAATGCATCAATAGCTACTTGCATAGTTTTATTAGGAGATTGTACGGCGCGGCCAGTTGTGAAAAAGCAGTGTCGTTAGCAAACTGAAATATTGTGGTGTTATTAGAAACAAGATCAGCGACGTACAGTGAGTATAACAAAGGAGATAAAGATGAGCCTTGTGGTACACCAGATTGCGACAAGATAGGATGAGATAGTATTCCATTGATTGAGATATAAGTTAGTCGTCTTATTAAGAAGGAGTGTATGATGCTGATGTACGAATTTGGTAGGAAGTAGTTACGAAGTTTATATGGTAAACCAGGGTGCCAAACTTTGTCAAAAGATTTTTCCAGATCAAATGCGTGCATGCGACGGACAAGGATTCTTTCCAAGATTTTGCAGAGACAACTAGTGAGGTGAATAGGGCAATAGGATGTGACTTCTGATGGAGGTTTATTTGGTTTAGGAAAGACAAGAACTTTTGAGTGTTTCCAGTCAAGTGGAAAATATCCAGTTCGTAGAATAAAGGTATGGATGGTGTTAAGAGAGTAGAAAACAGTGAGGTGCTTGTCTGATGAGTACATATGTAACAGAGTCAAATCCTGGTGCAGTATTGCGTTTACCTCCAAGTATATTACTAATAGTTTCGTTGTGAATCAGCATGTTAGAGGATTATTTGGTTTAAATCATGATCAGCAGACAGACGAAAGGGAGTAGAAGCTGCATCTGTATGTCGGTTGATTGTTGATTGTAGGCGATCTTGTGTATGACAACCGGGTAAAGGTGTAAATATATCTTGAAAATAGGAAGCAAAAATATTAGCCTTTCCTGCATCCTTAAGGACTGCTTGATGATTTTGATCAATAGAGTATGGCGTACGAGAAGCTCTCTACTGGTTGATCGATGGAACTTGCGCCCATATTTTGCAGGATGTGCTTCATTAGCTAGTGTATTGCAAGTTTGAATCCAGTGGCGTCTCTTAAAGGCAAATATATAATTACGAGTGATCCTTAGGTATTGGCGATGAAGTCAAAACGTTTCAAGGTTACCTGTAGCGAGAGATTCACGGAAAGCTCTGCGGGAAGCTGAAATAAATGGTAAATGTTACGGAGGTAACTTATGTTTGTGTAACTGAACTTCGATTGTTGGAATGGAACGTTGTTATATGTCTTGAGGAGGGGATGTAGTAAGTGCAGTGATTGTTCGATCGAGTTCGTATTGCGTACTAGGCATTGCGAGCGTATTTACTGCAGTGTTTAAATCGGTGTGATATTGATCCCAATTTGCCCTTTGGTAGCAGTAGACCTTCTGAGTAGGAGGCTTCGGCTGAGTGTTGGGAGAACAATGAAGTTCGACTTTGATGGGGACATGGTCGCTACCTATGAAGTCAAGTACAGATATATGAATGGACTGAGAGTGAAGATGAAGTTATTACTTCATCAGGAGTAGTGCGGCTGATAGAACGTGCAGGTTTCGGTAAATATGGAATTCGGCTCCTGTTTCATTTCGAACAAAATCTAGAAAGTTCTCTTTGTCACATTGGGAACGGCTATGAAAATTGAGATTGGCCATGATAATGTAATGTCGGAAGCTGGTATCAATATAACGCAAGAAATCATAGCTAAAAGTTCTACCTAGATGATAGTAAATAGTGACAAAGGTAACTGTTTTGCCTCTAAAATAAATTGTCGTGATGTTATGTTCGGGATGATGAAGCACAGGTGGAACAGTAACTGCACGAAAAGGAAGACTTTGACGAATACCAATAGCTGTGCCTCCGTAGAGGCGTGGACCACTTGGAGCGTCGTGCCGAAGTAAGTGATACTTCGGTATATAGCATGTTACATATGGCGCAAGATAATTTTCATTAAGAAAAAATTTGTTTTCCCTGAAGGAGTGTGTACAGACTACTTGGTGAGTGAACAGTGATCGTATGATAAGAAAAAGTAAATTGTAACTCATAATTAAACATAATATAAATGCGTAGGTAGAATTGTCCATATTAAACATGAACTTCAAGTGGTTGGATTTGAAAATGAACTGTCGGTCCGGAATAAGTTGCATGGAGTTGTAGATTAAACAGTAGTTTGGCTGCGTGCATGATTTGAGTTAGAATATGGTTGTGAAGAAATGGATGGATGTTCTGTAGAGAAATAGTGAGAAAACGGAGTTGATCCTGGACAGCAACTGAATGAAACAACGAATTCGCTGGTGGGCTTCGTGCATTGATCGAGCGGATTGGAAAAACGAATTCAGGCTTAGCTGGATCAGGTTGAGGCTTACAAACAATGTACAGAACAAGGCACAATCAGATCCGACTCAAACTTCGCCCAGAGAACATATAATAGAAAAGAAGAAAAAATTCCAAATTGGAGCTGCCCCCATCCAGATATACCGGAGATATGCTCCGCAACATAACGCACCACGCGACAATATGATATAAGGTAAACGTCGCAAGATACCCATTTATGTCGGAAACGGAAAGGATGGGCAGCACCAGGATATGAAGATATTTGATATACTATAACACTAACTTGGCGGCCATCTTGAAAGAAGCCATCTTGGATATAGCATAAGGTATTGAAATGAGAAGCGGAGTGTATGATATATCAATGTAAGGTAAAATGCAAAAGGAAAACCAATGATGAAACCGCGGAAAACATATGTGTAACGGTATGGAGATTCATCAAGGTAATGAGAAAGAGAAAGGAATAAGCTTACGTTTCTAGCAAAGAATATAGATGAAGGCCTACTGCCATCTAGTGAGCCATTTGTTTCAATATGACATTTGTCACATTTTGTGATGGCCATTTGTCACATGTTGAATTTCAGTCCTTATCAGATGGAATTCATTGCCAGAATTTATGCCATTGTTTTCAACATACTTCAGTTGTATAAAAACATTCATAATATTTCTGTTGCAATTTTGTCCCACAAATATAGTAAAGTGCTTGTACTGTTAATGAAAGTTAGGAAATTTCTTTTAAAATACTTTTTAAGAAAGTAAAATACTATGGCCATGAGATTATATTCCTTGTGATGAGTTTAAAGTCGTAAAATTTTCAATTTATTATTACGTAAACGTACTTTTGATGAAGAATATCTGTAATTGTAAAATTTTACAGCAATTATTCTACATGGCTAATCAAGTGAACAGCAGCAGTAGACTTGGGAGTGGCAGCAGCAGAAAACAAAAGTGGACCTTTGGGGCTAAAACAGGTTAAGTCCAAAAAATGAAAATGTAAAAAAGGTAGCTTCACAACGGTTTCTACTCATCCGATTTGCTTCAAACTTGGCACATATATAGTAAACCGAAAATAAATCGATATGCATTTCTTTGTTAAGGGGAAAAAGGCCTTTGGAAAGATGACTTCAAAGTAAGAAATACGGGTTTTTTCGTTTTTGCGAGAAAGTTTCAGGGGCAATGGCTCCCTTCGAAATGACAAAGGACCCGCACAATTTTTACGGAAATTAGATTTCAGTGGAATTGCTTAAAATCGTTATATGTTGTAGATATTGTGTACTTGAGAAAAGCCTCAATGAACACAGCCACAAATCACTGACCGTTTGACCACTACAGGGCCACTTTTTTGGAAACAGCCGAGGATAACGATATTCTGAATTTCAGTAGAAATGACTGAAATTGTGATATGTTGTAGATATTATGATCCTGAGAAAGCGTCTTAATGGACAAAACCACCAATTACTGACCGTTTGGATAGTACGAGGCCATTTGTTTTTAAAGCAGCCGAGCCAAAGATAGTGATATGCTCGACTTCGGTCCAAATGACAGAAACAGTGATATGTTGTAGATATTGAAATCCTGAGAAAAGGTGTTAATGGACACAACCAGAAGTCACTAATCGTTTGGTCATCACAAGGTTACCTTCTTGAAAACAGGCAAGTATAACTATGTTCTGGATTTCTGTAAGAATGAGTAAATTTGTGATGTGTTGTAGATCTTCTCATCGTGAGAGAAAGTCATATTGGACACAACCATCAATTGTTGACCGTATGGCCACTACAGGTCCAGATTTTTGAAAACAGTCGGGTATAACGATATTTTTGATTACGGTGAAAATGAATGAAACTGTGATACATTGTAGATGTCATGATGCTGAGAAAAATTGTCTAGTGCTGGGTTTTCCTTTGTCTCTCAAGATGAACATCGGAATGTTGTCTATGCTTAAATGATGTTACACGATACTCTCCCCATCCCTTTTCCTGGTTGTTGGATAGGACTTTTCGTGGCTTCATACAATTCCACCAAAATTCCAGAATATCCTTACCCTCTGCTGTTTTAAGAAATGTAGTCCTGTAGTTGCCAAATGGTCAGTGATTTGTGGTTGTGTCCATTGAAACTTTTCTCAGGATCCAATATTAACAATATATTATGGCTTGAAGCAATTTCACCGAAATTCACAATACAGTTACCTTCTACTGTTTCCAAAAAAAAAAAGTGCCCTCGTAATGGCCAAACAGTCAGCAACATATAACAGTTTCAATAAATTACACCGAAATCCAGAATGCCGTTACCTTCTCCTCATTTAACCTTTACAGGACGAACGACTCAAGAGTTGAGCCAGCAGTTTAAACCTCCATCACATTGCTCCTAATTAACCTAAAGAGATTATTTAGGTGTCTATCTCTTTAGGAAGGATCAAACTTTCAACGGTGTGCATTTCATGTACATCGGGAGTCCAGTAGCGGAAGGGTAGGGGAAGAAGTTGGATGTACAAGTTTACCCTCCTCTCAGCATTTGGGGGAGGGAGGCTCTGCCTCCAAAGGAGCTACAAGCACAAAGGTGATATCAATAAAGATAAATAAACATCCTAATTAATGATGAACTGTGTATGGCCATTCTTGAGAACGACAAAACAGTGTTGACAACTTCGGGAAAATGTATTTTTTATTTCAATTTAAAAAAAAAAATTATTTTACAACTTCTTTTACGGGTTGAGCACGAGGGGCATAGAAGTTACATCGTTAAAAATCTATATCTCATAAGCTTTAAAATGAGGTATGGCTTATATCTCTGTGCCAATTAGGAACGTCAGGGTAGACCAAAATATTTCGAAAAATATGTACAGGGTGATTCTTGTAGAAAACATATTCGGACTTTTTTCTCACTTGGTACTGAACTTTCGCCCTTCACTTTTTGTATGATTGTATCCAATGACCGGCGTACACGTGAAAATATTTTTCCTGAGTACGACAAGTAGCACTGTTGCCAGCCAGCTTTTGACAAATTTCCTAAAACAAAATATCTCATTTTCTACAAAACTTTCGTCTTCTTCTTCTTCTGCAAGTTTGGCATGATGGGCACAAAAGTTATCACGTTGGAATCTGTGTATCTGTGACAATTAGAAGGGGTACTAGTGCCGTCAACGTAAAGATCACGATTTTCTTGAAATCCTTACGATTTTCTTGAAATCCTTATCCGTCCTGGAAAAAAAAATGTGTCCCTATAGTGGCCAAACGGTCAGTGATTGATGGTTGTACAAATTGAGACGTTTTCTCAGGATCATAATATCTACAACACATCACGGTTTCATTCATTTCTACCGAAATCCAGAAAACCGTTACCTTCCGCAGTTTGCAAAACTGTGGCCTTGTAGTGGCCAAACGGTGAGTGATTGGTGGCTGTGCCTATTGGGACTTTTTTCACTATCACAATATCTACAACATATCACGATTTCAAGCAATTCCACCGAAATCTAATTTCCGTAAAGATTGTGCGGGTCCTTTGTCATTTCGAAGGGACCCATTGCCCCCTGATACTCTTTTCTCGCAAAAACGACAAAACCCGTATTTCCTACTTGGAAGTCATCTTTGCTTCGGCAGAGTTTCATTTCTTTAATGTGACCCTTTTAATCAAGAAGGCCCATTTTTGAAAAGGGGGTCTTTGCCCCTTAATCTATTTTCTGAAAGAAACAAAAAAATACGTGTCGATTTATTTTCGGCTTACTATATATGTGCTAAGTTTGAAGCAAATCGGATGAGTGAAAACCGTTGTGAAGCTACCTCCTTTACATTTTAATTTTTTGGACTTAATCTGTTTTTGTCCCAAAGTCTTCAATTACAAACGGCACTATTCCTACAACAAGGTTATATTAAAATGTTGAGATAGTGAACTATTTCTATTTTATTAATTTGCATGCATTTAGTAAGTAATATATAGGCTTATACACAATCTCTATACTATCCAAATAGGCCAAACTTTATTATGTATTTTGTAGTGCCCATATGGTTTAAATTATCTCACTTTTCTTTATCAATTAGATATATAAGAATTGTTCTTCACTATAGAAATATTTCTTACATTATTACCAGGAAGTCCCTCGGTAAAGGTATGATATATCAATACATCCCTCCTCCGGAACAGTTGCATGAAGTGTCCTTACATTTTGCTTTGGAAAGATGAAAATGAAATTAAATCTTCCAATGCAATGTTCCAAGATTATACCCTTGAGGATAAGGGAGACAATGATTCAGACAAGTGAATGAAAATAGAGGAATTCGTAGAATGAGAATGTAGAAGGAAATGGGAGTACCCCGAGAAAAACTACGGACACGATGTTGTTCACCATAAAATTACTCGGCCTGGGATCGAGCTAGGGACCCCACGCACCTCAGGTAATCGCTCTACCACTAAGCCACAGTTCCCCCTAGCTTTGGAAAGATGTCAACCCTAGATGTAATAGGGAGGAAGTTTGGCAATTGCAACTTTCAACATTTTCATTTTATAGTACGTTGGTAATAATTAAATGTCCGTTCCAAGTGCGTCAATTCCAAAAACCAAAAATAAATATATAAATAAATAACAAAATAGAACACAATACCTGATTAATCAAATTAGTCACCGTCTCCTACTACACTTTTTCCATACCTCAGTCAACGATTGGATTCCGTGGCAAAACAAGCATGAATTTTGGGATGTGGAGAAATCCTCAACAGCATGTTGAATCTCCCAGACACCAAGGAAGATTTTTCCCTCCCAAGAAGTGATCCAGATGCCGTAAAATGTGGTATTCAATGGGAAAGATATTGCGAGAATACGGTGGGTGAGGAAGAATGTCATACTACACTAATGGAGAGTACATCAATTCTAAATGTAAACCAGCACCGTTCTTTGTACATGTGTGCAAGCTTTGTCGTACAACATAAAGACAAATGTTTGTTGACTACTGCTGGATACTTCCAGGCAGGATTGCGGTGCCTTTCTGCAATGATGTTTTTATCTCATCTCAGAAAAACAGGATGAATTACTCTGACCATAGGCCACCATATTAGCAACAACACATTCTGTGGGTTTAGCAAAACGCCCTGGACTCTGATTATGATTCAACCATTATTCTGCCCGTTTACCATCCATTGTCATATTAGATCCATTTATCATTTGAAGTGCCAATTCAATGCAAGAAACTTACCCAGTTATTCCTTACCTTCAGAGAGCTTCACATCTTCAGACAGCGACTCTTGTTTTCCAGTGTCAACCTATATGGAACCCATCAGTCCATTCATTTTTTATCTTACCGATTGCATAGTCCCGATGACCGACAAAGGTATGATGTACCTCTAACTCGTCTGCAATCGCACGAACACTTTTACGAGGGCTTCCAAGTATTTCTGAAGAGCTCATCCAAATATGGTGTTTGTTTGTTCCCAACGTCACTTATTCTGCAATATTGTGAAACCGAAAAGACATTTGACAAACAAACCACAATTGGTGCGTTCATTCTCCATTCCTGACCCAAATGAACTGTTAATATTCATTGTAGCTTGCTGTCCAAAATATCAGAGTATTAATTTGTAAAGAAAAATAATTCGAAATCGTGTTCTCTATTGTGCACTTTTTATACGATGCTATTCAACAAGGCACTATTCCTGACTTTCTTGTTCCCCAGCCTGTTTACTGGATGTGTGCAGACTTCGTGACGTTAGACACGTGATTTTAGGTACTCCCTGTGCTGGCAAATGTGAGATTTCCGCCAGACGTCAAAGCAGGGATTTTATTCGCAACCAACCTAATAAATTATTCTCTATTAAATATTCGTTATTTGAAGAGATAAAGGAAATAACAGTTGTAATTAAAATGTAATCTTCGTAGTTAAAAATCCTGATTGACTGACTCATATCTACCAACATAAAGCGCATGGGGGAATTCCAGGGTGGCATTGTTTTGTAAAACGCTTACACCAACTAACGAACTTGTTTTTCAGAAATTCTACTTGCAAATTGCCTAATGGGACCTCATTATTTTTTGAAAACAAATATTCATATCTCGAGAGTGCAGGAAGTTGTAGACATGAAAATTGAGATGTTGAATTCCTCATTAAAATAAACAAACACGTTATGCAAATTTGTTATTAATGTAATATCTTTGTGCTTTATAGGTTGTGTTTCGTTGCTGCTATCCTAGCTTGATCAAATAATATGGAAATGTTTTCTTTGTCTTTTCCGCCAAGTGAAATCTCTTAGTCAAGAATGCACATATGGATGCCCAAAGGTAGACTGTGGGACTTCTACTGAGGAAAAAACGGGATTTCCCTGGGACATCCTGGTATCTTGGACCTGCATTTCTTGGCATATACCGTAAGCGTCCCACAATTATACTTCTAGGCTAAAGGAGACATTGATGACGATAATGAGTGCAATAGTTTGATTTGATAAGGAAAGTATAAGGAAAGAAGGGAACCCTGAGAACGCACAAGCTGTTCCCTACGACAAAGCTCACTTTGCGAAAGCCGGGACAAAACTATAGATGCGACGTACAGTCCACAGCAAAAAACCTGTAACATGAGCATGTAAGTTTATTGTGAAACGACAAAGTCTTTTGCTCCAAAATAAGTGTGGAAGGGAGGACGGCGATGGTTCTACTGGAGTGATTCGTGCCACTTAGACGTTATGTTGGTTCCTTAGGCTGTTCGGCGTAGTTTCACAATCAACTTGCATGCTCATGTTACAGGTTTTTTGCTGTGGACTGTACCATAGGTGAGCTTTCAACCACTGAGCTATTGTGCCGTGTGTCAATATTCCGGATTCAACAAAAATGGACATCACCAGTTACCAGCTGGGCAGTGAAGATCTCAATAGGGTGGCTGCAAATGAAGCTCCAAGTGTAATCGACAAGAATTTTGAATTTGCGAGATAAGAACAAAGTGTCCTGGCTTCGTGACCTACCAGCCTATTGTTTTTCAGGAGAATCTTTATGCCAAATCTCTCAAGACCAATCATGTACTAAAGGATTCATTGGCTTTGTAAAATTTATCGGGGCTCGAAGTTTGAATCATCTTATCTACTTTTGTAACGTGTAGTGGTTGAGCCATTTTCAACGTTCAAACGTGCGGAGTGGCCTAAACTCTCAAAATTAATGACAAAATGTGAAAAATGAAATGTTATATTCATAGTGGTTACTTGACATATATATTCGCAAGAAATGGACAAAACGTCTTTTTCATAATGTTTTAATTATTGTATAAATGTCCCAGTGAATATAAACTACTGTCCCATTACACGTTTTGATATTGAGATTATATTCCGTTTAAAGAGCATGCCTTTGACGCTAAAATCATTTCAATCACATCATTAAATATGAGACAGGTATGTTAGTTTATGAAGTCAAATGCGTGATTATTTGGTGTCTATATCATCTCTTCTTTAATAAAACTTTCATAAGCAGGTTTGAGCTGGATGCTCACCACCATTGGCAATCGCAGCGGCAGGAAAGAGGGCAATTGGATTAAGACTAATATTAGGATTTAGATTTCCGGGCTTTCGGCATCTAAGGTTATTTAGCCCGTCACGTTTTTAGGGATGACGCTCCTCAGCGAGCACACTATCCGGGGAAAGGGAAGAAACGATTGAGGAAGGAAGGAAGCGGCTTGGGACCTATAAGTGAGAATGAGAAAAACCCGCCCGGTGTGAATGAGAAAAATCCAGGAAAGCCGCATTTCAGGGTGGCTGGCCTGAAAAAGCGATTTACACTTTTTCGACCGAGTAACCCCACCGGGAATCGAACCCGGGACCACTCACACCGAAGGCTAGAGGATTAGCGACTACGCTATGCGGGGACTTAGAGGGCAAATGGTCTCCCCTCCCAATGAATGTTTGAAAGGGATTTCGGTTCTTCGAAATACACGTGAAATTATAATTGATTTGCTTACTCTCTCACAAGTTACACAATGTGCGTCAGTAATAAATGTTTCTCATATATTTGTGGCTTCGCTTGTGTGTTGATATTTTTCCCCTCCGCCCTGGAATAAATTATACGGGCATTTGCGCTTTTCCACTGTCATCAGTTTAATGCTGCTTAATATTCATATTACCTTCAATAGCTAAAAGGACAGCAAAGAATGGAATATGACCAGTTGCCATATAGAAAAAAGAACACTCCTTCAATTAGTGTAGGTAAAAATTTTTCATAACTAGCGATTTTTTTTTGGGGGGGGGGCTCTTGGGTAGAGAAGGAGTTCGCCAAGCTGTATACGTTTTTTTTTTTGTTAGTAATTATTTTGTTGGCAGTCACACTCAAGGACGCCGATCCTGGGGGTCCGGGGGCCCGGGCCCCCCTAAAGCTCAAGTGGACCCCCCTAGTATATTTATGAATATACAATATTTGACATAATTTGTCTTAATATCCTCATATATAGCTATACCTTCTGCGTCTGAGTTAGCCCCCCAAATTTACAGAGAAATCGGCGCCCTTGGTCACACTGTCCGTTTGGTAAAAGATTTGTAATAAGAAATGCTTATGTGTTCTTTGAAGGGCTTGTTGGTTATTGATCTCAGTACAGATCACATTCTTCTTATAAATTTTCATTGCAATCCAAAGATATTTGGGCGTACTTTAGGTTATGCCTTTTCCCTGTAGCTAACAACATGTAGGCTGTGGCCTATAAAGAATTCATCAATGGGAAGGGGAAATTCAAGTTATTTTATCAGGAGTTTTGAGTGTAATTGTACCTTAAAATGGAAATTCCATTTTTGTAGACAGAAGATAGAACCTGAACCACCCACCCGTGCATACGCCACTGTACGTAAATATCTAAAGATATAAGACCATTACTTCAGGATAATCTGAGATTTAGATTATACCAACAAGGACGAAGAAAGGCATTATTTTAGTAAATTGATTTTAAGTCCAGTAGTGCTTTGTAATATTTTATATATCGTATAGCCTATTTGTGAACTAATGTTCATCCATTTTTCTTTATTATGCGTACAACAACATATATTAATTAAAATATTTCTTACTTAAATAAGGAAATAAGAAGTATTGAACTTGTAAACAGAATAGCACAAAGCATCTGTTTATCAGCGCCATCTACCATCACCTCTTCGGAATTTGCTTTCACGACTGTGATTTCCCTAGCTTCCCCTCTCCAGCATACCTCTCATATGACATGCGTAAAGTTTATCCATGTATTCACTTAGTGGTATTCCCGCAAACCAAATTAACACACAGCGCTCTCTGATTGAAACACACAGAGAGATCCCTGTTCATGCAATAATTAGCACGTGTACTCATACAAATAGCCTATGTAATGATATTATTAAGCACTGATTACACCATTCCTTTTTAGGTTAGTACATACTGTGTCAGAGTTAAATCAGTATACTGAATGTATAGTTTTAATATGAATTATATGTGTATGATTGTACTATGAGTATGAATATTAGTCTGTTGTACATGGTGTTACAAAATTGAGATTTTAAAATATCTGGCGACCTCTCTTGGCTGGATGGTTAGGGTTCACGTCTTTTGTACTGGAGACACAGTTTTGAGTGCCGTTGGAAGCACATAGTGTGACAATTAAGTAACGAGACAGACTTTTCTTTTGTTGCGAAGTTAGTTTCAGCACAGAAGTTATTCATAGTGGTGAATCCTGGAAACACGTGCAAAAATTCCTGCTCGGCCGGACGTCAGTGTGGCGCATGACATGACTAAATCTATATTCACAGTGCGATACCTTGTCATCCTTTCAACAATGATATAAGCAAGGGAAATCTCCAACGAAAAAAATTGAGATGTTCAGAAAGTTTTATGAAGACAATTGCCCTTGTCGTTACCGTGTTTTTGAACTGGATAAGAGGTTTATTTCTGAATGGGGATCTAGGCCGCAATGGCTCAATGGTACACCGTTCACCTCTGGTGCATGGGATTCTTGGTTCGATCCTAGCTCGCGCCAAGTAAGCTTTGTGGTGGACAAACACTATGCGTTTCCTCGGGGTTCTCCCGTTTCCTCCCACTTTCTTAATTCCACCAATTTATTCATTTCTAATCATCACTGTGTCCTTTATCCTAGCCAGCATAATCGTAGGACTTACAACTCAAATATTTCATTTCATTTCATTTTGGAAGGGGATCTGTGAAAGATGATCAGGGTCTGTGAGAGAAGCTGAAATGATTTATAAAGTTAATTATATCAGTTAGAATGACCGAAATGCAAATCTCAAGCAATTTAAGACCTCGTGAGAAGTGTATAGATACTTGGACAAATAACAACGCAGGTTTAAAAGAACGGAACCTATATATACATTTCATGCCCTATTCTTTATCTGCTAAGAGCGCAGTGATTGTAAGACTAAAAACGTGTTTTACGTTACCACATCACACAACCTCGTTGAATCAGCCCCTGTTTGATTACTTCCTTTCTGGCATATTAAGGTCATCACAAAAGGGTTACTGTCTTGACGGCGTTTCCACCATCCAGAAAGCAGTGACAATTATCTTGAACTCCACTACAATTCAAAACTTGTATATTACTGTGTGTCATTTTCCAATAATTGCATTGTGTATGTGTAATTTTGATTAGATAAACGACTTCATGTTACACATATTCCAACCCTGCAAAAATCCATGGGAATAGCATCATAGAAGTGTGTCCTGGAAGGAAGTAAATAGTATGGGTATGTCCTGGAAGTAAATAGTCTAGATGTCGGTGCTTACAGCCATATCTTTTTAGAATGAAGTGTGTGTTTATCCGTATGCTCATGGACTTCATTTATTGTACTTCCATACCAACGGGGCAGGATATGTTACTGATAAAATGCAGAGTTAATTTTGCACTTCTTAAGCATCTGACGAATATTTAGCTTGCATTCATAGCAGTATCTCACGACAACCAGGAATTCTTTCGAGAAACTTGCTTTTCTCTGACGGATAAAAGAGCTCATCCGTGGCTAAGCGGTTAGCGTACACGCCTTTGCGCGGGAGACTTGGGTTCGATTCCCGGCGCTAGCTCATGTGGTTCGGATTCCACGTTAATCAGTAGATCCACGTCTCACATAGCCTCGCTGCTGAAAGGAACGCTAAACTGAAACTCAACTCAACTCAACTCTAACGAATAAAATCAGGACGGATTTTTGCGTCACGTGGGATGTGTGTTAGAGTTTAAATTTTGATGAAGTCTGTAAAAAGATACTCATTCGGTGTGGTTACAGTGAAGTAATTAATATTTTCAATAGGACAACCATACTTAAGAGTCTTCATCCCGGCGAAATTAAAATACCGCTAATTTTACAGTAATTATGTGATATCTTCAAATAGATAAAAGATAATTGAAATATGGAACAAGAGCGCCCTAGACAATATTATTTTGCGTGAGGTACCGTTATCACAAGTCACCTAGTGGCTTTCCGTTTTCAGCTGTTTAGAAACGCGAAAATAAATGCCGATTTTCAAAATGGATCGAAATCGAAAGCAGATAATTGAGTCGTGATAACGGTTTCTCATGTAAAATAATATTGTCCAGGGCGCTCTTGATCCACATTTCGATTATCTTTTATCTATTTGAAGATATCACATAATTACTGTAAAATTAGCGGTATTTTAATTTCGCCGGGATGAAGACTCTTAACTTCCTTTCTCCGTCCTCAACTATAGGTTAGTGGGCAACATGGAAATTTTAAAACTTTTCTCTCCCTTGGAAGAGCTGTTTTCATCTAGATGTTCTATTCTTGGTCTTCCTCTTCCTGGTTTTCCATCTACCTTTATCTCTACAAACATGGTTATCCAAACGGAGTATCGAATAAGAAGGCCAAGTATACTGTTTCTTCTTTCTCCTATTATCTTCATGATCAATGGTTCTTCATTACCTTTCTTTACTACGTCTTTATTCCTTGTCCTTTTGGTCCATGATACACGCAACATTCTGCACCAGCACCATATTTCAAATGTTTCTAGATTGGATATTTCACCGTTTCTCCGTGCCCACGTCTCTGATCCGTAAAGCACCACGCTCCATACCAGAGTCTTAATAAATCGTTTTCGAACCTCCAACGACACCTTTCTTGATGTTAACATTCCTCTTTTCCTATTGAATGCTTGTTTGGCCTGCGCTATTCTGAACCTTACATCTTTTTCACTTCTTTCGCCCGAGGATATTAGACTTCCTAAATAGGGGAACGTCTTAACGTCTTCAAATCTCTCTACATCTAGTCATACGTTTGTCCTTTCCTGTACTGCTCTTGCGCACTTTATTACATAGGTTTTCTTCATAATTATCTTCATTTTGCAGGGTTTTTTCCAGTTGGTCGTTCAAGTTTGAAAGTGCTTCCTACAAGTCCTTTTCGTTCTCCGCTATCAGTGCTGTCATCAGACAAACCATACGTATAAGTTGCCTATGAAGAAACGATCTCTACGCCATTCAGTATTATTCAGTTGCGATAAAGTGTGTTGTGTTAACGCTTAAATTATTCACGCACAGTATGCAGTGATTCTCAATTGGCGCGTCGCGAAAGTTTGGAATATAATAACTATGAAGCAATTACTTTTGAGACAGACTGTACTTGGCAACGCGTCCAGAGGAAACAACTATGTTCAGTACTACATAGATCCACTACTTCATAGAAACTGATAGGCTTATACTGTTATAATTTATATTATATAAAGGTAACCAAGAAAGTTTTGTCGCTTTTTAGCCCACCACCTGCGAACATCGATATGTCACATAAGACGTAATTGAGAGATAAAAAATAGTCCTCATCAGCACTGACCATCTTTTACAAACGTTCGGGAAGACCATGGATTCCATCGTCGTAGAACTTGGTGGGCTGTGAAGCAAAGAAGGTATCAAGTGCATGTTGCACGTCTACCAATGATTTGAACTGGCGTCCTCTAAGGTGATTGTCCATGGAATGGAACAGGTGATAATCGGACGGTGCAATGTCCGGGGAGTATGGCGGATGCAATCGTGTTTTCCATCCAAGACGTAGAAAGGTCATCCTGGCTACGTGGGGCTTAGCGTTGTCTTGTAACAGGAGGACCCCTTTACTATTCAGAAGTGCTGGCTCCAGAGTTTTGAGTTTTTCTTGAACATAGCTCAACTACTAAAAGTACACAGTTGCATTGATGCTCTAACCAGCTGGTAGTAGTTCGCTACGCACGATGCAGCGAGCAGTCCACCAAACACACAGGAGTACCTTCTTCTAGTACAGTGCTGCTTTCTTCTGTTTTGGAACTGGTTCATGGGATATTAACCAATGATGACGGCGCCGCGGAGCTTCGTACAAGACCCACTTCTCATCACATGTCAACATCCTGTCCAGGAATGGTTTCTTCCTCATACGTGACAGGAGTCAAATCATATGGGAGCTATCGACTCAACTTGTAGTGTTTCCCAACTTGATGGAGGTGCTACCGAATGGTTTCTCCACTCACATTCAATTGTAGTGCGAGTTCCTCAGATGTCTGGCCACTGTTCGCCTAAATTGCTGCCTGATGATCATTTTGTACATGTTTTGGTTTTCCGGCACGTGGTCTTCGAGTGTTCGGTTACATTCCTTAAACTTGTTAAACCACCGCTGCACTATTCGCGTAGTTACGACATCCTCACCAAAGTCCTGGCATAACTTCTGCCCCGCTGCAGCGGCGTTTAACCCCAGTTTGAACTTGTACACCATATACGTCTTTATAACGTTCTGTTTAGGTCCCATGTTTACTGTGTCCTCACGCAAGTTCACGGTGTAACTGAAGTGCCATAACCAGGTAGTATGTTGGATATACCCACACCAACAAGTGACCTTCGCCTTATCTTCATTCGCATTCAACTCATGGTGTGAGGGCCAATTGAACACAGACTTCCACAATAAGCGACAGAACTTTCTTGTTTACCTTTACACTATACTAACAACGATCAAACAAACGTGTCGAGATATAATGGGCGCTCAGTGAAGTATGCCGTCAGTCAAAAAAGGTTGGGATCCACTGCTGTGTTTTATCAAAAATCATAAAAGACGTTATTCACGTACAGTAACTACGAAATCCTGGAATCGCGATGTTCTATGCTGTGGCTCTCCAAGATATTCCAGAATTCTATCGTGGTGATGTGGTCAGCGCGCTCAGTGTTTTTAGTTACTGGATATAGACAATAGTTTATTATTATTATTATTATTATTATTATTATTATTATTATTAAGTTTTACGTCCCATGATTAGTCCTTTAGGGTAAGGGAAACAGATGATTAAGACAATTGAATGACGATGGAATAATTAGTGGAATGAGAATGTGGAAGGAAACGGGAGTGCCTCAAGAAAACCCCACGCACTCGATATTGGCCACCACAAACTTACTTAACCGGGATCAAACCAGGGACCCAACGCACCAAAAGTATACTCTCTATCACCGAGCTCCCTATAGGCAATAGCACTCTTGGCCGAACCCGTACTCTTAGTGTTTACCATAAATATGCATTATATATATATATATATATATATATATATATATATATATATATATATATATATATATATATATATAGAATCATCACCAAAATGAATAGAATAAACATTTTGATTGCTGAAATTGATATTTCCCGTATAATACAAAATAATTATATTGACTAACCAGAAATAAAGCCACTTTTCACAAACCTTTTGTGGGTTAAGCGGGGTGCAGAGAAGACTACGTATCCGGCACTACGTAAGTGTCTACTTCGAGTACAATTTTAAAATTACACTCAATTTCAACCAGTAATAATTGAATACAATACACTTGCTAAATGAATTATTTCTTGGAGGCCCTTATTATTATTATAATTCAACTTTCGTTACTTTTTCGGCAGTATGTTTAGTACAAGGGGTCCAGAAGCACGTGAAAACAAAATTTACAGGAGAAATGAATGATGCAAGTACTTAGACGTAACATAACGTAACCAAATCTAACCTAACCTAACATAAACTAACCTAAGCTAACCTGAACTAACTTAAACTAACCTAATATTAGTAGAAATAAGCGAAATTCTCACATTTTTTGAAAAATTGAAAATTTATTTCATGGCCCCTTACACTAATATAACATAAACTAAACTAACCTAATCTAACCCAAACTAACCTAACATAACCTAAACTAATCGAATGTGAACAGAAATTACGAAAATTGTAACATTTTTAAGAGAAAAGAGCTGGACCCTTCTGCTAAACATAGGCCCTTTTTCGACTTGCTTTTTCGATTTCCGTCTAACGTTCGTCCCACAAGCAAAGGCGGATCTAGCCCGAGACCGAGGGGGTCGAGGCTCCCCACTTTACTGAGTGACAAAAATAATTCAAGCTAATATTTATATATTTTTGAAAGTTTATAGTAAACTCATGATATGCCTATTATATTTTTGATTCTGGTTATCTCCCCCTAGTTTTTACCTTATGGATCCGCCTCTACTTACAAGAACATTGTGCCCCAGGATCTGAACCTAGTACCTTAGCACTTAATCCAGCCCTAGGGCCATGGACCCATCCTAGCAAAAAATCATGGTTCATCTGCAGCCAGGCCTGTAGGAGGTCTATGCGGGCCGGCCCGCATAATTTTTTAATGGACCCCTAATATTTTCATGGCCCCCCTGCAAATGAAATATAATACGGAGATGAAATATAATAAGGTTGGATCCGGCCCCCCTAACTTCTACCGTCCTTTCCTCTTACAATTTTGGTCTGGCTACGAGTCTGTCTGCCGCTTCATCAGACTTCGCAAACTATGATTCTTCAGACCTTATATAAAGCGCTAGCATTAACTACTTTCAAGACTGCAAAAGAGAGGTATATTCTTTAGGTTTCAATCTTTTGTCGTACTTACTCACATATAGGCAGTTACTGTTACACTATTCTTAAGTAGAACCAAATTTTAAAATGGTGGAACCAGGGCTATATTTTTGGATTTTGTTTAGATTAAATTGAGTTTCGAAAATTCATCAGAAATATCGATGCTTCTGACAAACTCGAACATATCTTATTTTAATACTTTCCTGATTTTTGACACTAAAGTTATTTTTAATATTTTTAAGTACTATCGGTAGGAAGGAAAGAGTAATACGATATCTTTGGAATAATTCAAGTACAAGGAGTGCAGTATGTGTGTTTGTCATTGCTAGGATTATTGCGTTACTAAAAAAGAATATGTGTATTATGATGATCATCATACCCAATACGCAAATAAATATATAGTTCTAATATTAATATTAACATGCACCGCCCAGAGAAAATAGGTGTGTGCACAAGCGGCAAGAAAACAACATTCCCGTCCCAAACGGACAATGAATATGGTTCAGAAGTGCAGCACAGGAGAATCCATCGACACAAAGAGCCATTGCTAGAACAGTGGGGAAATCGGACAAACTGTAGAGAGATTAATCGCAGAGGATTTTCAGCTTAAACTGAGGTTTAAGCCACGTGCTTACACGCTCACAGCCGAACACAACCGTGAATACAGGGCATATTACAAATGTCTTCATGGACGGCATGCGGTAACCTTAGAAATGCGGTTTTGCCACAAAGGGAAACTTTCACTCCATCAAATTGTGCATAATGCAAAAATTAACGCAGTATACTATCAACAGTATTTCTCGAGTCATTATACCGTATATCCGCATATTCCTTTGTTGTATGGGGTTGAGGTGTCGAAGGTCTTCATTCATCAACGCAAAGTATCCAGTCATACGGCTCGTACAATTGTGGCATACAAGGCCCGCCAAGCATCTACCTTTGTATGTAACATATGAACAACATGTTTGTTTGCGCATATGATTCAATGTTGGACTATACTTCATTACGCACACTGTATACTGTCGTCTTGCTAGTGCCACAATGAAAAGCTTGGTTAGTGTATGCATTCAGTTTAAGTGGCGTTATAATAGGTACGTACTTATTATACGTCAAACATATTTAGACTTACAAAATAACTTACTGAAACAATGCTTCTTGAAACATGCAAATAGCTTGTATGGAAAAGTATCTGAAGCACTCTTCCCATAGAACACGCTTTATAATGAGGCGTGGGAGACCCGGGTTCGATTCCCAGCGGGAGCTCATGTGGTTCGGATTCCACGTTAATCAGTAGGTCCACGTCTCATATAGCCTTGCTGCTGAAAGGGACGCTAAACTAAAATCAACTCAACTCAACGCTTTATAATGAAAAAATATGGTTATAAAAATTCATAATGCCTGTGTTTCTAATCACCACTTCTCATCCATCATGCAGAAGAAAGGTAAATTTTGACTTAAACGGCATCGGGGATGTCACTATTTATCTTAGTGATCCCGATAAATAGTGGATTAGACACTAATATCCTTCGTTCTAATATTTACACACATCTTACTTTGCTCCCTCATCTCACCCGTCCTCACTCTTACGTTGCAAAGTACTAACCTTAGTAGGTCTAAGGTTGATGATCTTCTCAAGTATAAATTTAATTGGTTCAGTAGTTATTGTTTGGTGAGGTAGCACAGAAAACCGCATCCGCTTGTATATACATATATATAGCTTAGGGTTAGTTACTTTTTTTTTAATTATTGATTGCTCAGACGCGCCTCTCCGGTTTCGGCACCTGAAGATTTAAACCGAAACGGGCTATCATCATTGCAATCTTCTCTTCCTTCTTTATTTCATCATTCATTTTCCTTTTTTAGGGCGGAGACAAGGACAAGGACCAGGACGAGGGTTGGGTTACGAAACCACAACACATTGAGCAAACAAAACAATCAAAACAACAAAATAAAATTTAAAGAAAGAAAAAACAGCAAATACTAACTACTAACTACTATTCTCTAATGATTATTTAAGTCTTATTTATCTAATCAAACTAATCTACTCTAGTTTCTGACTCAAGTCGAGCTTAACATTGATCCTATCATAAATGTCATCATTCATTGCTTTTAGTCTATACTTAACTTATCCATGTAGTATTCCATCTTCTTTATTTCATTTCGTTCAGGTTTTCCCTGTATGATTTGGTTTTTCACCTTTGTATATAATTTGATTCTCTCCTGTATGTTTTTTTTTTTTTTTTATTAATTTACCACATTCTCCTACAAAACCATTAAACACACACTTCACTTATCACTATTAAGCACTGTCCACACTGGTATTTATAATGTTACACTATCACACTCCTGTGTGTGAAACACAGTTTAACGCTAAATTCCACTACACACACTACACTTTTCCGTTCCTTTCGTGCATTCTTCGTTAAATCTTGTCTATCACATGTGAGATGATTTTGTTTTTGATATATATTCCTCGGTTGTTTTACTTATGTCCACAGCTCCCAATACAACGGCTTGGGGTCCAGGACCCACTCGGAGCACTTAGTGCGGGCCTTGGTCAGTTGTGTCCCACCGCCGTGTGCACCGGAACCGAAAGCGGCGCGTACGCAACAAGATCGCGGACGGTCGCTGTTTTCTTTTACCCGAGTTCATTTGTCTCATTTCTTAGTTCTATGAGATATTAATGTGCTGTATGTTAGAAGGCACGATGACCCACCACCGAAACACGAAATTCACTCCGGCCTGACACATCCGGAGTTCCAATCCGGTCTGTCCGGGGATGTGTCGAGCCCACTTTGACTCCCGTGCTTCCTTCCGGGGCATGCGGAATACCAGCAATCCTGGAGAAGACCTCCGGTCCGAAAGGAACGCCCCATAAACACGTTCACACATTCAATTTAATTCATTCATATATCTGTTAATTTCTTATTGGTTTCTGTTTGCTAGATTCCTTTCTTCATATTGTTTTTGCTCCGTTCGAAAAATTCAGCCGTAAGTCTATTCAGCACTTTAAAGTCTTTCTCTTCGCTAATAATATCCTCTAATCTTCCTGTTCTTATATTGTTCCTTTCGTTCATTCGGTCTTCTAGTAGGGGACACCACATTACATAGTGTTCCGGAGTTCCAAACTCACCACAACCACAGTTCCCTTCTTCTTTTAAGCAAAACCTTTGAAAATATTGACCATAGGGCCCATGTCTCGTGAGGAAGTGGACAAGGCCTGCAGATAGTTCAAAATGGTTCCATTTTAGTCTTTCACTTATGTTTGGGATTAATTTATGTGTTCGTCTTGCCTTCTCTGAGTTTTTCCAGTCTTGTTGCCACTTTTCTAATATTACTTGCTCTATGTCTTGTATGTTATCTATTTCTTTGCCTATTAGGTCCTGTACCTTACTTTTGTTTTCTTTTTTAAACCAATACATTACTGCCCGTTGGATTATTAATAAATGCATTGGTTTTAACCCCAACAATACAGCTAGTGTATTGTGGGGAGTAGTACCAAATGCCCCGATTAGTCTGATCATTGTATTTCTTTGGGGTCTTTCTATTTTCAGTTTTAGTGCATTGTTTTCTAACAACCTGTGAGCCCAAACGCTGGCAGCATAATTCATAGTTGCCCCTAAAATTGAGTCGTGGTATATTTTTATTATTTTCCGTGGAAGCTTATATTTATTACTTGTTATATTTATTAGTTTATTGGTAATTTTCTGTCCTTTATCACTAATGTAATTTGTGTGATGTCCAAAATTTAGTTTATCATCTACCTGAATGCCAAGATATTTCAATTCGCTTACTCTTTTTATTTTTTCTTCTCCAATTTTGATGGTTGGGTCCCTTGCCAGTTTTGTTCCGAAAATCATATATTTGGATTTTTTCTTGGATAATTTTAGTTTACTTTCTGAATTCCAAGCTTCTAATATTCTTATTATTTCTTTTGAATTTTCTTCTATTTCCCTTCTTGTGTTTGCTGATGTTATTACTGCTAGGTCATCTGCAAAGGCTATTACTCTATCTACACATTTATTTTTGTTTAATGCTTCCAAGCATGGCTGGAATTCAATGTCCCACATCAATGGACCTATAATATATCCCTGTGGGCATCCTTTTTGTGTATTAATGCTTATATCTTCATTCTCTTCTTTTATTATTATTTTTCTGTCTTGAAAATAATCTTTTATTGTTCTCCACAAAAGCATTTAGAGAGTCCTCGGTTGATTTGCTCCTTCTAAAGCCGCATTGCAAGTTGTCTCCTTCAATATTCCTATATTTGTGTAATCTGAAAGCTATTGTTTTTTCATAAATTTTGGAAATATTCCTTACTAAAAGGGTTAGTTACTATGTGTCTTGTTTCAATAACAACTGTCTCAATTTGGAGAATTGAGCTCCTTCGTGGCTAAGCGGTTAGCGTGATACCCGGGATCGATTCCCGGCGGGAGCTCATGTGGTTCGGATTCCATGTTAATCAGTAGGTCCATGTCTCATATAGCCTCGTTGCTGAACGGGACGTAAAACTCAAAAATCAATCAATCAGTTTGGAGAATTGTTTTCCGGTATCTCACCAGATTTATTTTGTTTCCGATCTCAGCCATTATAATCTTCCACAACTTCTTGTATGCCCAATCCTTATTGTAGTATTCTAAAATATTATTTGTATTACTAGGTCCTACCCAACAGTTTATTTCGGGGAGAACCATGAAACTATTCGGAGGGGGTGGTACAAATTCGGCATGAAGATAAATTATGTTAAAATTTCTAAAACCACTTCTAACATTAGATTAAATTTAGTGTAAAATCGGGATGTCGGGTTAAGGGATTCGGAACCCCATCCCATGTGTACATTCCTGGGTAATACATTAAGAGTGCAAATGCACTCTTAAGTTATGATGCACTTAAATATTACTAGAGGAGGACACCATGTCTCGGCAGGCAGTTCATTTATAACCTTTGAATCTAAGGTGCGTTTAACCATTTATCAATCAATACACGTCGAACAGGAGGAAATGAATTTACGATAGCTGTTGTTTTTAGGTACTTTTTATCGATTCGGAATATTTACATTCTACACAGCAAAAAATGAGGTGTTGAAACAACACAAAATGACTACCACTTAAGCGTGTTACTTGTGTGTCAATTCAACACCAAGTACATTGCCTTCAGGGCATATCAGAAATACTTCATTACTGGCTGTGAGTATTTGCATTATTTTTTATGGTTTGGTATGAGCAAAGATTTGCAAAATAAAATATATTTCACACTTTTGCAAGTAACTAAAAACATTTTATGTTTTCTACTATCGGTCATAATAATATTGTTGTAAATTTGTGTATCATCTGACAACAGTTACACAAATAGCAGTTCTTCCATCTGTTTTCTTTATTTGTTATTCTTGTGTCTGAGCACGTATGAACAGAAGATGGTAGGACTGCTGCCTTTGTAACTGTTGCCAGACGATTCACAGGTTTACAATATTATTGTGGCCGATTACAGAAAACAGAACATTATTTGTTACTTGGCATAAGTACCAAATGTATTTCCCGAAGCTTTGCTCATATTAAACGATAAACACTAATGCAAATTCTCTCAGATAGTACCAAGTTATTTCTGATATGCCCGGAAGGCGATGTGCTTGGTGCTGAATTAACACACAAGTAACATGCTAAAGTGGTAGTCATTTTTGTCGGTTCGACACCTCATGTTTTACAGTGCCCTGCTTTGGAATAGTATAAATACGGTATCTTTATACATAACGCAATTTCGAGAAAACAAAGATAATAGCAATACACTAAACAGAAATCAGTAGAATCTCATCATAAGTAATTCCTGTTCAGTTCTACGTAAACAGAAATATAATTGAAGATTAAAAATGGTGAATGATAGAAACGAAAAATATCGTTTTTAATGTTGACGTGTCAAATAAGACATGCTACAGAATGTATTAATTTGAAAAGTGCCTGGTTAGCAGGCGCGCACTCAGACACTTTTGTTGGGAGGGTTCCAGTGCAGTGTTTCTTCCAGACATGTTTTTGGGGAGCACTGTCCTCCCCCGGAGCTCTGAGAATGCCCTCCGGAGGAGACCAAAATAATACGTTTATAATATAATAATAAGGAGAATAGTACCAAGAGGGCCCCCTCCGAAATACTAAATGTCTGAAAGAAACACTGTTCCAGGCTTTGGTTTTGCAGGTACAATACTAAAAGCTAGTACGTCTATGAAGTATTCAATGGATGTTATTCTGTACCAGACAAGACAATAACTAATTGTAAAATATTTCCACCTATATTTATTGAAAAAAAAAATATGATACAACTAAATTGTTTTTAATAACATAAAAACTACAGATGAAGTGTAAGATCGAATTTCTTTTGCTACATCTATCATTTCAGTGTTAAAGAAGTTGAGAAAGCGTACAAATGTATGTTGAAATACGAAGTTTGGAGCGGTCCGGACGTGGGCGCGTCCATGCTGGTGGGCTTCCAAGTAGTTCAAAATAAAATGAAATCTTTTAGTTTAACGTCTTACCATTACGCCCTTTGGGATAAGGGAGACGATGATTAAACCAAGTGAATGATGATGAAAGAATTGGAATGAGAAAGTGCGAGGAAACGGAGTACCCCGAGAAAACCAAAGCACACGATGTTGTCTACCACAAACTTCCTGGTCGGGGATCGAACCAGGGCTCCACGCACCACCGGTAAGTGCTCTACTCCTGAGCCACCGTACGTCCTAGTAGTGCAAGAGAGCGTGTAAAGATGTTTGTACTATATTATATTACATGGAGGGGTAAAAGTGAGAAGGAACGTGGTATCACTAACTCGACAAAATATGTACTTCGTCCCCCCAGTTTCTACAAAAATTACAATAGGTAATGATAGGTAGGGGGAACGGCGTGATGTCATAGAGCTACCTATCGTCCTCCTACCTTTTCAGATCCATTCTTACCCCTGATTAAGTGTATATGTGTGCCTGTTTTTACCACTTTTAGTCCTGAATTCTCCATATAAATCAATAAGCCATAACAACGAAATAGCGAAAATACTCAACACTGTTAATCCCTGAAAGTTTAGATTTGTTGGGGCTCTACTGGAATTAGGTTTCGCCAGGCACGTAGCCAAGGGAGGGTGCGGGGGTGCGGACCCCCTCCTTCGAAACCAGAAATAAAAAAATAATTAAGGGACGGTGAAACAAAAAGAAACGAGAAATAGAAGAATCGGCGTTAAAAATAGAAAGATAAAGCAAGCATTTGGTTACTCTTTCTTATGAGATTTGTATTACTTGCAATACATGGTGGCGAATGAGCGGGATATCCTGGAAAAGTCAGGGAAAAAAGTTACGAAATTCTCAGAATTTCTGCTGCTAGTCAGGGAAATTTCAAGCTTTCGACAGCATAGTGCCGTTCTGAAACAGTATGGACATTTTTAATAATAATTTTTCGTCATCGCTTCTCTGCAATATCGAACATGTTATTTCAGGAACATTTTTCTACTACTCCTTTAACCTGTCATTTGGAAGAGAAAGTAGTTGGCGGAATAATAAAAACAAAAATTTATGTTGAAAGAGAGTTCTGCTCATTGATTTAACAAAGAAACATAGATATAAAATATTTAGAAAACATTATTGAGTATATACTTTTTATAATAGTGGATTTGTACTTTTTATATAATAGTTGAGGTCATAATGAAAGAAAAATTGTTATACGGTGTATTTAAATGAACAGTGGAACGAACGTAGGTATTGTAAAATCATTTTCAATAGTTTTTTATATATAATTTTAGTCGCGATTCCTTCGTAGTTTATTAAAATACTTACTAAGATATCCTCATTTTATTCTCCTAACAAAAAAATATGTTTCCAGTAAATTAGTTTAGATTGATCGAGCTCCTGGGCCTTCAACATTTTATGTCTCCCTCGCTTCCCCCCCTCCTCCCCGCCGACGATTACGAAATCATTGCTAAACGAACCAATATATGTTCCAGTAAAATAGTTAGAATGATCAAGCCCCTGGTGTGACTACAGTATTTTATGTCACGCCCCCCCCCCTTTCCGAAATTCTGGCTACGTGCATGGGTTTTGCAAAATTAACACAGTAGAAGAGAGTTGCCCAAATATCACTGATATCAATTTCTCCTTTAGTTCATATCTCAAAATCATCCTAAGGATTTCTAAACACCACTAAATTTTAACATTTTAATTTAGCCTTAAGCTTTACATTAGAGAGCCGCGGTAGCTCAGATGTAGAGCGTTTACCTCTAATTCATGCACTTTTGTTCGATTCCAGCTCGCGCCAAGTGGGTTGGGTGTTGGACAAACACCAAGTGCAAGAGTTTTCTTGGGATACGCCTGTTTCCTTCCACTTTCTTCATTCCACCATTTCATTCATTTTCATCATCACCACTTTCTTTACCCTACACGGCATAATGTGAAACGTAAAACTCAAAGATTTAATTTCATTTGTTTCTTATTTAATATGTAATAGGCCAGAACATAATAAAATAATTACTAAAGGAGAGATGGGGCAATTGTGTAATACTAGGTACAATTTTCCCGTAACTAGTTGGACGCGCTGGAGTTGAAATTAATTTGACATAGGAAAAGAGAGAAAATATTTGTTATAGACCTTTTGTGAATTTCTTCTCCTAAAGGCTTGTTTTTACAGCATTTTCTTCAAAATTTAGAAGACGTACGCACTAAAACTCAGAACACTGGAACTAAAAGTTAGAGTTATATAAAAGGTTAAAAGAACTTCACAAATCGAAAAAATTTGGTGGCGAAATTTGATAAATAGGAAAATAAAAGCTAAGTTTTAGTGCAAAGTATTGAAATCCAGGAAAATTGAGCGAGTTGAATTGCAGACTGACTTCCATAACCCAGTTTTCTTTTTATATTCGGGCAAATTATCCACTTCTTCAAAAGCATTGATGTGATTTTTTTTTTACGTCATTTACCAACACTCCATTACGTATTATTTAGTTTGTCCATCCTTCCGTCCGGATGACAAAAATCTTAAGAACTTTTTTTGATATGTCAAATGTCATCATCAAGTTTGGCCATGATGTAGTGGGTCGAAAGTTAAGAAGATGGTTTGTTAATGGAGGTGTATTCACCGGAAGTGGTAGAAGTAATCAATTTCCGCTTTTTATGTTGATCACTACAGAGGAACGGCGGCAACAGTGGTTAAGTCGTTTACTGCGATTGATTTAACGTCAAAAAAATACATTTTACTTAAATATTTAACTCTCTACTGAAAACGAAAATGTATGAATTCAGTTGACGTGACGGTCTTAATATTGAACTACATAAAGCCAAAAAAAAAAAAAAAACCTAAGAGAAAGCGACAACAGTTTTTCAAAAACGATTATGCATTCTAATATGTACCATCTCTCTCAACTTCCAACTCAAGCTGAAAGTGGAAAGAAATTAAAAATGTCCAATTTGACGTTCATCGCCGTAGAGTAGAAACGGTACTAGATTGCGAGAAGTATTTTCTGCAAACAATTAAGTGGTCTAAGGATATTATGCCCTCTCTACTAAAACTGGAAATCAGCCAATTCCGGTTTTAACCAGATCACCGTTGGGTTAAAAAACGCTAACAGATAGCAAGAAAAGGTTTTCCGGATTGAATTAAGCGTCTCAAGGAACATTTACCATCTCAATTCTAATCTCACTACTGGAACCGGAAGTGACAGAAATCTATTATCTCTGCCAGATTCAATATTACTTGAGAAAATGCCACTATATACAGACCAAATTCCTTCACGTGGTGTACACGCCACACTTTCACTTATTAAACGCTAGAATTTATTTCCTTTAAAAGAATTCTAAGTGTAGCTAATAAAAGAAGCAAAAACAGTGCAATTGTATGACATTTGTTTAGAAGTCAATAAGTTTGCATCAATTAAGAAAAGAGGGATAAGTCAACCTTATCATAGAAGTTTCGATTGATAACAGAAAAAGAAAAAAGTTTTCCTCTATAAGTTTCGCAAAGTTCAATAGATTATAGGCTGTCAATCTATTTGAAGAAAATTCATTTTTACCAGCGGTACTCCCGAATTACTACATTAAGCTGCTACCAGGGACAGATTTAATGGTGCACCAGTGTATGCGCAAGCCCCTCCATTGTAAAGTGAGAAGCTGTCATTGAAAATAGCTACACTTTCATAAGGATACTCTACGATACAAGTATCCATCATATTCCAAGTGCTCATGATGAAAGAAATTCCTGATCTAAAGCAGGAATGTAGTTATATATGGCACTGAAAATTATACCGATACAATTATACAAATTATACTGGCTCAGTTGGTAAAGCGTTGGCTTCGCATTCGGAAAGTCGTGGCTTCGATTCCCGAGACCTGACACTGAGCATTTCCAGGGCAATTTCACATTCACACTACACATGCTTAAAAGTACTTTTTTTTTAAAATATAAATTTAATTCAAATGTACTGACAGTTATTGATGCACCCCCGTTAGGAAATCTTGGATTTGGCCCTGACTGTAACCTTGAGTAAAATTAGGTTTTACTACCTTTGAAGCAATTATTTTACAAAGAAAGTAGCTTCTTAAGATTAAAGACTTTTCCCTCAAAGAGGAATGACAAATATTTCGTGATGTTCTTATCTAGAGCTTTACGAAACTACTAGTTTCAAATTTTAAAATACAGTACTGTACAAACTATCAGAGAAATAAGATAAACAAATGTTACTGGTTTTATATCTACAAATTCAATAGAATAATACCGGTAGTATAAAATATGAAATATTATTACACTTCTGAATAATGCTATCACAACTTTAGTCATGATTGAATATCATGGATAGTTGTTGAAATGAGAGCAAAACTTGTACAAGGGGGTGAAAGAAGAGAGTGAAAAATAAAGGCTATGGATAGAATTAATACGAAAAAGAAAAAGCTACGAGCTCTCATTTGACGTCTATGTGACAGTCCCGAGTGCAAGAGATGTGGTCGCCTCATTTATCATTCCGTAACAAGGGCATTCGTCTGTTCCACCCGTGGTCAATATGGCGTCACAGGCATGCGACATGGATGCGAAGGGTTGGTAAAACCATAATGAGTGTCCCGACCTTTAACTCCCACCCCTACCACCCCCTTATCAATTTGTCTCTATCTCTCCCGTCTCTTTACATACATACATACATAACCCAAAACCTTGTCTCCTGTCCTTTTTATCCTAACAGTAGATATATGTATTTATACGGGGATTTGAAGAGGATATGCTATTTCGGGGAACCCTAATTGCGCAGGGTGTATGTTTGTTGTTTTCATATAATATCGTTACCCTAAGCAGAACTTAATGGCATTTTGCAGAATTCCCGTCGTGTGTTTCTGTTTAAGCATTAATCACTTCAGATCACTCCTGTTTTGCTAATCGGTTAGAGTTTTCGTTTCGGATCAGAAGACTTGGGTTTGATACCCGGTGAATATCCAGTAGGTTATAATCCTACGCAGGAGTAAAGGTGGATCTGAAAACGTAGGGAGGGGACTCATAACGTCACACCATCGCCAATGCCTATATTTGCCCATTGTAATCTTTTAGGGAGAGACTCCACATATATTTTTGGAAGTGGGGGAACGGACTCTTTGCACGTTCTGCCTCACTTTTACCGATTGATCCTGCGTCATACTGTACACTCACATCTTATACACCAATCATGCTTAAAAAAAAGAAGCAATAAACTTTGTTACAAAATGAAATAGAGATGACGAAAAGCGCTTTAAAGTGATTGATGAAAGGCTGAATTAGATGAAAACGGAAGTAAACAAAAAAAAAAAAAAAAAAAAAAAAAACAATCAGGATGGCTGGTGTGAAGTTACATCTTTCGGATTGAGTGTCCCACCGGGAATCCAATCCTGGCCGCTCAAACAAAAGTCATGAGCGTTAGCATCTATTCTATGCGGTGCAGCTCTGATGCCAAAGTCAAGAAATTATAGCCTTTACTACAATTACAGTCCTTGGGCCTGTCATGAAAGCAGGACAACCCTTTCTTGGCTATGATATAAGGGTGTTTCATAACAACACTGACAACGTTTGGGAGGCGATTTCTGACACAAAGATAAGACAAAAAGTGTAGACCAACCTGTGTGCACAAAAGCTTCCTTTCGAACTTATAGGCTGCCGAAAACATGAGAAAAATGAACTTTAAGGGACCTACCGCAGTCTGGTCAAAACTTCACTTAGAAACGAGTACGTGCCCTATCCAAGTATACAAGTTTCAGAATCCCATGGTACTTCCGCAACAATTTTTGTAGAGGTAGCTGGTGAGTATTTCATATTATATGCCTGTATCCAAACTCCCTCTATAACAATTGTTGTGTAAGTAGTTAGGATTCTGAAAAATGTACTTTTGGATAGCGCACATATTAGTTCTTGAGTGAAGTCTTGACCCGACTACGGTTGATCCCATAGTTTTGCGGCTCTGGACCTTTAAAGCTATTTTTTCATGCTTTTGGTAGCCTATAATACCGAAAGGAAGCATTTGTGAACCCAGGTTGGTCTATACTTTCTGTCTTATCTCTTGTCAGGAATCATCTCCCAAACTTTGTCGCTGTAGTTTAGAAACACCTTGTATGTATGTTAATAAGTAAAAAAGGAAGTAAAATATAGACTATGCAATGTAAAGATAATGTGGTTTCATGTTATACATGTTAATATTCATTAGTATCTTAGTATATATAGTTACTGATACAATATATATCTTTCTAGGTACCGTACATACTATCTAAATCCTATACATTGGAGAATCAACTTACAAATAATCTTTCCTAATTAAGCCAGAATCCTTAACACATTCACAGAAGAATATATATATATATATATATATATATATATATATATATATATATATATATATGTGTGTGGGGGGGGGGGGGAAGTCCGTGTTGAAAAGAATAAACTATAGCAGTTAGCAACTAATTAATCACTTTGCTTTAACTAATTATTTTTATAAGTTGTATAAGTAGTTCTTCTTGACTATTGAATGAGAGCGCACACATTGCTAAGCGGTTAGTGTATACCCTTTTGGTGTGGGAAATCCATGTTTGATTCCCAACAGAGCTTATGTTGTTTGGATCGAACTTTAAGCTGTAGATCAACGACTCATATAGCCTCATTGCTGAAAGAGACGCTAAACTCAAAGCAAATTTTACTATTCGTTATTAAAAGTGGAATGTTCTATTCTTTCTTTCTCCGGGAGGGAAACTGCCTTCCCACGATATACATAAAGATTAGTACTACGTGAGTGACTTTATAATTTATTCTAGCTTAAGTATGCCCAAACTTGAAATTTTACATGCAACAGTAAATAAAATATAACCAAATAATTAATCAATTAGTATTTTGTATTCTAGTAGTAGTAGTAGAAGAAGAAGAAAAATGTTTTAACTATGTATTATTTTATATATTTTATGGGTGGTTGCTAGTATATAGCATAAACGCTATTTTATAAATATACTATATATTTTTACGGTTACTAAGTTATACTTGCAAGCAAGCAAGCAGACTTTTCTTGTTCAAATAGTAAAGAAAAGCATATAAGAAAACACCACAGGAATCAAAAAACATTGTAATCTTGCTTCTAAGGTTGGGATTTTTATATTGGAAGTTCATTTATTAAAAGCTTTCTATTTCATGTGTGTCGCTGCTGGCACTGCTGTCGAAGTGTGTTTTTCCGTACCTCCCTCGAAAGAGCAACGATAAGTTGCTGTAGCCGAGATTTTTCAATAGTTGGACGCGGACAGGTTTGCCACAATGAATTACTTCATGGACTTCCCCATGCGCTATCTTGTTAGCCATTCTAAGTAGCCTACGATGACCATTCGCAAAACCGAATGTCTGAATGACAAATTGGCAACACAGCTGACGTCATTCATTTCTTTCCTCAAAGCAAGGAAAGGGCGGTGGTGGAACTGGGGCCAAAGTATGTTTCACATATTTTCTGAGGTTATACTTGAAATTGAAAGGTTCTAAGGAATTAGATTTTATCAAGAACACCTTTTTATATTTTACTCTGTCTGTTCGGCAGACACAAAGTCTCAAAACCTACAGGTAGCTGATAGATCATAGGCAATTTTCCTCAGGACGTAGAAGAATGTAGAAGATCGAAAGTTAGGTATGATTTATTGGTGGACATGATTCATCTAGGAGATTACAAAATGGAGACAATGAAAATTAAGTTCCCTATTGTATTCCTATCGGAGTAATTATGAATAATATCCTTGCTTAAGGTGGATCACCAGTCGGAAGTCAGTACATATTTTAGCTCATTCCCTTAAGGAGGCAGGCTACTCAATATTTTGTCAGAAGCTAACAATTTTTCTTTTGCCAGTTTCTCGTAAATGAAAAGAGGTAATGAAATATAATTTACCGCAATAATTGATAATGGTATTCTATATCCGAAAATACGAATCGGAAAAAATTTCAGTGTTGCCATCCATAGAAATTACGGTGTGACTAGAATTTGAATTAGGTTAATGTAACGACTAGAAAAATAAACTCAACGGTAATTGATCACTTATCATGCTGTCTGTATTCCTTGTTAACTACTTTTTCAATAATATTTGCATTTATTTTGTAATAACTTATTTATTTTATAATAAACTATGTAAATTATTACAGAATAAATACAAATATTATTTAAAAAGTAGTTAACAAGGAACACAGCATGATAAGTAATCAATTACCGCTGAGTTTATTTTTCTAGTCCTTGTCTTAACCTAGATATTTTGGGTAATTCAAATTCTGGTCACATTGTAATTTCTATGGATGGCAACACTCAAAATTCTTCCGATTTGTATTTTCGGATGTAGAACAACATTATATATTATTGAGGTAGGTTACATTTCATTATCTCATTTCATTTACGAAAAACTGGCAAAAGAAAAATTATTAGCTTTTGAAAAATATTTAGTAGTCTGCCCCCTTAACTACTGCACAATGAAATGTTATATATTATAAATATTGTACTATAAGATAAAGTTACGTTTCAGCTACAACACAAGAAACTGTTTCATTTGGTTACGTCTTCTGATATCGAAAAAGGTAACATATAAAAGAAAATATTTAATTCGTTTTACAATGAGCACACAAGATGGCATTTACTGTTAGATCTTACTAGAAGTGCTCAATTTTATGGAATGTTTATTTGAATATGTAAAGTACTTTAAAGTAACGATCTTATTACGAAAAAGATATATTGTTTGACCGTTTATGATTCACATTTTATTTAAATGTTAATTTACATTTAAGGAAATAGATTTTGAGAAAAGATTTGCGGAGAACGCCATAATGCGTTGTTGCCAAATTTGTACGTTTAATTCTTGGATTCTAGCGTTGCAGTTCGAGAAGCGGAACTTAGCTGTGAATTGTGGTAAGTGTCAAAAACTAATTTCTCCAGTAAGTATCCAAACAGAATTCCATGATTACTTCCTTTATTATCTGGCACCAATAAATACTCGACACTACCTGGCAACGCCGCACTATTCAAGCAGTGTTTAGCATAGCACCGGGAACACCTAGTGATCCACCTTAATAGACTGCCCACAACGATGTTGAGATTAGCGAGATAGAATAGTATTTAGGGTGTAAAGTACGAATTTATTCGTAGAACTTAACATTGAAACCTAAGTCACTTTCTATTTGAAAATTTCAAATACTAAAATGTATTCTACTACCAAGCATTTATTCAACGTAATATAGCATGTTTCATTTAATTTGAGCCTAGTCTTGGTAAAAAGAAAGTAATTAAGTAGTTTGGTTTACAGAAGACAAAACCAAACTCCGTCACGTGGTGTACACCTTGAAATTGCTACTTGTTTATTAGCAAAATATTGCGTTTAACAAAATGCCAATTTTACCTAAAAGTTTAGAAGTTAATAACACTAGTTCCACAATGAGAAATGAAAGTCAACTGTTTAAATTAATACTAAGTATGTTTATAGTTGAGCTCTATCCTACCTTTTATATGGAATTATTCGTTTCCCCACTGTAACACTACCCTTTAGAAAAATAGTACCTTTAAACAAGGATTATGCAAGATGTCAAAAACACTCATAATCTTAAAAGATTTCCTCCGCGATTTCTTGTACACTTCATACTACCTGCTTAGCTTACACACAAAAGTGTATGTTTTTGTTCTACAAGAGAATTGTTACAGTGAGAGCTCTTTTTACAAAATTTCCCTCTCATTTCCTTTACGGATATAGCTCGCCACGCATTCTGCCTTTGTCCCTTGTTCTTCCCAGAGAATTGTCTCTTTTTGTAGTCATACCTTTAATCCGTGATAAAATTGCGTCAACTGTTATAGAAGTGGAAGGAAAAGGTGGCGCTACACGAATTAACGGATTCCCAGAGCAACTTTGTCTCTGAGACTTTGCCAATTGAACTTCCTCGAATTGTAATGTTTCTGCCTAATGCCTTCTATGGGCTGTTTGTAGCGTCTATTAGAGAGATTTCGAGAAGTGTGGATGAGGGGGTAACCAGATGAAGTGAGTGTCTATTCCACTTCTTCGTCCTTTTCTCTTGTTATTTGTTCTGAAAGAGTACTAAAGGTTTTCTGCAAAGTTTAGGAAGATGTTGGGAATTTGAAATCTACTTTTGTTTAATACTAAAGAGAAAAGTGTATACTTTTGTTTAACATTAGTACGTATCTTAGTCTTACATGTAAATATACTGTAGAATAGTATATGTTTGGTTCAAGTTGCCGTATGCAGTTGTAAAGCTGATAATACTCGTAGCAATCTCAAGCAGATAACTTAGAGCGACAAATGGGTTGTAACTATACATGATGCAAACTAAATTAATATTTTAATTCCACACATAATACATGAATAATGTTTCAATCAATGCACATATTCAATACAACGAGGCGCGAATAAATTGAACCTTTCAATATACTAAGACCAGCACGGGCCGAATTTTTCGGCCCGAGCCCAATCCAGCCCGGGCCCGAAAAGTTTTGGAGATTTTCGGCCCGAGCCCGGCCCGGCCCGGCCCAATAAGTTTTTTTTTAAATTCTTGGCCCAAGCCCGGCCTGGGCCCGATAAATTTTAAAAGTTTTTGGCCCGACCCCGGCCCGATAATTTTTTTAAAATATTAGCTCGAGCCCCAATCTTTCTCAAAATTTAGTACTAAATTTGACCTAACCCTCAGAAACATTTTCTAAACTGTGGTTCACAACCTGACGCTTGCCTCCCGAATGGTACCATTGCCTCCTAGAACTTTGCCTGTCATCGAGAGAACAAAAACTCCATTCCCTGTAACAAAATTCTAACTTAATTGATTTTTAGCATAAAGTGAAGATGGCAATATTGGTTAGCGACAGGCAAAACATTCCCACCCCTTCTTGTTATATTTTGAGTTCAGTGAAGGTCAAGGTCAGAGCTCAATTTATCGCATAATGCCTGCAATCCTCTATAGTGAAAGTGGAACCGCTAAGCAACACAAACTGTAAATAGCTATTGTATTTTTTGTAACAATTTTCACGGACACACTTCTTCAACGTTTGGCTTTATTCCAATTATCCTTTAACGAAAGTCAATAATTATTAAAGAATTGCAATTAATCGGCCCCAGCCCGGCCCGACCTAAAGAGAAATCAGTGTCGGCCAGACCAAGCCCGGCCCGTGCAGGTCTCTACAATATACACAAAACAATTTGCGCCAAATCTTCCACATAGACACATATTTCTCACTTTCAATAATATTAACACAATAAATGATGAACTATTTTACTGAACACCTTCCTCTAACCTAACAGTACATATAGCATGTAACTTTGTAAAGTGACTTTTCTATTATCTTTTATTTTATGTTTTTGTACCACAGTACTGGTAGTTGGCTCTTAAAATTGTCTCGATTGAATGTATAGTAATTTAATATTTGACAATTTCTGACAAAAATCTTGTAATATTGGTTGGTTAATTTTCAGTTTAACAACTCAGGCCGACAAGTCATGTGTGTGTGTGTGTGTGTGTGTGTAGGTTCGGATGAAACTGTCCTAATGGCGGCTTAACATACACTTCTAAAGCCTGTATAATAAGTACAATTTTTGCATGTTTTCCAAAATTGCTCACAGGGGAAGATCCCACAAGTTGTCACTCAAATTTGATTGCCACATAGCACATTCAATAGAGCACAGTAGCATAATGCAAAAATGTCGGTCCTCCTGCAGGATTATTTTTGTCCCCCCCTTACCATGCCCATTAACTTCCCACTATATTATGTCCCTGTAGAAGACAATGGTTCATAAATCATAATTAACATAGTGACCATGGAATATAATTAAATTACAATTAAAATTAATGCCTATCAAAAAAAGCAAACGAACTGCTTAATGTCGAAGTTCATTTGAAGCGGTGTAATGTTCTATCATTTTTTCTGCAAATGTTTCTATTATATTACTTACGTCTATTGATCTTGTTCTCACACATTCAACACTTAAAATACTGAGACTGGTCAACCATTCTTGAGACATGGAACTGCGTAAATAGTTCTTTAACAGTTTTAATTTTGAAAAATATCTCTCCGCTGCAAAAACAATCATTGGTAAGGTCAGAAATAACAAAAAAGCTGTGCATACACCGGGAATGCTAGAAGCCAAATTATAGTTATCTATTAATAGGAGATATGCTAGTTCCCGAATTGTTATTTTCAACTTTATTTCATTGTGTAACACCAACAGTGTGTTGAAATCGCAACAGTGGAAGTTATACAGGTTCTGAACTGAATTTAGTAATAGGGATATAATTCCTTTTGCTTAAATTTTTGGACCAAGAAAATATATTTTCAGCACATTGTAGAGTCGGAAGCAAAATCTTTTTCCTTAATCCTCAAGTGCTAAGATAATTTTTTGAAACTGATATTACCAGAATGGAAAAATTTTCATCCAGAGTATATTTTTCCTTTTCTAAAGTAAATAAAGTTATTCAGGGATTGATATTCCGTATTCACCTCACTTTTTTGTTGCTTATAGTTTTTGGCATTTTCTTGGCGGTGGGCCCCACATTCACTGCGTCCTCCACCCCCGCACTGCAGGGCTTGCGGGCCCCTCAGTTGCGCCACTGATAGAGCATCATGAGAAATGAAAAATAAACAAAATTTAAGGTCCTATCTACCAGAAGGATATTAGCTACGGGCTTCAAAATTTGAATATCCAAAAAATTATATCATAAAATTGTGTAACAAATAAAACACAATTCTGACCAGAGCAGAATGAAATATATTAAAAACTATACTTGCAATGTGTTACAGTTTCAAGGACCTAACGTCCACTTCATCAGATACAAACACTCTGAAACTGTAACACATTGTAAGTATAGTTTTTAATATATTTCATTCTGCTCTGGTCAGAATTGTGTTTTATTTGTTACTCTACTTATCCAGAGCCATGGAGTTTGTTCATCATAAAATTGTGTACGTTAAAAGTAAATATCTTGAAAACCGTTAAAGCAATCAAAACAAAAGTTGCACAATATAATGAGAACAAAATACCCTATCGAAAGCCATAAACAGTGAAGCAGTGTGCCATCATTACTCAGCATAAAAATATTTTGTTTGAAATAGCATCATATACAAGTGTGCACAGATTTAAAATGCAGTATTATCACTAAACATAACAGGGAAGCATAGTGATACAGTATTGCACACTGTTAGAGCTACGTGGGCTGAAAATGTACAATGGAGAAGTCTAATATGTGGCAACAGATGGCAATGAAAGGAATCTGGGTCTCATACTATGAATTTAGTTCAAATGCATAACATCGATAGTATAACATAGCAAAATATCAGTAGTGTCACAGAATATTGATGCATTTGTAAAACGAAATTGAGTGATGCCATTTTTACGTCCTATATCAGCTCCGTAGCTATATAGGACGGGACCTATAGCGTAAAGTGGGATCTGAACCACTATGAAAGAGAAAGATAACAATGAACTATAAGGTGAAAAGTACAACGAAAACATGTCCGACGCGGAATTAGAACCCACAATCCCTAATATGTCGGTTGTCTAGCCTTCTAGACCACACGGCTATCCGGCCCGACATAAAAATGAAATAATGTAGTAATAAAATAATTATATTTCCAATGTGAATATGGTAATATTAATTACAAACATAATCATATGAAATGTAGGAGAGGAAGTAAAAGAAAATGTCACTTAACAGGAAGGACATAAACAAAGAAAATATTCCTCCAAATATTGATAAGATAATCTGGAGAACCAGTTTACAGAATTAGAAAACACGTGTTTCTTTCTTCGCATGTGTCATTTTGTTTTCGCGAGTTGTCTGCTTATTTACCGGTGCTACAGAAGCATAATGCGAAACCCTTCTTCTTTTTCTAATACATTCCTTTATTACCATCTGTCGCCACATATCAGACTTCTCCATTGAACATTTTCAGCATGTGTAGTTCTAACAGTATGTAGTGAAGTGTGTGTACCACTACACTTCACTGTTATGTATAGTGATAACAGTGCATTTTAAACCAGTCCACACTTGTATATGATGCTATTTCAAACAAAATATTTTTATGCTGAGTTATGCTGGCACACTGCTTCACTTATGGTAAGATTGTGGTTTTCGATAGGACATTTTTGTTCTCATTATATTGTACAACTTTTGTTTTGATTACTTTAACGGTTTTCAAGATATTTACTTTAAACGTACATACTTTCATGATATAATTTTGTGAATATTCAAATTTAGAAGCCCGTAGCTCCTATCCTTCTGGTCCATAGCACCTTAAATTTCGTTTTCATTTCTCATGATGCTCTATTAAATATGCTATGTGGCAATCAGGTTTGAGCGGCAACTTGTGGGACCTTCGCGTGTCAGATAGGGCACTTTAAATACATTCTCTGAAATGAAATGAAATCTAACATTTACGTCCCACGGACATGCCGGTTAGGCTAAAGTAGACGGTGATAATGAGAGATGAATGAAATGGTGGAATGAAGATGGTGGGAGGAAACGGGAGAACCCACGAGCACGGTGTTTGTCCACCACAAAGTCCACACGGCGCGAGCTGGGATCGAACCAGGATCACCCAAGCAGCGGAGGTGAACGCTTTACTACTGAGCCACCGCGCCCCCAATACATTCTCTGGGTAGTAGAGCATAAGTATTTAAATGCTGAAGTACCCTGATACATGTTTATGCCACATTCAATGTTAGTGTGAGAGAGGACACTATATTGAGCACTGTCAGTAATGGGGAAAATCAATAATTAACAAAGGTTTCTCAAATAATTAACTCAAAACAAGAAGATGCTTACTTACTAGCTTATAGAAATACTACTGTGATTGAGACCAAGAAGACTGGTGCAGCTCTGGCTCCTAATACTTCATCAGTAATTATATTTGCAGTAGGGACCGTTTCCATCCGTGTGGATAATATCAATTCTAAATTCTTGATGCCTCACTCACTTACCTAATTTATCCGAAAGAAATACCCGTAATTTGATTGGGATATATTAGACTGTATACATATCATGAAAAGCTATTCAAATACAGTTCAAGAAAGAGGATGATTATCATAGATTTCTATACCCCTATAAATCTAATGATTTTGGTCCACGTGCCCCAAAAATGAAGTGGATTAGATGCTTTAGCAAAATGGAAGGAGAAACATAAGAAACCTGTCCTCTATGTATTTTTCCTCTAATGACTGTGGACTTCCTGTGGTCTCGTTTAAGACTGGGCCGTGGTGGCTCACTGGTCGAGCGTTCACCTCTGGTGCATGGAGTCCCGGGTTCAAACCCTGCTCCCGCCAAGTGAACTTTGTGGTGGACAAACACCGTGTGCATGGGTTTTCTCGGGGTTCTCCCGTTTCCTCCCACTTTCTTCATTCCACCATTTCATTCATTTCTCATAATCACCGTCTCCTTTAGCCTAACCGGCATAACCGTGGGACGTAAAACTTAAAATTTCATTTCATTTTTTTTTTTTTTTCGTTTAAGACTACATGATGTTAAGTTTCACAACAGTACTAGAATTATGTCTGCCGAACGTCCTACGGAAATGGTGCGCTTATTTTATAAGAATTCACACGAAGTAAATAAACTTATCTCTCATGGATTGAAGGGAGATGCATTGACTTCAAACTTTATCCTTCAAAAAATATTCTCTTTGTAGTAAACAGCTCAAAAAGAAATTGCCTGCAAAGAAGAAGGACGGACGCCATACTAGCGCAAGATCTTGCCCTGAAATCTCATGACTACACACAAACTATGACAGGGTGTCTTTATTGACCTGGGAATTTACAACACATGTAAATCTCTTTGTAGTCCATTGTATAGTTTCGACAATACTTCCTTATTTACATTCAGCAATTTTCTCAGATGAGGATGAACAATCAGTGGGCTTACCGGGTCCTACCACTCCTTAAAAGCGTTGTAGAGGACAATGTAAACACAACCATGCTGGCACTAACTTTCAGAAGAATAAAGAGATCATTCAAAGAAGACTGAGGACATCAATTCACAAATAGATCTTCAAATGAATGAAGACATGTTCATAGGGGAAAATTGTTCTCAAGATACGCTGAACACAGTCATGAAACAAACTATCTCCTGGATTGCACCTATCTTTAAGGGTACATCGCCCTACAAAGAATGAAAGTGAACTATACAGTAATCCTACGCTCCACCAGGACTACTACTCTTAACCAGAAAATGAGGATATTACCATCTGCCAAAGTCAACTTCCATATTTCTTTTGAGCAAGAACAACTCAAGTTTCTGCTATTAAATTATTTAATATCATCTACTTTTAAAACTTTATGATAACTCCTTCTGCTTATCATGAGTAAAGAACAAACATTCATAGGAGCAGCACTTCGGACTAATTTCACCAAGGCTCCAAATCAATTTGTATGATGTAGATTCTCGAAGGAGCACCTTTTAGCACCATAACTAGAATTTTGATGTTGCGACTTTTCGTATCCTATTTGGCGACTCTGCAGTGAACATAAATTACGAAATTTTTATTACAATAAAAAGTCTCACTACAATAAAATTATGTTTGATTCACACTGTTTCATTCTACCGCAATCAAATATTATTTTTATGTATTTCACTCGGATAATACAGTGCTGAGTATAAATATGCATGCCTCTTCGGAGGAAAACTCATATCTTTCGACTCCAGCCACCTGTTCGCACTAAAACGAGTTTATCTTTATCATCACTGAGCTATCTTTGGCGGTGGACCTAGGGGACCTCAGAAAGGATCTCTCTACTCAGGAAGCATTTTTCACTAAGTTATCATGATTATGGACAATACAAATCCTATCTTGCTCATCAATGCCCTATTCTGCGCAACTTAGTACGTTGATCAAAAGCGGTGCTTTCTATAGGCAAAAGAAATTTATCGTGGATGAATCCCGATAAAGCAAAACTAGGATCCCACCAAGTTGGAACTGTTGTCAATATGGGTACTCATCAGAGGAATGTCAACCGAAAGTTGTTTACTACCACTGTGGACTCAGAAGCTCCCTCGTGGCTAAGCGGTTAGCGTACGCGCCTTTCGCGTGGGAGACCCGGGTTCGATTCCACGTGTGGTTTGGATTCCACGTTAATCAGTAGGCCCACGTCTCATATAGCCTCGCTGCTGAACGGGAAGCTAAACTAAAATTAACTCAACTCAACTGTGGACTCAGTAACTAAAATAATGCATGTGACCACGAGTTAAGCAGATGAATGGATCAATCACAGCGAAACATAACAAATGAATTTCGTTTCACAGAGTGAAACTATTGTAGACTTACAAGTTAAGTGAATTCAATATTCAAACTTAAAGTAATACATTTACAACTAGTGTTTGCAATAGAGGAATATGATCACAGATATATATATATTCTTTTCCTTGGATGCTGATTCAATATGAAAAGTCTTTACTCTGTATCTCTTACTGTTCTCGTTATATAAGGAGTAACATTAAAACTGGAAGTGGTATTTCAAATCTATCACTTCTGTTTGCTATAAAATAATACAATCAAGGACGAAACATATTCCCGGTAATGAATCCCGGGAATATGTTTCGCCCCTGATTTTATTCTTTTATTGCAAACAGAAGTGATAGATTTGAAATACCACTTCCAGTTTTAATGTCACTCCTTATAAAGCGAGAACCAAAAATCTGCTTCTCGCTACTTCTATTTTATCCATTATGCGATTAGTTTTATAGAGGAAGGTTACCAAAGAGAACGCACTTAATATTCATTTTCAAATAGCTCCGAAAGTAATGAAGCAAAAATTATATAAATTGTACAAAATTTTAATTGAAGTTTAGGCTGCATTGTAAGAAATAGAAAAGTTTACTACTAGATGTAGAAATGGAGATATATACGTTAAAAAGTTGAAAAACTCAAATGCGTACTCTTAAGGACCAGTGTCCCAAAGAGTGCGTTTTGCGGTCCCTAAGAGGGCGCACTCAACACCTATCATACTTGAAACCTAAACCCCTTCGTAAATTTTAATTTACCCTAAGGTTTGCTTCCGATTGTTCGTATACAGGCGACTCTAAACTATTTTGCTTTTGCTTCCAACAATTTCTTCATTACACGTCCATGTGATTTTAAAGAATTTATTATGAACGTACACGAAATTTAAAACATTAAAGAAAATCTTCGTTTAGTTTCACCCACAAATTATGATTTTTATGAGTAAAATTAATGATGATTTTTTAAATTCTTAGTTCGTGGTTTCATTACATTATTCCGCCAACTGGAAAAAATCCTAAACAACACCTTTAGTGTATGTCTCTTTTAATTCTTAGTTCGTGGTTTCATTACAATCGTAATCGAAGGCATATTTCACTCAGCATTTTCCTCCAGAACACTTCCAGAATCTTTATTTTGATCATTTCCTCACTTCTTAGGACGACGACATCATACCATGAAAGGCAATGGCAAACTACCATGGACCAAAGGCCTACCTTCGGGCAGAACACCACATCATCATTGTAATTTAAGAAATTTTGTGAATTTAAAATACTTCTTATATATGATTTACAGTTGGTGCTTGAATCGAAGACAAACAATTACAAATAATTCTACAATCCATTCAAACATCATATTTCACTCCGAGAGTAACTGATGAGAATAACCGCAGTCTGTAATATGAATGCCGCTACCCACACACACTATCAAAGAAATTCTCCCAAAGAGTACGTGCGCGTTCTTTGGTAACTCACAAACGAGCACTCTTTGGGAAACAGCAGTCAACTCGAGTAAAATTCATCCATGTGGCTGCACATGCAAGACCCCCGAAACAAAGCCATGGTAAACAATTCTATCTGCATTCATGTTTCCTACCATGCAACAAGGGTACTGTAGTTAGCTGCTATATCAGAATAATTTCTTAACTAAGAGTATTAAAATATTACATCAAGAATTCAAAAAAGTTATTTTTAGCTGTATTTTCTGTTTGCAGCGATTCGTTAACATACCTTCTCTTCGTATCATCTCTCACACAAAGACGCATCAAACAGCGTAGCAATAACAATTCTGTGTGTTACCACTTCAGCGTAATTGGCACTGCGCGCTCTTAGGGTGTGCGTACTCTTTGGTAACCCTCCTCTAATCGAATAAACGTAATTTTCATCACTTCCGGTTTCAACAGGTACATAAAGGTCGAGTCAAAATTCATTCTTGAGGCGCTGAATCTATCAAAGAAAGGCTCTTGATACCCCCTACCGTTTTGCTCTGTGGAAATAGGTATTGAAACTAGAAGTACAAGTAAATTTCAATCATTTTCGACTTCGGTAGAATACTGCAGGTGATGAAGGTATGTTCTCTTGAGACATTGAACCGATTCCAAAAAAACATCTTGTCGCTGTGTACTACCGTTCTTTTCTATTATCGTAAACATTGAAACACGAAGGGGTTGATTTCTACTACTTCCGGTTTAAAAAGAGAATTGATCTAGGATATGAAATACATATATTTTGGCGTCGCTCAATCGATTACAGTAAACCGATTCTCGATATATTTTACCATTGTCGCTGTATGGATGTTAGTATTGAAGCCGGAAACAGTAGTAAATTTCAACCACATCCTGTTTTAGGAGAATGTTGTGAATGTCAATCATCTATTTCCTTGAGATGTTTAATAGGTTTCAAAGAACTATTTGTCACTATCTATTACCGTTTTTGTTCTACGTCGCCAAAAAAGCATTGAAACCGAAAATGGACAATTTCAAGCACTTTGAATAAGAAGTCAACTGATAAGATGAAACCTATTCTTGGGACGCTAAATCGATTTTTTAAAGTAAATATCTTAATATCTCTCAACGTTTTTGCTCTGTTATATCTTAACAAATAGATGGATGGATGGATATACCCGTTCTATAAGTCTTGCGATTCTATGCATAGCATAGCTTGGCAATCTAAAAACCAAACAAAGAGAACAAGAACAATAAAAACAACATTAAGAAAAATCTTCTTCCAGAATTTCTACGTATTTTTCAAAATATATTATTGTATAGCTAATATTTGAGTAAAAATAGATAATTAAAAAACGAATTGGTACACGTGTACAAACCATCGGAAAATTTCCTAATTGGCAAATACAATAATTTCTGTCTGTTATTGTACAGTACGTAATATTATCCAATTCTTAATCCGAGGAAATCATACCATACAAAATTAAAAGAGGATAGAGCTCTTGCTCTCTATGACCTCAATAAAAGTTGATCCTTAGGAATTCCCTGGGTAATTTTCCTTCAATCTTTTCGCCATTTATTCTCTTGCTACGTTTTCCTTCTAACACACACACAGAGACACGTTTATATATCTATATCTATATCTATCTATCTATCTATCTATATATATATATATATATACGAGTGTATGCACATATATCCCTTCGGAACCCATTGCCATGGAAACGGAACTATTCTTTTTGCCGCTTTGTTCTCCAAAAGCATTCATCTGAGTCACATGGGACAAGGTGACATAGAGAGAGAGAGTGCGAACTCAAATGTATACACTTCTTTCGAAGAAAGAAAGACACACACAAGGGGTAGTTAATACGAAAGAAAAAGGCAATAGTTGCCGCTAAGGAATTCTGCCTTCAAACCACATACTCATCTGTTGCTGCTGCTGTTCGCTCCATCTTTTCCCGTCCTTGTGTTCTAGATACGTCTCTTTTCTTTCTTGCTTCTTTGACTCTTCTGGTACCATTTTGTGTTATTTTTCTTCAATCGGTGACAGTGTTCTCCCTTACGAAGTTTTCTCCCTTCTTCGTGTTCTTTTTCATCTACTTACCTTTGCCTGTCCTTGGTGAAAGTTATGTATTGCATCTTCACACAAGAGACTTCGTCACCTATAGGTAACATAGTCTACATATATGTATTACCTTTAGACGTTATTTCAATGATTTAGAAAATAACATTTAACCTAATAGAAAAATAACTAATATTGACATACTCAATTTAAGCTCTTACACAACAGTAATGAAAAGTATTAAGTTCCAACCCAAATAGCATGACGATGTTTTTAATGTAAAATGTTTTATTTTAATTATAGGGTAATTCGGGAACAAGTGAACATAGTAAGCATTAAAGTAAAAAAAAAATCTTACACAGAAATCATAGCACGGCTGAGTGGCAATTATATATGAATAGGACAGAGCTGCATTCTGAAAATATAATATTGTTCATATCGTGTCTCAAAGTAACGTGCACAGAAAGAAATGAATACAAGGTAAATTATTCACTTCACCTCACACGTGGGGGTGAAGCGAATATACATATGGGGTAAAGTGGTGAGAAGAAATGCCCTCGACATAATGTAAATAACAAGATACAAACTGCTAAATAATGAGAACATAGCTAACGAAGAACACCTCTATCATGTAAAAGAACACAAGCTATTGTTGTAGAAATGCTTAAGAAGCAAATAGACATACCAACCTGAGACAGTGTCCAAAGTACCGTCTCGGGGGCATTGAGTTGTCTGACCTTACAATAAAGACCACAATATTTGAGTTCCCAATAGGTCTTGAACCCAGGTTTCTCCTATACGAGATTGTGGTTTGAAGGACAGACAAGAAATAGATGCAAATATGTTATTTGGTCCATATTGTATACATGAAATGATTAATGATATACGGAATGATTAACAGGACTATTTACATCACTCCTAAATATGTAGTCACTTCACCCAACACGTCGATTTTTTTTAACGTTTTGTATCTTTATGTTCGCAATATATTGAGGCGTATCTATATACATGCGTACCTAATAATCACCTCAGGCTGCTGTGGAATTATTTGGTACAACACGATTACTTCAGGAAAGAATTGCTCTAGTTTTTTACTCTTCCATATTACAATACCAACAAAAAAGGCTAGAAATCTACTCACTTTCCCTCCTGTCCATATTCGCTGCATTCAATCCCTCCTTTCCTCTGTACACTACCTTCTTCGTCAATACTGCTCACTCCCCAAATTCAATACTGCATACACAGGGGCTTTGCAAAAGAGCTGTGCTTTGCTGCCACATACGTATCATTAATCTTACCTTTATTCACTTCACCCCTATGGTCACTTACCCCCGAATTACCCTACGTTATCTTTTTTTGCAGTAGGATATTTATTATTAGTAGTAGATTTAGAAACTGAATAGTAATAAAGTTTGTTTATTTAAATATCAACGACAAATTTTATCAATGTAACTGAATAAAGTAGAAAGAGAAAAAATATGTATACACACAGTAAAAAATTGTTGTTTTAATTCAACTCAATTTTAACATAGGGCAGTAGTTCCAGCGTAACTACCACTATGCGGTATTAGTTCAATACAAACACCGCGGTGTTGGCGTTTAACACGTGGGGTGTGTTACGACTTTAACACACAACCGGTGTTGAGTGGTGTTAAATTCGGATCTGTGTTAGTATTTTCGGTGTTGATTCGACACCATGTCAGGGTCGGTATTGTGGAGAAAAGTGTTGAGTGTTACTTGTAGTGGTATAGCCAACACGAAGAAAGTAACACAGTGTGTAGTGTGTTAATTATTTTGTGTTAATATTACACCATGTCAAGTGTCAATATAACAGTCCCTGCGTTATTTCAACATCATTTTCTTGTTATTTCTACACACAATCTGTGTCATAATTCAAGGTCAAAGCCGTATAAGTAACAATTTTGGTATTAATTCAACACTCCTTGCGTTAAAATTCAAGGTCAGACCACCAGATTAACACCGTTTTTGGTGTTAGTTCGACTCCACTTCAGTGTTACTACGATACCTATTTCGGAGTTGATATAAACTCCGTGTGTGTTATTGATGTAACTATTTTTCTGTACTCGAAAACTATGTAGTATGCATGTTTACGCTTACCGAAGATTCTAATTTTAAAATAAAATTAGTAAACTACAGAACACTTCATATAGAAAATCTTCATAAAAATTTTTGTCGTCCTCCTCACAACGTTCACCAACATCTTGTTCAAAAATGATAGGAAACTCTTACTTATATTCTTATAATATGCTTGCCTCTTAATCGTGATTCTACTTGTTTTGCGCCATTTTTGAAACACAGTCATCGCTGTTGTCTGGTGAGCTCTAGTGAAGTGTAGAAGCGACACAGTGATACCTTGTTGTTTCTCGCTGTTGACATATTTCTTCAGAAACATTATGTAAAACGATTGAAAACACATTGCGCGGTTTACATGTTGAAATTTTGCGTATACCTGGATTTGTTTAAGTATTTCTTTCTACTGTGTTTGTCTGTAGCTTCAATTCATACGCCTTTATAATTAGATGCCCAACATATTTGGGAATCACGCAGAAAACAACACCGAGGATTCCACACTTGTGTTAATTTAATACACAGGCTGCGTGTCAATGCAACTACCGGCATTTGACACACAACTCCAAATGGAGAGTGAGTTGTTCTAACCACCTGTTTGTGTTATATTTTTGACACAATCGTGTTAACACAAAGGTTTGTCGTTGAAATAAAACAACGATTTTTTTTACAGTGCAGTAAAATGTGTCTTCAACGAACTCTTTATTAAACGGAAACTTGTGTTAAACGGAAATATTTCTCAGTTTCGTAAATTTACTGGCGAAAATCGTGTTAAATTCTCTTCATTTAACGGAAACTGTTCTACGCAGACTACAGAAACCAAAATGAGCCTCTTAACGGAAAATTTCAAGTTTGGGTGTGCAGCATTTAGAAAGTGTTTATACATCCTCTGACATGTTAGAATATATATATATATATATATATATATATATATATATATATATATATATTAGCAAAACAAACAGTGATGTGCAAACCGAAGTAGACATGACGGAAGCGAACATGCCTTAATTCAGAATTATACGGTAAATCTGAAAGGAGAAGAGGAGATGGAAAAAAAAGATAAATAAGGCATTGAGTTGCAAGAAGATTTTAGAGCAAAGATTTATCAAGATTCTCAAAAATTTAAAGGAACTGAATTATTTACCTTACGTCGAAATGATACTAATATGCTTAGTGCGGTTTCTCAGGTAAAAGTCTCTGGAAAGTTGGTCAGATAAGCAGCGATGTGTACGGAAAACCCTCCTTGGCTATTGGAAAAATTAAGTTAACGTGTGTACAGTATTTTTATGCTCATTTTAAGTTTTGGGTGTATTAATTCATAGTAGAAAAACTTAGTGTACATTGACTAAGGTAGGTATAGCAACTTATTCTATCTCAGTATGTCCATTATATGCATGCACTTTTTTGCATAGGTCTACCTACCTTCGTTAAATGGAAGCTTATCTTCAACGGAAATGTTTACGAGTCCAGTTTGAATCCGCTAAACACGGGTTTTTACTGTATATTAAATGAAATTCAGATCAAAATCTAGAAGTTATCCTCAGTTGCACTCACTTGTTTGTTCCTATTCTCCTCTACTGACTAGTCCTTCCCGTTGGTTTACCGGCTAGTGGTGCATCCACCTTTGGTGCACGTAGTTTCGGGTTCCATTCCAACCAATGACTCGAATTCCACTTTAAACTGTAAATCCAATATCTATACAAATACGATACTGAAATATGGCGTTAAACTTAAATAAACAAATCGTCTTCTGACTAATAAAAGATTCTAAGTTTTTTTTTTTCTTTCCGTTCTATTCTTCTTTTGGTAAAACTAAATAAATTCATTCGGCATGTATATGTGAATGGCAGTGCTAAATAAATAAATAAAAGTAGGGAGCACGGTAGGTAATTCCTATTTCATAGATTTCAACATTTAATCTCAACGTTTGCTTATTTTCTTTCAGGAAGTTTAGTGTATATTTTCAAAATCAAAAATGATGCTACATAGAATGCACTGATTGTAGTGAAATTCGAACCACTGTGATGAATTCAGATTACAACGCTCTTTCACCACGAATTGAACATACAAATACATTCACCAAAGAACCACGCAATAACCACTCTCTTCCAGTATTTTAGTTAATCCTATTCAATTTTCTACTAAATTTAGTGTAAAAGAAACACAAACACAAGATCTTAAAAGGCAATTAAGAGAAACAGTAAAATATCGGTTTCACTTTGCCATCTTCTGTCTAATTTGTCAGTTCTTTACGCCACATCCGGATATGAATAGGACTTGCTTGCATATTTTTTTAAATCCCTCTCAACCCTAGTCATAGGAAGTAAATACGAGATTCTGACTGGTTGAAGTTATTCATACGGATAGCATAGAACTCCTCTGCTATCGGCCCTCGTGCCCGAGCGGCTAGCACAACGCGCTAGCAATAATAATAATTGCTTTTGGCGTGAATTCAAACCCCGACTAAGGAAAATTTTATTTCGGTCAGTGGCATATTTACAATTTTCTTTCGGAGGGGGCTTTGCTAACTTTCGGGGGGAAGGGGCTATGCCTGAAAATGTGACAATTCTGCAAGATATTTCAAATACTTTACTATAGTAAGTAAGATTTCGGGGAGGGGCTTAAGCCCGGAAGCCATCCCCCTAAATACGCCACTGATTTAAATGTTCTTTTTTTTAATTTTTGTAACTCTTTTTTCATTAAAATAAGATGAAAATAATACTGAAAAATGATTTACTTACGTTACGCGTGTAGTTTTACTAAAGGAATCTATAGTGTAAGTAGCAGCAGTAATAGTAGTAGTTGTAGAAGTAGTAGCAGTAATAGGAGTAGGAGTAATACTAGTAGTAGTAATAGGAACACGTTAAAATCCCCTCAGGGGTCGTTTTGTTCTACCTTTATCCCATGATATAAATTTAACCTCAGTTGCTTCTTCAATTTTCTTCTTGAATTTCAACAAAGTGACAATTTTCTTCTATTACTATAATACAAAATACATGCACCCGAATATTTGGAGAATCGTAAACTGCAACCAATCATTTGAAACGGTGTAATGTTCTATCATTTTTTTCTGCAAATATTTCTATTATACACTGAGAAAAAAAAATGTAGGTGGCATACTTAAAAACGTAGGTTACATTCGTAATTCCTGTAGTTTCTGGACTTAACGTACAACCGTATATAACATCCTGCAGCAAACGTATAGCTGAAAAAGTATGTATTATACGTACTGTCTGCACAAGTGCAATGACGTCATTCGTGTGACGTTATCTGCAGTAACAAGTATATACGGAGGTAATATCTAGCTTTGTGACGTCAGGGTCGTATGTAGCATGTGGGTTAATAATGACGACATACACTGATTATCAGGACGGAGCATGATTTCAAGAAGTATGCAATATACGTTCTGTACGTATGTTTCTTGCGTTCAACCCCGAGACAGCATCTATATTGTACTTGCGCCCCATACGTACGACTAGATACAGTATACGTATTGTACGTATGTATTATACAGATTTTCCTTATGTCGCACACAGCTTGTCCAGATACAGCATACAGAATATCCGTATGCACCATACAGAGTGCATATATGTAGCTTACAGACTGTCTGCATGCAGCATATAGATTATACGTATGTCGCGTACAGGTTGGCCATATGTAATGTATAGATTGGATGTATATAGCTAATAGGTTGTCCATATGAAATATACAGATTTTACCTGTATCGAATACGTATTGCCTTCTTGTAATGTATGGATCGGACATATGCAGGATCTAGAGTGTACGTATAGTGCACCATTATTAAAGTGCTGCAACATACTGCAAAGTGCATGATACATTCTTACTGTAATGTTGTCAAATATTGTTTTACTCTGTATGAAAACAAAAATAGCTTAAAATATGGTTGATCTCCTTTGTGCCAATAATAATAAAATTAACAATACTACACTTTTCAAATCTTAGTTTGGAGCAGTGAAACTGTCCAAAGAAATGTATTTACCTGCAGGGTATCCTATAAGTTTGGGCTTCCTGCTAATTCGTTGGAAAGCTACTGCAAAGTCAAGTGTTGAAAAGTGACACAAGCGTTAATTTTAAAATTATGGGCACAAAGCAGGGGCGGATCCAGGACGGACTTCTGGGGGGGGGCCGGTCGGCGGTAATACTGCTACTTTTAAGAGCTCCAAACTTGTTATGGATGGGTTTATTTATATATAAAATAAGAAAGTTTCCTCTTCTGGGGGGGGCGATCGCCCCGATCGCCCCCCTCTGGATCCGCCCCTGGCACAAAGGAGGTTAACCATATATTAAACTATTTTCGTTTCCATACAGAGTAAATCAATATGTGATATATTACTGTAAGAATTTATCATATGGTTTGCAGTTAGTTAGTTGCAGCACTTCAATAATAATGCAAAATGCACAGCCTTATACAATCCTATATTCAAACTCAAACAAGATTTACGTACAATCATTTATTAAGCTGTTATCATCCATTGCTAGTACGATATAAAGATTATTTTACCTCATTCTTTTCCTTAATAGTATCTTCTACTAAAGTGCAGTTGTTACCACAAGAGGCCTGAATAGAATTTTCCAGAAATAACTTTTCTGTACATTTTAATTAACAGGTATGTCTTTTTTTTTTTTTTTTAATGTCGCAATAATTAAAAGTGTGGTGTCATGCGGAAACGTATTCGCTTACAATATGATTCCTACTCAGTACTCGTCATTAAAAATGCAACACCAAGAAGGAGACTGGGTAGATGCGCCAAAGTTCCCAGGCCGATACCTAATAGTAAGTGCAGAATACTCTTAAACGTCCGCTGTATTCGCTGTGTGACAGCGGAGGCGTTGTGCAGCCATCGACTAAACATATTTATTCTTCCCTGCTATATACATTCTGCAAATTTGGACTTTCCTGGATGCATCCTTCTTAGTGCAACATTTTAAGGAAAGAGCAATTTAACAGTCTCATACATTGCTTAAAGAAAGAGCAATGATTCTCAGAATTACTCGGAAGATATATATACACAATAATTTAAAACGGTTATTTCAAACTTTGCAATTCAAAGCACGAAAAGAACTATAGATAAAGGAACACTGATTTTAGCCAAATAGTAATTAGTAAACTCAATCACACTCAGTACCATTAGTTGCTTGGTGTTATCCGTAAGTCAGAGATCACGGTATCTCATTTCGTGTAGATTTTTTCATTTGTTTAACGCTAAAAATATATTTTATCGCTAATTGAACCCAGTACCATATATATACCGACAGGACGTACCTTAGTCACAAGGTGACATGAGTGAAACACTAAACTATTCGATTGGCACCTGCGGCCTTGTCAACACTAGAGAAAGTTACAAAGTGATTAAGTAAATACGGAACATAGTTCATACAAAGTATAGCGATGTATGAAGTCTCCGTTTCACTCGACTTGGATAAAGGATACATCTGAAATAGCAACAAAGAAATATATAATGATTTCTCTGGATAATTTGGATTAGTCCAGAATTCGAACACACACGCGCTGGTAAGTCCAACATTTTTTTTTTTTACTTCTTTCTTCGGATTCCCAATAAAGTTGACTACTGAAAAGCTGAGTTATAGATTCTGTATTAAAACACCACCTTCGCTAGACATGTTCAGTATACACATTGTCTTACATACAGAACAATACATTAGTTATTAATGCATGTCTGAAATAATAGTGCTTCGTATAGAATTTTACTTCATCCAATCGCAATAGCACAAAGATAAAAAATATTGCGAGGGATAATGTTCTTATTACAGAGAAAAAGAATTAAAATGACTTAACATTAACAATCATTTTCTTTAAACAGAGATAATATTTTATTATAATTTATGGAAGAAAGAAATAATTTGTAGTACAGTATCTTTATTAGGGTTATATATTCGTACAAAATAATGTAAGTACAACTGAGTCTGTCTTCAGAAAGGGCGTACTTTTAGCCACAACCTACACTGCTTCTTTTGACTGTCTTTCAAGCAGAATCCTGGTTTGATGCACGAAATACCTGCAACAAAAATCAGAAAATATTTAAAATGTTATATTCAGTGTGCTTAATTTGGTTGTACTTAACAATACAAAGTATCTTAACATTTTTTAGATTAAATGGACAAAATCTGTTCGGTCAGGTATGGACTTTTGGGTTGCACGTAGAAAAACTATGAAGTGTTTATTGATGCTGAACAACAACTCAAAATGTATTACCATTCAAAAGTAAGTGGGTACCTCAATGGTGTTCGGGCTACCATGGGGTACCTAATGTCTGTATTTTTTAGATATATGAAAATATATGTCTCTAAAATGTAAGGAACTGACATCTGTTTACCGAAAACCTCAACTCGGTAAGCCTTATGGATATCGAGATATGGGAAAATAAAGAGCGACACTACAGAACTGTGGAGTTTGCGTACTAGATGGTGCAGTTTCGGAAACGTAATTACGAGGGCTTACAACAACCTCAAAAGTAGTTTCAATTAAATACACTACACACACGCCCTGATGGGGGTTTTCGGGTACCATGATATTCCCAGAACTCTCATTTCTAAATATTCTAAAATATGTCTTAATAACGTTTTAAAGAACGTTAGAGGTGTGTGTTTACCGAAACCGCAAGTCGGTACGCCTAACAGTTACCGAAATATGGTGAAATAAAAAGCGACACCATAGGTACGTGGAGCTTGCATATTAGACAGTACAATTTAGAAAATTAATTAAAATATGACTATCAAGATATTGTCAAATAAAGGGAGGATCCATATAGTTATGGGGTTTTCGTGTTAGGTGGTAAAATTTCCGAAACCGGTCATGTAAAGTTAATAAGCATCAGTAGCAATTTCATCTTAAAATAATTAGGTATTTCCATGGAGTTTAAGAACATCATGGGGTCTACCAAGATTAAATTTTAAAAGTTTTGTAAAATATATTTTGACATTTGTAAAGAGTATTAGAAATATGTATTTACCTAAAAGTTCCAGCTAGTACATCTAGCAGCTAGAGAGACACCATACAATAAAAGCGTATTAGATCTTGAAATTTCAGAAAACAATTATTGATCCTAACAAAAGTTAAATAAGATGGTACTTTTATGGGTTAAGTGAGTACCTCAGACTCGTCAGTACAATTTCGATCGAAAGATTAATTCAGCTCTAAATTTTCTTTGGACAATTCCAAGCGTTCATCGGGCTCTGAAATAAAGTGAACATTTTTTGTCAATATCTAATATAGCAAGCGAGATATAAGGAATTATGCATTTTATGACGTCGTAAAAATAGAGACCCACATGGATTTGTACTTTTGAGTATTTGCTGTAAGAAGAAGAAATTTCAGAAAACAACCGTATATACCTTAATAGACAATTAAATGGGCGAGGGCACGATGGCTTAGGGGTAGAGTGCTTACCTCTAGTGTATTGGGTTCTTGGTTCGATCCACGGTCAAGTCAGTTTGTAGTGCACATCGTATTCGTGGGTTTTCTCGGGGTACTCTCTTTCCTCCCACCTTTGCATTTCATCAATTCTGTCAACAACATTCACTTGCTTTAATCATAATCTCCCTGAGACTAAAATGCATAATCGTGGGTCGCTACACTGAAATATTTCCTTTTATTTAATTTTAAATTAAATAGGGAGTTAAGTATGATCGTATCTCTACAGGTTAAGTGAATACTCCAATAGTTTCTGCAAAAAAGATTAGTTAAATACCCTACCACTAAGCTACTGTGTCCCCGCCCACTGAATTGTCTATTAAGGTATATACAGTAGTTTTCTGAATGTTTTTCTTATAGGAAAGAGCCAAAAGTACAAATCCGTAAAGATCTCTATTTTTACGTCATAAAATATATAATTCCTTATATCTTGGTTACTATCTTAGATATTGACAGCGAATTTTCATTCTTTTGCACAGCTCGATGAACCCTTGGAATTGCCTGAAGAAAACCTAGGACTGAACTAATCTTTCGATCGAAATTGTACTGAGGTACTCATTTAACCCATAGAAGTACCATCTTATTTAATTTTGTTGCCACCAATAATTGTTTCCGAAATTTCAAGATCTTGTACGCTTTTATTTCACAGTGTTTCTCCAGATGTTAGATGTACTAGCTGGAAGTTTTGGGTAAACACATATTTCAAATACTGTTTACAAATGTCAGATTATATTTTCAAAAGCTTTTAAAATTTAATTTTGGTAGACTCCATGATGTTCTAACACTCCATGAAGATATCTAATTACTTTAAGATGAAATTGCTACTGGTGTTTATTAACTTTCCATGACCGATTTCGGAAATTTTAGCATCTAACACGAAAACCCCTTAACTGTGTTGGTCCTCCCTTTATTTGACAACATCTTGATAGCCGTTGGTCATATTTTAATTCAATTTCCGAATTGTAGCGTCAAGTATGCAAGCCCCACATACCTATAGTTTATTTTCCCATACCTCGGTATCCATAAGGCTTACCGAGTTGCAGTTTTCAGTAAAAAAAAAAAATCAGTTCTTTACATTTTAGAGACATGTATTTCCATATATCTAAAACGCAGAAATTAAGTACCGCATTGGAACTCCATTGGAGTACTCACTTACTTTTGCATAGCAGGGTAAAAACGCCAGTGGTTCTCACTTTAAGGTTGAAAACATACTATTTTGTCTCTTCTCTGAGCATCGTGAATCTGTCGGAGCTGTACCATAGTTGGAAAGACTCACTGATCCTTCCTATAATGACCATGTAGTTAGAATTAAAAAAGGAGTAGCCGTTGGAGGAAAAACAATATTTTAAAATCCTTGCACCAGTAGTCGTCACCTTAAAATCAAAATGTTCCAGTAGAAGTCAGCATTCTCTACCAGTGTTCGTCACTCAAATAACTTGACATAATTTATTCAAAAACGCACTGTGTATCAGTTTAGGGTTAAGAATACAATATAAAGTAGTAAGCTTAATAACTTTGCATCACTTTTAGCACTCAAGAAATAAAATAAAAACGTTTTTACATACTTTTTAAAGCAATTTCAGAGAGAAAAATGTTAACTGAATTCAAAAGTTAACTGTATATCACTTCCACGTTAAGAGTACAATATTAAATACTATGTTTAATAACTATACGTCACTTTAAACTCTCAAGAATGAAAATAAACGTTTGTACATACATTTTAAAAACAATCTGAGAAACAAAATAAGTTAACTGAATTCAAAATTTAATTATACATCACCTTAAGCTTGAGAATACACTATAAAATACAGAGATTAATAAAAAATGAAATCTTTAAGTTTAACGTCTCACGATTATGCCGGTTAGGCTACAGGAGACGGAGATAATGAGAAATGAGTGAAATGGTGGAATGAAGAAAGTGGGAGGAAACGGGAGAACCCCGAGAAAACCCACGAGCACGGTGTTTGTCCACTACAAAGTCCACACGGCGCGAGTTGGGATCGAACCAGGGACCCCAAACACCGGAGGTTAACACTCTACCACTGAGCCACCGCGCCCCCCTGAGATTAATAATAATGCATTACTGAAGAATGAAAACAAAAATGTTTTAGCTACCTATATTGTATTTACATGTTACCGGTATTTCTCATTAACTTTTTTTTTTGATACCTCATGAACAAGTCTAGGGATGCGCAAGAGAAAAGATTTGAGATTGTCTCCTCTCGAAAAGGTGCCGCGAAAGTTATGTCTCGTCTCGAAAACTGGATCCGTTTCTATTGGAAGAGCTCTATCTCGTCTCGAATTTCGTAACAAAATTTCTGTCTCGTCTTGTCTCGTGCGCATCCCTAATCAGGTCCATAGCCAAAAACTTCATTTCGGAGGGGGTTCGATAGGGCTTTGGGATATCCGAATTTAGATATAGATAATCGATATTGACAAACTATCGAAACTTGTTCGAAATATTGAAAAATACAGCAATATCGAAATATAAACAATATCAAAAATCGAAAATATAGAAATATGAAAGAGATCAAAAATATGGATATATCGATCAAAAATGGATATATGATCTTGGAATACGATTTGGTGGAATAATGAGGGAGAAAAATAATCATTGATTAAATATTAAATTGAAAAGAAATAAGAGCCTGACGCTCAAATACTTATCTATCCGGCACCCATCTTGATCCCCATAAAATATCATGAAGTGCTTGATTGATTCTAAACCCAATAATAGTAATAGTAATTTAACAACAAACACAGAATATATAATTTACGCACCTTGAAATGTAGAAATTAATGATTGTAATCCCCAGCTTTCCAATAGACGTTTGATTTCTCCAAATGAAGATTCGGATATCTTGTTTCTTCTCAAGCAATAATGGGTTACAATAATCAGTTGCAGTCCAAAGCCAAGTCACTAAGTTAAGCATGAAAATAAAGAATTCATTAGTTAGGTGCATACAAAATCCTACGCATATAAATCCGAATCTACTTGTATTAAATTGTAAATTTAAACAAACTAAATTATACTACTTTGGAAAGCGTCTCCAAATATAATGTTTTCATTCTAAAGTGAAGGAATTTTTAAAATCGGATGACCCGTTTGCGCTGTACACTCGCTATGCGTCCAATGTGAAATGAAAATGCAACATTGCCATTTACCTGGACCCACAACGTAAGTGAGTGAAGTTACTGTCTTTTACGCTAACATGTCGATGGCCAGCCCCCGTTTCAAACAGTAACTTCATTCACTTATGTTGTGGGTCCAGGTAAATGACAACGTTGCATTTTCATTTAAAATTGGGTGCATAAAGAGTATACAGCACAAACATCTCGTCCGATTTTTTTAAGAAAGTGTTCACTTTAGATTGTAAACGTGATATTTCGAGATGTTTTTCCTCTTACATTTTGTTGTAACTCTGATAATAACAGAGTTATCCTATGTCAGGGAACGTTTGAGACATCCTGTATACATCATAAGAAGTTCCTTTCTAAATTCTACACGGATGTGGTTTCATTGAATGAGAGGTGGGTGATACACATTAGGCCTTTTGGTAGTACGTCACACGGACGACCGTAATTTTGTGTTCAAAATTTTTATGAATTGATGTGATATGTGATACATATGGCCACGGACTAGAATTTTCTCAGTATGTCAAATATGCAATCAGATTTCATGCAGCTTAATTTGGTGAAAAGCTATTGCCAATTGAACGTTACATTTACCTCTTTCTTGCAGATGTTGAACCATGCCGTTAGCACGTGAGGAATGGATCGAAATAATCAAACTGTGGGGCGGGAGGAGTATATGTGCAGTGGTTGCCGATTGCAGTCATCCACAATGTGACTCTGTGTCACATGTTTCAGTGTCACAGTAATTAACTAAATTTGAGAAGACGGGGACATTCGTGAACATACATCGTAGCGGTTCAAACTCGCGGAACCTTTTTCCTTCCCCATTTTGAACCGGTACATGAAAATGCCATTTTCTCCATGTTTGCCTGCGCCGATTTTGAAAATTCCTTCACTAATCGATTTCTCTCGTCGAGTACTACAAGAAACAGTTAAAATCTCGCGGGCCCTTTTTTCTTCCCCATTTTGAACTGGTACATGAAAATGCGATTTTCTTCATGCTTGCCTGCGCCGATTTTGACAATTCCTTCACTAGTCGATTTCTCTCGTCGAGTATTACAAGAATCAGTTAAAATCTTGCGGCCCTTTTTTCTTCCCCACTTTGAACCGGAACATGAAAATGAGATTTTCTCTATGTTTGCCTGCGCCGATTTTGAAAATTCCTTCACTAATCGATTTCTCTCGACGAGTACTACAAGAATCAGTTAAAATCTCGCGGAACCTTTTTCCTTCCCCATTTTGAACCGGTACATGAAAATGCCATTTTCTCCATGTTTGCCTGCGCCGATTTTGAAAATTCCTTCACTAATCGATTTCTCTCGTCGAGTACTACAAGAAACAGTTAAAATCTCGCGGGCCCTTTTTTCTTCCCCATTTTGAACTGATACATGAAAATGCGATTTTCTTCATGCTTGCCTGCGCCGATTTTGACAATTCTTCACTAGTCAATTTCTCTCGTCGAGTACTACAAGAATCAGTTAAAATCTCGCGGTTCTTTTTCATTCCCCATTTTGAACCGGAACATAAAAACGAGATTTTCTCTATGTTTGCCTGCGCCGATTTTGAAAATTCCTTCACTAATCGATTTCTCTCGACGAGTACTACAAGAAACAGTTAAAATCTCGCGGGCCCTTTTTTCTTCCCTATTTTGAACTGGTACATGAAAATGCGATTTTCTTCATGCTTGCCTGCGCCGATTTTGACAATTCCTTCACTAGTCGATTTCTCTCGTCGAGTATTACAAGAATCAGTTAAAATCTTGCGGCCCTTTTTTCTTCCACACTTTGAACCGGAACATGAAAATGAGATTTTCTCTATGTTTGCCTGCGCCGATTTTGAAAATTCCTTCACTAATCGATTTCTCTCGACGAGTACTACAAGAATCAGTTAAAATCTCGCGGAACCTTTTTCCTTCCCCATTTTGAACCGGTACATGAAAATGCCATTTTCTCCATGTTTGCCTGCGCCGATTTTGAAAATTCCTTCACTAATGGATTTCTCTCGTCGTGTACAAGAATCAATTAAAATCTCGCGGTCGTCTTTTCTTCCCCATTTTGAACAGGTACATGAAAATGCGATTTTCTGCATGTTTACCTGCGCCGATTTTGAAAATTCTTTCAGTAATTTATTTCTGTTGTCGAGTACTATAAGAATCAGTTAAAATCTCGCGGGCCCTTTTTTCTTCCCCAAGCCAATATTTTTGTATATTTTGAATGTATTCAAGTATGGAACAAAAGTATTATATAATTCCCTTAGTAGGTTTCTCAACTTCATATTTTTCAACTTAAATTTTATTTATTTTAATTATTTATTTTCTTGTGACTCAATATTTAATTGCAATCGTTCATTGGGGAGAAGGGTGGCCATTCTCAAATATATAAATATAGTATTCATAAAATTTATGTGTTCTCGTACTATTAGTTTCTTCCACTAGACCTGGAAATTGAAAAATTAATACCTGGAAAACCTGGAAAATTCAGGGAAATTGAGTTCCATATTTATGTATGAACACTGCTATTTACAATTTTTTTTTCGAATAGGGAGAACTGTACAAAAGGGTGTTTTGGGAATGGTATAACAATAGGTTTCTGGGAGTGTTGTTCGAAATGAAATCTTTAAGTTTTACGTCCCACTATTATGCTGGCTAGGCTAAAGATAACGGGGTGTTGTTCGGTGGGGGTCAATGTTGCCAATTTTGGGTAAAGTCGCTAAATAAGGGGAATTCGACCTCAACGATAGCGTAGGTTGACCATAAAATTTTCAGTTAAAAACGGGACAGGTTCTTGCAACCCTAGACTTTTAGATCTACCTTTGTTCTTATCAGTGCCTTGATATCAGATTTCCTCCTCTCTCTCTTTGTTACAGAGCGGGTACTTATGAAAAAGGAAAGACACGTTGAAATTTGTTCAACACACAACCAACTGCTAAAACCTCTGCTGCCTTTCGAGCAGTACTGCGAACTATAGAGTATGTTTAATATAGGGAATTTCAGTTCAATTTTTGCCTCTTTGTTATTATTAATTATTAATACTTTTAAAAGGAGTAAAGATACTGGGTTTGTTATTTACTTCTTTCATTTACATAGAACGGGACGAATACTACTTTTTCCATCTACTGACGGGACGGCCGGGACACGCCACTAAAACGGGACTGCCCCGGTCAAAACGGGACGTATGGTCGCCCTACGATAGCGACAAAAAATATTTTTTTCCGATTGGAGACTTTTTTGGGTGATTTTTAAATGACGATTTACCTACTTACACATTTAGCGACTTTTTGCTCCAAACAAAATGTTCATCTGTAGAGAAGTATTATTAGTTCAAAACAGTTTTTACGTTCTTTTTTTCTGTTTGTTTGTTTTAATCAGCGCAACTGATGAAGAGTTTGGAAATACAGCATACTCACTGCCCCACAATCCTGCATTGTTATGTTACCCTTGCCCTCTAACGAAGAACAACTACAAACTTGATGTCCTTTAGTTCGCAGAGTTTCCGTTGAGAAACACACGTAATACATCATTACCGATAGCAACAAGATTAGCTATAGATTGCGTGAATAAAGGCGAAGAAGATGTTTGTTATATTTGTCCTATGGGGTCTTTTAATTATTCTGCACTTTTTCTTTTACAAAAAAATTGCTTAACGTAAGTACTGTAGTGTTAATTATTTCGGAACTATTTTGACCACAATATGAACAAAAGTACCCGAAACAACCTGAAATGATCCCTGAATTAAAGGATTGGTTGCGCCCTATTTACAAAGATGTGAGTAGAACCAGCGGCGCAAATCTGTCTTCAACATTGGGGGGGGAAGACCGTTACCATACTTTTTTTGGCGATGTCCAAAATACTTATGAAGTTGAAAAACAATGTTGTGGAGGATCAGAGTTGTCTTCAGCGTTGGGAGGCTGCAGATTTGAGGCTTATTCTGGGGGACATCTATTTTATCTCACGTTCCTTTGTAGCAATCGGACAAAAATAATCAAATTTCTCCCAAAAAACACATTTCAAATCGGATTATTGGGGAGAAGTCCCCCTCAGTTCCAAGATTGGAGGGGACATGTATCCGTCATCCCCCCCCCCACGGATTTGCGCCAGTGAGTAGAACATATTGTTTAGTTTACATCTACAACTTTAAAACAATGCTTATAGACAATGAATTTCTCTATTATTTTTTATAGCGACTTTTCACCCAACATTGGAGTCGTCATATCCCGTTTCGCAAACTTATTGCCAACATTTTGGAAACTGGTTGCGAAGAGAGCTACAATGGATGAGTCGAGTTATTTCGTCGCTTCCGCTGTGAACCTAAGTACAAGATTCCAAAGAGATTAAGAAAAAATGAAATGAAACCTTTGAGTTTTACGTCCCACAGTTATGCCGGTTAGGCTAAAGGAGACGCTGATGATAAGCAATGAATGAAATGATGGAATGAAGAAAGTGGAAGGAAACGGGAGAACCCCGAGGAAACCCACGCACAAGGTGTTTGTCCATCACAAAGTTCATTTGACGGGGGCTGGGATCGAACCCGGGACCCCAAGTACCGGAGGTGAACGCTCTACCACTGAGCCACCGCAGCTCTTAAGAGATTAAGAGTCACAAACATAGTCACTTTCAATTTTGTAATATATATAGGTCTATATATTGCATCACTGACTAATAACTAAAATCCTTGGATTGTATATATAAAAGTCGCCCCCTGCCCGTAAAAAGCATCATTCGAACTCGGAATCGAACAATTGCATCTGTAAAACAGTGCTGATTTGATTTTAACGTTCCTTTCAGCAGCAAGGCTGTATGAGACGTGGACCTACAGATTAACGTGGAATCCGAACCACATAAGCTCCGGCCGGGAATCGAAAAAATGAAATGAAATCTTTGAGTTTTATGTCCTACGGTTATGCCGGTTAGGCTAATGGAGACGGTGATGAGTAATGAATTAAATAGTGGAATGAAGAAAGTGGGAGGAAACGGGAGAACCCCGAGAAAACCCACGCACACGGTGTTTGTCCACCACAAGGTTCACTTGGCGGGGCTGGGATCGAACCCGGGACCCCAAGCACCAGAGGTGAACCTTCTACCACTGAGCCACCGCGGCCCCCGGCCGGGAATCGAACCCGGGTGTCCCACGCCAAAGGCGTGTTCACTAACCACTTAGCCACGAGGGAGCTCATCTATAAGGCAGTGTAAGCAAACAAAAAAACGCACACTGGATGTTTGCGCAACTGAGGATCAAAACATTCTCAATGGAGTATGAGAAATAGTTAACGCCAATCAAAGTGTGCTTTTGCTTATTTATTACTTCGTTAATACTTAATTCCTTCTAGAAATAGTGAAATTATACTATGAAGAAACACTAATAAACTAATAACAATTACGTTGTATTTCTTACCACACCACGACCATTTTTACCACCCATAGAATTTGAACCTAGTACTATACTGCATTAGTCACGCCGTAACGAAAGATGAAATTCAAACACCTGGCACTCGTAGCTGTTGAAGCTGTGTTGTAGCTACCTGTATATCACGCGGCCTGCGTTGGTACTCCTCAACATAAATACCTCACAGCCCAAAGCCAGGAAACATCACAAACAGAAGACAGGGGCACAAGCAGTGCCTGACACTTCACGAACTCTAAACCCGCCAAGACTCAACTCAACATGACCTTCAACTACGTTCTAGAAACCAAACCAATGCTAAGGCACAAACTTACCAACTTCCTATATGAAAACACAAGAAAAAAATCTAACTTTTTTGGTTCCAAAGTGATGACATAACAATAATACTAAAAAGGTTTTAATTTTCAGTAACCCAAACATTAATTAACTAGGGAACATAACAAAGCAAAAATAAATAAAAATAAAAATAAATTAAATTAAAAAATAAAAATCTGACAAGTAAACTTTCCCTGACTACTTTTTTTTTTAATTTCATTGAGGCTGTAAAATATGTCAGTATCTTCGTAAAATATATATATTTCAATGTAAACAAGTTCTTTAAACAAAAGAAAGCTTTGTAGTAGAGCGCTTACCTCTGACGCGTTAGGTCCCTGGTTCGATTTCTGCTCCCGACAAATAGCCTTTTGGTGAACACTGTAGGTGTGGTTATTCTTAAGACTTTCCAGTTTCCTTACATTTTCTTGATTCCACCATTATCATGTATCTCATTGTCACCTTCTCTCTTACATTGATGTACAATCATGGGGCGTTAAACTAAAAGCAAAAAAAAAAAAATGCAAATATCCTAGTAAAAATGAGTTTTCTAGACTACACAAGTGGCCCCGCGTAGGGTAGTCGCTAGCGCTCTCGCCTTCGGTGCGAACGGTTCCGGGTTCGATCCCGGGGGAGAACTCGGTCGAAAAAGTATCAAAAGATTTTAAGTCCAGCCATCCTGAATGAGGTTTCCTTGGGTTTTCCTCATTCACAGCAGGCAAGTGCCGGAGTGGTACCTAACATATAGGTCCCAGGCCATTTTCTTCCTTCCCCAATCCTTTCTTCCCTTCCTTTCCCCGGATAGTGTACTCGCCGAGGAAAGTCATCCCTCATATGGGGTAACAAGGCCATTGATGCCGAAAGCCCAGAAATCTAAATCCTAAATCTTCACTACACAAGGAAATTTCCGCGCTGAAAACGGTTTATTAGCAATTATGTTAAGCAGTCCTGTAGTAAATCTGCACCAAGTAATAAATCGTCACATATAAAATGGAATGAATAAACACATAACATTCATTTTGCTACCTTGAAACATAATATGTTTCAAAACATTAATATTCAAAGTTTTTTCAAAATTCAGATTCACCCATTCCATTCTCCTCAATCATTTACGAGTTACAATAGTAAGAATTGTAGTCATAAACTACATTACTTACTTAGTACTATATTAAAGCAAGTTACACTAAAAGAATATATAATTAATGGAATATTTAACTAAAGTAATAGTTAACTATTGTACTTACCCAGGCTTTTGTTTCCTTCCTCTCTTCTGTTCCGTTTGTAAACAACCTCGTTTCGCAAGCAAAAGACGGTAGTTCAATGACGTCAGCCATGGCGAAAGAAAGAGTGTCTATAGGCGGTCTGGATCTTACACACAGATGGACGTATATAACGTATAGCTGAAGTATTTAACATACGTATACGTATGTAAAATACCTAAAATTGTTAGATGTCAGACATCCTGCAGCGACATGATGTAACATCTAAGCGCGTTAAAGGCAGTAGCTGTGTAGCATATGGATAAAGTACGCTCCGTACAGATTTCCTTAGTAAACATAACGAATCCTTGTATTTGTACAATATACCGCTGTCTGGATAATGGATTTTTCTCAGTGTATTACTTACGTCTATTGATCTTGTTCTCTCACATTCAACACTTAAAATATTGAGACTGGTCAACCGTTCTTGAGATATGGAACTGCGTAAATAGTTCTTTAACAGTTTTAATTTTGAACAAGATCTCTCAGCTGCAGAAACACTTATTGGTAAGGTCAGAAATAACAAAAAAGCTGTGCATACACCGGGAATGCTAGAAACCAAAGTATAGTTATCTATTAATAGGAGATATGCTACTTTCCGAATTGTTGTTTTCAACTTTATTTCATTGTGTAATACCAACAGTGTGTTGAAATCGCAACAGTGTAAGTTATAAAGGTTTTGAACTGAATGTAGTAATAAGGATACAATTCCTTTTGCTTAAATGTTTGCGCCAAGAAAAGATATTTTCAGCACATTGTACAGTCGGCAGCAAAATCATTTTTCGTTAATCCTCGAGTGCTGAGATGATTTTTTAATCTGAAATTACTAGAATGGATAAATTTTCATCCAGAGCATATTTTTCCTTTTCTAAAGTAAATAATGTTATTCAGGGAAATGGATATTCCGTATTCAGCTCACTTGTTTGTTGCTTATAGGTTTTTACATTTTCTTCGCGGTTGGCCCCCATTCACTGCGGCCCCCGTACTGCAGGCCCTGCGAGCCACTAAGTTACGCCACTGGTAGAGCATCATGAGAAATGAAAATGAATAAATTTTAAGGTGCTATCTACCAGAAGAATAGGAGCTACGGGCTTCAAAATTTGAATACCCAAAAAATTATATCATAAAATTATGTACGTTTAAAGTAAATATCTTGAAAACCGTTAAAGCAATCAAACCAAAAGTTGTACAATATAATGAGAACAGAATGCCCTATCGAAAGCCACAAACAGTGTTACCATAGGTGAAACAGTGTGCCAGCATAACTCAGCATAAAAGTATTTTGTTTGAAATAGCATCATATACAAATGTGCACAGATTTAAAATTCACTATTATCACTATTTAGTTCCTATGGCTAGAGTGAAAAAATATGCGACCTGCATGGAGATCAGCTTTGGTCTTGTGTCGAGTAGGTTTATCATGCCCGCGCCCAGAAGTTTTAGTTGGGAGCGGTCCAAGCTTCTGGGAAGTAGACTTCAATACTACAAGCCACTACGCCTATAGTGTGTTCAACAGATTTTGCGCCCAAAAAATCGGAATGATAAAACTCGATTGTTTTTATAAGGGAAAGAGTACAGATGAAGTGTAAGATCAAATTTTCATGCTACATCAATCATTTAGTTGTTGAGCAAGTGAAGTTATATAGTGAAAATGTACAAAATTTATGTTGATTTAGGAAGTTTGAGAGTCCAGACTCGGTGAACCCTGGGGTCTATAATAGACAAAGTCTGTCAATGGACTTTCTTGTGGTTTTATAACGTTTCTTTCCATTTTGACATATCCTGTAGATTGCGAGGCAACTTGGCTTAGTAATCAAATGTTCACCTCTGGTAGGATGGACATTTCGTTTGACCCCAAATCAAGTGTGTTTTGGTGAAAGTTTTTTCTTTTTGTGGCTTTGCCAAGTTTTATTCCATTTTCTAAGAAACGTCAATCTTTTCTATCACCATTAACTTATTCTCTGACCCACTATTCATTTCCCCATTTAGCAGACCTCCCATTTATTATTACTATACGTCAGCATTTATGCGTCCATTTTCCTCATTCTGAGGAAATAAAAAAACTATTGGGTCCACATACATTTTAAGAATTCCCTAATTTGTTCGCGTTTCCTAAGTTCGAGTGTATCGTAATTTCAATTTCTCTAATGTATTTCACATATAAAAATGTTTGGACAGTTGTATTCAAAGAAGAAATTGTTTTTAAAAAGTTCAGATTTATTGAAAAATATGAAATGTCAAAATTAATATGACGTAATGAAACTGCTCTTATTTAATTATTTTTCATACATTTCATTATGATCATTTATATTGTAAAGAAACGCTTGATAGGAAAAAAGAAAAGTCGCATCAAAAGGTAATGTTTATACAACGAGTTACTGAGATGAAAGTTTGTCGGTATTCTGGTATTTCAGAATAGAGTAACCTTCATCTTCATCATCATTCATCTCAAAGGTATTCTGCCATTATTGGTAGGTCGCATGCCGCGACTGAGAATCTTCCATGCTTCACGGTCTTCACGTACGATTTTTCTGTTTTGATATCGTCCATTAATTGTAGTCTCCTTTGACCCCCTCTTTTTCCTGCCACCATACCCTCTAGCACGTCCTTCATTATACAGTTCCACCTTAACCAATGTCCCAGCCAGTTTCTCTTCCTCTTCCTAATAATATCTAAAATTATTCTTTTCTCCCCCAGTAGTTTTAAGACCCTCAAATTTGTTTTAACTCGACCCAGCCCATTCTTTCCTGAAAGCTTTCAAGTTTTTCGTCATTTTTGCGTAATGTCCATGTTTCTGCCTTACTCCTATTCATATTTTATTTGCTAGATCTATTATTCGTTTTCTTTAATAGGCTCTCTATTCATGCCTTTTAGCAGACCTACTATTCAGTTTCTTTAACAGACTTACTATACATTCGTGCACAATAATCCTTTAAGCAGGGGGCGCGGTGGCTCAATGGTAGAGCGTTCACCTCCGGTGCTTTATGTCCCTGGTTCGATCCTAGCTCGCGCCGTGTGGACATTGTGGTGGACAAACACCGTGCTCGTGGATTTTCTCGGGGTTCTCCCGTTTCCTCCCACTTTCTTCATTCCGCCATTTCATTCATTTCTCATCTTCACCGTCTCATTTAACCTTACCGCCATAACCGCGGGACATAAAACTCAAAGATTTCATTTCATTTCAGCACTTTAAGCAGAGTAATTTTTCACTTTATTTAGCAGGCAAATTATTCATCCTCTTCAACAGATCTACCATTTATCCCCTTTAGAGCACCTACTATTCAGCTTCTTTAATAGAACCACTATTATTATTCCCTTTAGCAAACCAAATCTCCTATTCATTCCCTGTTGGAGATCTAGTATTTATCCCATAGAAAACCTACTATTCAGCTTCTTTATATCTAATAGAACTATTATTTATTCCCTTTAGCAAAATCATTATCTATTCAATTTAACAGATCTTTTATTCATCTCCTGTTGGAGACCAGCTATTTATCTCATAGAAAAACTACTATTCATTTCCTTATGAGACCTACGATTCATCTTCTTATGGAAATCTACTGTTCTCATTTAAAGACCCATTATTCATCTCCTTTAGTATATCTACTATTCATTCCGTTAAGTATATCAGGCATAATCGCAGGGAAGCTAAATTCAGTATTTCATTAACTTACCCTTTAAGATTGATAAATACTATTTCACTTAATCCGAAATGAAAAAACTCCTTTTCTGCATGCTCCCAAAACTGACTCCACAAATGATATTCTCACTCAGGACATTCACATTAAACACCAAATCGTGTAACACAAAGGGTAACTAAGCTTTTGAATGTCATTTGTAGTCAAAATCAATAGACATCGTTAGCTAATAAAATGCTTTATTCATGTATACACATTGAAAAATCCCACTGACTATTTCTTTCCATAAAATGAATATGCTTGTATATTGTTATGCGTTTGTGTGGCAGAGACATTTTCATACAAGGAAACAAAATATACAGTCAGTCACACATGTGGGACAAAGAGACAGACAGAGAGAGAGAGAGAGAGAAAGAGAGAGAGAGAAAGAGAGAGAGAGAGAGAGAATAGATACACTTTAACACACAAACACACATACACACTGCACACAAACACACTTTTTTGTTTTGTTCGTTTGAATTTTTCGTTCGTTCAGTACGGCCACCAGTGGCCGGTGATCCTCGAACGAAGTTTGACAAAACTAACCCCCTGAAGCCATTCATAACAGTCAATGACAGCGCTTGTCCTGTCGGCACTCCCTCAATCTCGTTGATTAGATTCATTTCGGTAATTGCCATAATTTAGCACACTGGCTGGCGGTTGACGTTTTTATTTTCAAGCTGTTTCATCAAGTAACCCTATTTTATGAACGACTTTGCAGCTCGCTCCCTCTCTATATATATGTCCTTTTGCCTTTGGCCTTTGTTTTTCGCACGTTACATACGCTAAAGGGCATCACACGAAAATCCAGCAGCTTATATAAACAAACTAGAAAAAAGGAGAAAGAAAGTTTTTAATAAAGTTGTTGCAATTTTGAATATGATGCTTTTCAAATTTTCATTTCTACTCCTTTTTTACGAGTATTTGCTTCCGATTTCACACTCAGATTAGTAATTGATAAATGTTCACTAGTGAGTTTTAGTGAGTTTTAATATTTTATTATATATATATATATATATATATATATATATATATATATATATATATATGTCTGTGTGTATGTATGTTACAGCATAACTCTGGAATATTTGGAGCAATTTTAATCAAACTTGATATACTTATTATTTACAGTCTAGGAAACAGTACTATGGGATTAAGATCCTTCCTGGCACACCTAGTGGGAGTGAATTTCTGATGCCGTTTAAGTTCATGTTCAGCCTGATTAGCACCCCTAGTGATGGGAAAGGAGTGATATGAAATAATAATCGAAATCTAACGATATTAGTGTCAAATCGACAATTTTCCGAGTCGCTGAGATCAAGGGCGTCGATCCTGGGGGACGAGGGGGCGCCCCAAAGCTCATGTAGGCCTCCATATTGTATTTATGAATATACCATATTTTGCATAATTTGAATGCAATTTGTCTTAAAATCCTCATATATATATATATATATATATATATATATATATACACTTCTGCATATGAATGGGTCCCCCCCAAATTTACAGAGAAATCGGCGCCCTTGGTTGAGATGAATAGTTACACTTCAGATACCTCTGAGGTCCAAATTTAATCCCCATCGGTATGCGGAGTGAGAAGAGATAAAAAATAAACTGTCTAAGATTAGTGCTTACTTCCATTATAAATGCGAGTAGCGCTTCAGATTCCACTGTAGTAAATGATCCGTCTCATATAGCCTCGCAGCTTAAAAAAAAGGTTATATCCTATCAACTCAAAATGCATTTATCAAAGAGCTATTTGATGTAAAGATATATTTAGTGTGTATTATTTTATGCAGCACGATTGATTAATTGCAAAGATATAATTTATTTATGTTTTTAAGAAAACCTTGCACTACTTCTTGGTTTTATCTAGACCCGGGTTTCTCAACCTAAAGGTCGCAACCCTTGGGGGTCGCGAGAGAGTTTCATGAGGGTCGCAAAGGTAAGAGAAAGATAAATGAACTGACAAAATTTGGTTTTAATCCATTCGCTTTTAGGGAAGTCACTGTGTCCACTATATACAAGAAATGTATTCTACCACTGTAGAAATAGATGGGTATCGTGAGATCTTCACAATAAGTATATTAAAAATCCCACAAGATAATTTCAAATGAGATATTATAAGGGGGTCGCTGGCAATACGCTATAATAATATGGGTGTCGTGATAGAAATTAGGTTGACAACCATCGATCGAGACCAACATTCATGACAGGAAAGATTAAACTGTAGCGTATGGATGCGTCAAATTATGGTTTCATTCTCTTTGTGATATCATGCGAATATTAAAAAAATGCATTAAATGTTTTAAGTAATAATAAACAATAATTACTGTGTTAAACGTATTTATTCTTTTCTACAACTATATATTCAACTTGTGGTCTTACTTATATTTCCTATCGGCTTAATGTGGTTACTGTCACCAAAGATGTATACAGTAATCTATTTTGGAAGATCTAAAGCTTTTTTCGGGGTAAAAATCAATATGAGGATAAATTTTACAGAAAAGTCGAGATTTTAGGGATCCAGATATCCAAGATCCACCTCTGCGTACGTCCCTGATTGTCACTAAACTTCAGTAGATAATTTATCAATTGGTTTGAAGTTTTCTAGAGAAATATAAACCTCGCATCATATATGATTAAAATAATACAAACTTTAGCTTTTGAGGCAATTGAGCAATGTCACTGCCGTTCTGGAAATTAGTACGTGGGCCACTATAGTAGCCTTGATATTATACAATAAAATATTTTTGCAGATAATTGATTTTCCGATATCCAAAGATACAAGAGGCATGCCGAAAGTTTTTAGATACTAAAATTCTAATAACACTGCGGTATGGAAACGTATTACGTTTAAAAGCGTATACTTTCTAGTGGTGAATTGATAACTAGAAGGTTGCAGTACTTTTGTTCTCTTTTCTTTTATCTTATCTTTTTTTCTTTTTCTTTCTTTCTTTTTCTTTTCTTTTTCTTTTTCTTCTTCTTTTTTTTTTTTTTTGTAAATTAGAGAGTTTGAAGTGTAGGTTAGTTTGAACATGTCAGTTGGCAACAATGGAACTCGAACAATGTAATTTTCGTGCAGTGATGTTCTAGGATACGTTTAAGAACGGTTAAAAACAAAAATGTTTCGGACTCTGCTTCTTAACGTGCTAACAGTTTTGATTTGTTTCTGTGGAATATAAACATGGCTAACAAAGCCTAACAGACGAACCTCGCTCTGGGCGCCATAGCACTGTAGTCACAAATGAAATGTCGCAGCAGTAAGAAATCTTGTGAAAAAGGACTACCATATCACATACGAATAAATTCAGTCAACTTGAAGATTGGATCAACACTTGCCAAGTCCACAATAAAAGATTATTTAGCCATTTCCAAGCGTTTCAGTCGTTAGATTCCACATGTGCTTACGCCTGAGCAAATACATGACCGCGTGGAATGGTGTCACTGTATGCTTAAGAGATTTTCGCACGGGCAAAGTAAAGACGTGTATTATATCGTAACACATGATGAAACATGGAATGTACAATTATGACCCAGAAAACAAAACAGCAGTCGACAGTATGGTGTTTTCATAATGAAACTCCACCTTCAACAGTTAAATGAACATGGAGCACGGCTAAAACTAAGGTGACATCGGCCTTTGATCTCTAGGACCGGCTACGTAGCAAGTATACAGTTAGATGATCGACGTACAGTATCAGCAGAGTTATACTTTACTTATTGCCTTCCGAGTATATTTGAAGCTTGGAGATCTGTCCACCGAAATCTCCACTGTCTCACTTACTTTATCATCACAGTGCACGGACAGACACAGAAGCGAAAATTTCGGCGTTTTTACAGTGGAAGTGGAATTCGTATCCTACTGCACTAGCTTATTATCCAGATTTAGTTCCGTGCGACTTTTCTTCTTCCCAAAATTCAAGAAAAAGCGTCGAGGACGCCGCTTTCAAACAAATGTAGAGGCTATTAATTGTATAATAATGAAATTTCTGATATTCCAAAGAACAACTTTTAAAAGTGTTTGACTCATTGTTTTTGAAAATGCAAAAGTGTACTGATACTTGTGGTGCAGGTCCGTATCCAGAGGGAGTCTAGGGGGCCGGGCCCCCTACATTTTTGGGCTGGCTACCGGCCTGTTGTGGTGGTGACTACTACGAGAACTTGTAAAATGTTTTATGTAATTATAGATTTTTCAAAGAGTATCTAAAAACGATCACTCTTAGTTTGTGTACCTAAGCGCAAAACGGTATATTATTTTCTCGTTTAAATTTCTGTGTTCAGCGATAAACCGCACAAGAAACTAAGATTTACTTGTTCCAAACAAGCATCACTCGTAACACACAATGCCATGCACGTACGAAAGCACAAAACGTTTGCAGCGCCGATTGTGCCTCTAGTGGTTACTTTAGTTACTCCATTAACGCAACCAATAGGTGGACTGATGTCACGTCTACGCCGTAACAAACTTCGTACATGCAGTGTTCGTAATTTGAGAGAAATTTCCCTAATATAGGTAAATTTAGCAAAAAGGGAAAAAGGGTTAATTTTTTTTCGATACAACGTAAAAATCCAGGGAAATCCTCACGCTGACTGACCAACATAAATGTTTAAATTTTTCTTTGTTGTTTAGAAATAAACCAATATAATAACAATAGGTTTGTGTATGTGTGTGTGTCTCTCTTTTCAAAGTAGCATAATTTGGACCTAGTGATGGGTAAATTCCCGGGAAGATATTTTTTGGGAATATTCCCTGGGAAAATTCCCGGGAATATTCCCCATAATGGGAATATTCCGGGAATTTATGTACAAACACAAAGAAAATTGAATTCTATTACTATATTACGATTTCAAAGGTAGATTCGTTTCTTATCACCGTAAATTATTACTGTTATCTCCACAGGATTCTTCAAAATGTATATTCTGAACAGCATTATGTTATTTTATTAATATTTTATTATATTTAGAGAATACGCCTAAATGTATATTTACTTACAATATGTTCTATGCAAGTAAATATGCGGAAAAAATGGTATAGTAAGTCCACATACTTTTATACCGCTCAACAGTTTAAATTTATATGCTAGTGGATTTTCTAAACTTGACTCTACTGTTGATATTATAAACATATTAAATGTTTATATCTTATATACAAATTAGGTTGGGTAACTGTCAGAAGACATATGTCTCACCATGTCTCCGGACCCCCCTTCGAGACCAGAAATGAAAAAAATTAAGGAAGGATAAAACAAAATGAAATTACAAAAAGAAGGATCAGCGTTAAAAATTAAAAAGAAAACTACAGGAAGCTTTTCTTTACTCTTTCTTATGAAGAGATTTGTATTACTTGCAATATGGTGGCAAGGTAAGCGAGGTATTCTCAAAAAGTCAGGAAATTTGCAGTTTCAAGAAAAGTTATGGAATACTCAGAATTCCTGCTACTAGTCAGGAAGTTTTCAAGCTTTCGAAAGCATAAGTGCCGTTGTGCAACAGCGTGGACATTTTTAATCATAACTTTTCGTCATCGCATCCTTGCAGTATCAAACATGTTATTTCAAGGACAATTTTCTGTTGCTCCTTTAACCTGTCATTTGGAACCGACAGTAGTTGACGGAATAATAAAAACAAAAAATTATGTTGAAAGAAAGTTCTGTTAGCATTTGATTCAACAGAGAAATGAACGCATATGTTGTAAAACTAGTTGAATATACACATGCTTCGCATAGGGGCTGTATTTGAAAATTAACGCCTATGGGAGTATCACCATTGATTTCAGCGATCGCTAAAACTATGGATTTGACACTAATATCGATCATTTTGGATTACTTTTATGTCATGGTATCTCACCCCCCCCTCCGGTGACCCCCGGCCCGGAGCCGAAGAGCGTGAATTTGGAAGTTAATGCGACTGGAGTTTCACCATTGATTTCAGCGACCGCGAAAATATGAATTCGACACTAATGCTCAAGTGGTAGAGCGTTGGCTTCGCATTCGGGAGGTCGTGGCTTCGAATCCCGCTGCCTACCATCCTGACTGAGGTTTTCCAGGGTTTCCCTCAGTCCTACCAGGCAAATACCAGGATGGCACCTACTAAACAGGCCCTGGCCGATACCTTCCCAAATCCTTTCCATTGTTAATGTTGTTGGATATCCAATGTAAAATGGTCTCTGAGTTGTATCTGGTGATTGTTAAATAAATAAATAAATATCGGTCATTTTCTACTACTTTTACATGTCCCGGTAAACGCCCCCTGAAACCCCCTGGTTCGAATTTCGACAAAAACGTTTAACTCTGGTCTGGAGCCTGGACCAAGGTATTCGTGACAAAAATTTGGTAACTCTCGGTCAATTTGTCTGGTTCCCAAGCCGGTTCCGGTAAACGCTCCCCTGAGACCCCACTGTTTCGAAATTTGAAAAACACGCTTCGTCTTGACCTGGGGCCTGGACCAAGGTACCCCTGACCAAAATTTGGTAACTCTCGGTCCACTCGTCTGGTCCCCAGGCCGCACACAGACAGACAGACAAACACACAAACAAACTCTTTATTTTATTTATATTAGAAGATAGTTTACAAGACAGTTTTCAGTATGTACTTTTTATAACAATTGAGGTGATAACGAAAGGAAAATTGTTATATTTGAATAAACAGGAGAAGGACGTAAATATTGCCAAATCTTTTCCAATGCTTTTCCTTTTTTATTATTTTGCTCGAAATTTCTTCATAGTTTGTTATTAAAATACTTGCCAACATATCCTCATTTTATTGTCCTAACAAACCAATATATGTTGATAGTAAAGTAGTTTAGATTGATCAAGCTCCCGGGCCTTCAGAATTTTATGTCACTCCTCCCCCCCCCCGTCCCGTTACGAAATTCTGGCTAAACGAACCAATATATGTTCCAGTAAAATAGTTTAGAGTGATCGAGCACCTTTTGTGATGACCACAGTATTTCATGTCACGGACACCCCCCTTCACGAAATCCTGGCTACGTGCCTGTGCGCATACATATTTATGTTCACAATATTTGCAAGATACTAACCTAGTTTTATAATTTAGTACGTAACATTGAAACACATGATCTTTCTTCCTAACTATTTCTCAAAATCTCATGCTTTATTTCACGTGTAAGAGAAGTCCGAGCATCTTTTCAGAAATTCAAGTCAGAGCCAGGAGAAAGACCGACGTCTATTACTAACGGTGGTTTGGGGTGTATTGATATTATTTCATCTCTATTTTTACATAATTTCTACATTACTTTACGAACTGGTTCCTTTTCATCATTTGTAAATTAGTACTTTGCTACTTTTTAGTGCAATTGGAAATGGAACTTAAAATATCATATTATTAGTTATATAAAGTACTGTCAAATAATTCTATTTTTTTAATCTCCAAATTATTTTAAACCTAGAAGTAAATAATAATAAATGAAAATAAAGTAATTAGACACATGGTTCTTATAATTTGGAAGATAAAGTAAAAAAAATTAAAATAAATTCCTTCCCGGGAATTTATATGCCAGGGAAAAAACCCGGAAATATTCCAATTTTTTTATTTTCCTTCCCATCGGGAATATTCCCACTGCCCATCACTATTTGGATCCATTATTGGCTGGGTTTATTTGTGCGTATTTCTTTTTGTAAAAAAAAAGTGATGGAAAAAGTAAAAAAAAAAATAGAAGCAAAAATCAAATGAACAAAACAAAAATGCTTGGTATTTCCTTTAATATACCTAAATTAATCTTATCACATAACACCTGGTATAGGAATTGGACATTCAATAAATTAGGGAACATTTGATAAGTAAAGGGAAAATTTTGTGTCACTCGAGGGAAATTTTCTTAAGGGAACCTACGAACACTGCGTACACGGTTAAAAAATGTGTTGAGTCGCCCGTTCCGTCAAAAGACAGTAAGTACACTCTTGAATCGAATCTGTGAAAACGCACCATGGAGAACATAATTTGTTATTGAATTTCCATTACCAGGTAAAACTGGGATTTTCTGTACGACTAATTGTGAAAATTTATTTATCTGATAAATTGACACCACAAAACAAAGGTCGCCGAATGGAGGTGTGGTGTTCTCTGAGTGCATGGAATAACCGAGAAGCTTAATTCTATAAGATTATTGTTTCCGATAGGAAAATGTATCTGGTATATCAATCTAATCTGTAGGACTGTGAACAATATCCAAAATGACTTCTGAAACCATTTCTTTATATACAAGAAGTGCTATTACTAGTGTGCTTGTCTAGTAGGTATGATCCATCATGCCCCTTTCCGTCGAGGTAAAACCATAAATGCAGATTGTTACATTGCTGAACTGCTTAAAATTTGTCCACTGCAAACTTGCCTATAAGCATCCAGTAATGGGTAACACTTAAGGTGTTCTTATATTACACAACAATGCTTACCCAGTTATTGCAAAAAGATAGTATAGACCCACTTTGAGTAGCATGATAAATATTTCCTTATCCATTGTATTCTCCTTATGTCTCTTCTGCCGACTACCACTTCCCCCAACACCTGGATTATTTCTTGACAAGAAAGAATTTCTCTGATACTAGGCACAGGCACGTGCAGTTGAAGAATTCTTTGCTTAACAAACTGCAGACTTCTTTGGTCATAAAATCCCGAGCGATGTCAGAATTTTGTAGCTGCAGACTCAGACTAACTTTGACTTACCAGGTTAATAGTTTTCATTGCATTTATTTTTTAAAATAACTAGCAGATTACCTGTTCTTCGCACACGGAGAATACGTTTTCTTTTGGAGATAAAGGGCAATGGGGCTGAATTTGGATATATACGGGATTGAAAGTGTCACTGTTCATCTCAGCTACCCCGTAAACTATGAATTCGGCAGTAATATCGATCATTTTTATGTATCTTCCCCTTCTCCGAGGCTAGGGGCGGCACTTGGATTTAAACGGCATCGGAAGTATCACTGTTCACTTCAGCGAAACCGAAAACTATTGATTCGCCACTAATGTCAGCCATTTTCCATCATTTTAAAATATATCCTCCCTTCCCTTTCCTAAGTTGTACCATCATATATATACTAGCGTTAATTACCGCTTTGCTGCGTTAAAATAAAAAAAAATATTAATATGTTCCGACAATCAGACACCTTTTACTATTATTGAACGCTTTCTGATATAGGGCCTAAGTCATTTTTGATCATTTAATATACCTCCCACTCCCTCTCCCTCAGTTGTCGGGTTGTATTTAGATTTAAATGGCATCGGAAGTGTCACTATTCATCTCAACGACACCGAAAACTATGGATTCGACGCTAATACCGGTCATTTTCCATAATTTTTATGTATCTCCCCCACCCCATCCCTAAGTTATACCATCAAAGCGAAACGATTAAAACCATCCGAGGTCCGAACCTCATTTAATGTCACTGTGCATCTGAATATCCCGAAAACCAATATACATTAATATCGGTCGTCTTCGATCATTATTATATGTAGCTTCCCCTCCCCCTCCCCCTCCCCCTCCTCCGTTCTGCGGCACACGGCATCAGAATTGTCACTGTTAATCTCAGCTACTCCTAAAACTATGGATTTGACTCTAATATTAGTCATTTTCGAATACTTTTATACCCCCTCCCCCAACCCCTCAGTTCTACCAACAAACTGAATAGCCTAAAACCAGCCCAGCCTCGAACCTCATCCATGTTACAAATTTGATCGAGATCAGTCAGGATCGGTTGTGCAGTTCAGAAGATTTAGAGTCACAAACATAGTAATTTTCAATTTATATATATATATATATATATATATATATATATATATATATATATATATATATATATATATATATATATATATATATATATAGAGAGAGAGAGAGAGAGAGAGAGAGAGAGAGAGAGAGAGAGATACATAGATAGATAGATAAAGTTATATTCCTTTTAAAAGTGGCACAGACTATGGACATTGTATCACATCCAATCAATATTGAAGATACGTTGTTAGGAAAGAATGCTTACAAAGTACAAAGTGAGTTTAGAGCATGTGTGAAGTACATTTGGAAGAACACTTTGAGAATATGAAATTTTCGAAGTTTATTAACTTCAGTTGCTATGAATAGCAAAAATTAACCACTGACCCATCATACCCAGAATCTAAATTCTTATTATGGTCTACCTATCAGAGATATTGTTTAATTTAAATTCAACTAATAGGTACTTGTAGACTTCAATCAAGTTAATATTTTTTCTGACGTTATTTATTAAAGTTTTATTATTATTAGTGTTTTACCATTGCGAAACTATTCTTGTATTTATGAACAATCGTATTACATCTACATTTGAAATGAGGCTAATAGTCGTACTTTCTTCCCGAACAAGTTGGCTTTGACAGGAGAGGGAATTTGGGGAAAGCAATAATCTACCCTTCCCCTTTTTGTCTCCCCTCCCCACACGCACAAAGGAAGGAAGCACAAAAGAAGACTACAGATATCCTCTTTGGAGACCTCGTATTGAGGGTGGGAATGCCTATTTGAGGAAGAAAATGTGTATTGTCGATGTAGCACAAGTATTCGATGGGCCCTGGAATAAGTACAGAAAAAAAAAAAAAAAACAAATCACTACGCTACTGCACCTAAACTCAACGCTAACCACCACACAAAACTATTCACCATCATAACGAGGGCTGGGAAGGGGTCAACAAAATAAAAACAGACGACTGCTCTGGTTGGAAGAAAGAAGAGACTGAGGGCTTATTATACAAGAGGACTTCCTTCATAGTAAATTCCCCATTGGCAAAATATTCTCTTCTTGTATTTCTACTTCCCTCTTTCCTTACCTACCCCTTGTTCATCCTGTTTCCTTCCTTTTCTTTCGCTTCCGTTTTGCAGTTGATGGCCCCTTCCACCTGTCTCCCTTCATTAGCTACTTTGGCGAAAGGAGCTGACAGAACGCCGAGGAACGCCAAATACTCTGTGGAAAGAGAGAAAGAGAGAAAGAGTGAAAGTGGAGATAGAAGAAGGAGAAAACCAATGCAATTTGCAATAAAGACGCGGCGTGGGCAATGGAAATAGGAAGAAAAGGCTCCTCAGAGATTAAATTCCTCACGGCTACTCTATTCGCATTCTTCTCCCCCTCTTTCAACCCTCAATTTTTTCTCTATCCCTCCTTTCTTTACGTTTTTAGCATTTACTAGCAACGTCCAGGACAGACAGACTCACGATTATTCCCTCCACTTTCCCTTTTACCCCCAATGCTACTACTACTTACCTCATACTACCCTATTTCTTCTTACAGAACTTCCTTTTTCGTCTTCGTTTCCTCTTTTTATTCCCTTTCTGGTCGAACGAAGAAGAAGAAGAAGAAGGAGAGAGAGACTGGACTTCGTCTTGTCCAATAGAGAATGGTGGCCAATGTCCGTTGATTGATAACCGACTGGCCCCAATAAGAAGCTTTACACGGCCCCAGGGACACAAGAACGTTCTTTTTCTTTAGTCTGAGGGGATAAAGAATAAGGGTAAAAAAAGAAGACTAGATAAGTAGGAAGAGAGAGAGAAAGAGAGAGGAAGAAGCCCACAAGAACTATAAGAAGAATAGAATGTTGATGGTGGCATAGGAAGAAACGAGGATGTCTGATGTAATTGAAGCAGGGAGCTTTCGATTTAGGAGACATCTGCAACAGAACATCAAAGTGATTGCAATGGGAGATATGATTCAAACGTAAGAAAGAAAAAAAGGAAAACATTTAAAAGACGGGAATTAGTATCAGATAAAGAAGCGAATTCAATTGAATCTTCTTGGCAGTACGTACTCTTTGGAAGTGAGCAATCCCTAACATATTGAATACCGTTACCTTTTACCTTTTAATGGTTTGTAAACAAAACAAAGGTACAAGATTCTAATCTTACAGTAACATACTTTTAGAAACAGTTATTTCTGTTTAACAAGTAATTCTAGGAGTATCTTGTGTTTTTAAATACAAGATTACTTCCGCTTCTGGATTATGAACTTCTCAAAAACATAGTTTTATCTTGTTTTCGTTAAATTAATTCAGGTAAAAAGCAATTATACGTATCTTATTTAAGTAAACCTCCTATTGGGGTCATGGTGGCTAAGTGGTACAATATTCCCCTCTGGTGCATGGGATCTTTAGTTCGATCCCTATAGCATCAAGTGAGCTTTTTGATGGACAAACCCCTTGTGCATGGGTTTTCTCGCGGTTCTCCCGTTTCCTCCCAGTTTCTTCATTGAACCATTTCTTCATTTCTTATCATTACCGTCTCTTTTAGAATACAGTCGGCATAACCATGGGACGTAAAACTTAAAGACTTCATTTTGTAAGTAAATATTTTCTAGATTTTCAAATTATTTTAAGTATAATTGTAAAAACTAAGAATAATTAAGTAGTATATGTAAATTGACCTAAAATTAAAATAAAAATTAAATTCAATAATAGTGTTGCATAGACAAGTGCAGATACATTTTTAGTTAAATTCATTACAAGCAGTTAGCATATGCTAAATTGCTTGTAATGAGATATTTAGTTGTCGTATACCAAATTTTAAAAACCCCAAATTATTGTAAATATTTAAACTTTTGTAAAAATCTATGTAAATAATTCAAAGCTGGCTTGAGTACAAAATATTAACTGTTTGAATTGAATAAATTAAGTCGGGATTGTTTACAGGATCTAGCCCAAAACTTATTTTACTCTATCAGACATACACGTGGAACTCCCAGACGTGGAAGGAAATATGAAAGGCATGCGGATTGCATTCCGCACTTTTATATAAAAGGACCACCAACGTTTACTTGAGACATCACTTCAAGTCTATACTTCAGTTCTAGACTTGCCATTCGCCTTAGGAGTTACATAAGCTACAAAGGAGGCGGAGCCTTCGAGGTTTACTACAGCTACCATAAGGATCATAATGTAAGTGCCTTTTCATATTACCTTATCTGATAGTTTCAGATTCCCTGATTCGTATTTCAAGCACAGCCTTTATTCTCATTATAGGAACGAGTAATGAAATTAAAACCTCTTTATCACTCAATTATCAGTTTCCTATTCTCTTTAATCCATGTTTCTCTCTATCTCTTGCAATATTCTATCAGAAATCAACTTAAGATTCAGATAGACGGATAACCTATAGTCAAGGGTTCAATTCTCAATTTACGCCCCAATATTAAGTATTCTTCACAGAATGACACAGTATCAACCAACAACCACAGTAACTTCAAAAATATTATTTGGTGAGACAACTATTAATACTTAATTTTCATAGCTCTTAAAAATTAACAGACCAAATCCATATTCACAAAAGAAATTAAATGTTGACTAAAAGCAGGAAAATCGTGTTATTATTCAGTTGAAAACGTTTTGTCGTCGTGAATGCTGTCGAGAAATTTGAAGCATAAAATATATAAAACGATAATCATACCTGTTGTTCTGTACGGTTGCGAAGAACGTAGATTGTAGGTATTTGAGAGCAAGATCCTGAGACTAGTAGTTGAATCCAAAAGGAACAAGAATACGGAATGGCAGAAACTTCATAGCGGGGAACTAACGGTTTACTAAGAATTGTTAGGGTCATGAAGTCTAGGAGGCTAAGGTGGGTACGTAATGTAGCAGAAAGGAAGAAAGAAACACTTTCAAGATTTTGACTAGAAGTCCAGTCGGAAAATGATCATTAGGAAGACCTATGTGCAGATGAGGCTACAATATTGGGATGAATCTCGCAGAACTAGGAATACAAAGTAGAAACTGGAACCTTTTGACTAAGGTTAGATGCCAATGGAGAAGTTTTGTGAACTTTGCATTAAAGTTCCGGGTTCCATAAGCCATAGCGTTAGTTAGGTTAGTTAGTTGTTAAAAATTGAATAAAGTATTATTTTAACTTGTGCCATAATGTACCGGAAACTAAAGTGCGCTAATGATAAATTAAAATTTTGAACACTGTTTTCCTGCAACATACAGCTAAAGATATACCACATTGACTTGATCCCTAGCCTCCCGTTGCAAGCGCTGCTATCGGCTGAAGGAAATCCACTCGCTTTCTCTCGCTTATCAACAGGTGAACCCTTATTGGCTCAACGCGTGGGTGTGTGAGGGTGTGAGCTTTAGTTCGCATTTTTGCCACAGCTCAAGACATTTTGGTAGCACAAAATAGAGTGATTATCTCGGCCAAGTTCGTTTATGGATGCAATATACAGGGTGCGGCACGTAAAACCGGCCCGTAAAGTGAACACATAAAATGAAATGTTATGTATTGAATATGATTAACTACAACACATAAATGAAATGTAATGTAGTGAATATGACTACTCACCTTTACAGCAGGTGCTGAAAGTGTCCTCCGCCCACTTCAACACACATGTAAGCACGATTGAGGAGATTCATATATACCCTTGTCAGTTCTTGTGTTGTAATGCTATTGGTGACATCCTGGATCCTGGTCTTGAGTTCTTCAATTGTGTGTGGATTTGTTTCATATACTCTTTCCTTTAACAGTCCCCATAAGTAAAAGTCACACGTGGACAAGTCTGGTGACCGAGGAGGCCACAAGCCTTTGCTGATTGTCCTCTCTGGTTTTAACTTCAGTCCCCTTAAAACACGTCTGCAACTTCTCTCACTCGCATGAACCTGTTGACTCAATCTCCTGGTTGACTTTCGAGGACTTCTTGTCATCATCTCCTCCACCTGCATCTTTAATTCAGGTGTGCAGACAGATGGTCGTCTGTTCCTGGGAGCATTTTGAACCGATCCTGTACGCCGCCATTTTTCAATCAATTCCTGAATGGTGCCTTTTGCTGGCACAGAACGTCCTTTTTTTTTTTTTTTTTTTGAGGGAGGCAGGTTTGGGGAACATCTTTATTGTTTAAAAAGCAGAAGATGAGATTAATCTGCCACTAGAGGGTTTCGCCCTCTCTCTTGGCATGGGGTGTGTTTGCATCAATTGTGCCTTTATTTTACTTATAGTTGGGCATTGAGCTGTAGAGAAATATACTGGTGATTAATAATTAATAAATATCAAAGAAACTAATACATTACAGCAACATATATATTGATAAGTTAAGAGAAAACATAAATATAAAGAAAAATTAACATAGGAAAGATAAATATAACTAACTAATATATAAGAAATATATAATGAATGCAAGATAAATATAACTAACTAATATATATTAAATATATAATGAAGTGAAATGATAAAGAACAGTGAAGGTACTGAAAATGCGACGAAATGAATGTACAAAGATATAAAGCATTAATGGTATTGAATTGGAAGAACGACAGTCAAGTGATGATTATGAATGCAGTGCACTTGACATCACAACACAATACAATTAAATTTGTAAGTATGACGAATGCAGGTTAGTCTTCTGTCTTGGGGCGGCTCAAGACTAATGAGAAAACACTGGGAAGCCCGTGTTAGTGGTGTGATAAATAAACAGTGCTATAATGGAAAAAGATGAGGAATGTCATGATGAATGAGTTGTCGTTGGAAAAATCTGACATGATGGTGATCATCCGGTAGAGTGCGAGCATAAATGGAAAGTAAGATGCTTAGTGGCGTATAAAAGTATCTGAACTGCGATTCTTGCTCCAAATCTATAAATATGGTGTCTAGAAAAATATCCTTGTAGTCGTGAAGGCATTTAGCTATATATTTTCTACGTAATTGGGCAATGTGTTGTACAAGCGGCGGAAAGTTTATCTTGTCGTAGAGATCGTGATTATGGTAAGGTAGTTTGATACGAAATGCTAGCCGAAAGACATGAGGCTCGAGTATCTCTAATTTGTTATAAAACTTTTGGGGGGCTGAACACCAGGCGACATGACCAAAAGTGAGAATACTCCGCATAAATGCTTTATAAGTGCTCAGTAGCAATGTTGAATTTAAACCCCAGGTTTGACCTACAAGGCGACGAAGAAGTTGAAGTCTACTTTTGCCTTTTGTATCAAGTTTCTGTAGTTGTGCTGACCATCTCAATTTATCATCGAAAATGACACCTAAATAAGTAACAGTTTTAGTTGGTCGGAGGAGATGATCGCCCACCCGTATCTCAAGCAAATTCGGATTACGATGGACTTTACTACGACAATTGGGCGGTAAAATAACTAAAGTTTGTGTCTTTTCTTCGTTAACAGTAAGTCTCCACTTATTGCACCAGCAAAGAAAGTCCGTAATTGTAGTCTGCAAATTGACGTTAATCTGCTGAATTGTTTTACCGAGTGTAAGAAAAGCAGTATCATCCGCATATTGAAAGAGATATGTATGAGGTGCCGGAGATGGCAAATCGGATGTATACAGGATATACAGAAGAGGTGATAAACTTGACCCCTGTGGCACTCCCGTATAGGGGAAAATCGGATGTGATAGAGAGCCGTTGATATTAACATAGGCAATACGGTTTAATATAAAAGAGTAGATAACTCGAAGATAATTTAGAGAAACACCGAGCTTCAGCAATTTATAGAATAACCCATAATGCCATATACGATCAAATGCTTTCTCAAGGTGTGAGGAAGGACGGTAGTGCTTTGTTATAATGATTTGTGATAATAGTGGTAAGACGGAGTAATTGATCATTGAGACTGTAATATGGACGAAATCCTGTCTGATGAGAAGGTAAAAGGTGATGATCATTGAGATATGGATGGAGACGATGCACCAGTATTTTCTCAAATAATTTTCCCAAAGTAGATGTCAGTTGTATGGGCCGATATGACTTCACGGAGTGAGGTGGTTTGTTTGGTTTTAAGAACATGCAAATTTTAGACATATTCCAGTCGTGTGGATAATATCCAGTTCTTAAAATAAATGTATAAATCGTTGCCAGGAAGAGAAAAAACTGTAATGAGCACTCTTTGAGGATTCGATAAGATATATGATCAAAACCAGGTGCTGTATTACGTTTCCGGTTTAAAGCATCTCTTATTTCATCTGAGGTAATTTCGTGATTTAAAAGATGTGTTGTATCCAACGTCCTGGAAATTTCTCCCGAAACAAATTCTTTGTTTTCACAAAAGATCCAGTGAGAATGAACCCTTCAACAATGGCAACATGCTCGGGTATCGAATACGGCATTATCACACACTGACACTCACCCGGCTTAACACAACGAGGCCTTTTTCTCAACTGGTTTCGACAAATTTCACTGGCTGCGGCTGCACGTGACTGCTGCAGGTCACGTAAGTCGACCCGACCTCGACACGCCATCTCTTGGTAAGAAGGTAGATTATTTAAGTGTTGCCAAAAACACAATATACCAGAATATTACGACGGGCCGGTTTTACGTGCCGCACCCTGTATTTATACCATTAAGGGTAGCGGTGATTCTAACTGTGGTTGTGTATACTTTATGCCCATTGGCTACATATAAATTTCATGTAATCCTCATTAAAGATCCTTTTTATCGTCTAATTTATTTCATTAATATAATTATTTTTTCCTCTCTATCCTTTCCCTAAAGTGGAGAACATTGGGACCTAAAACTCAAAGAAAAATTTATTTATTTATTTATTTATTTATAACAGAAAAATCGTACCCCATTTATAGAAGTCTGGTAGGTATCATATATTCGATTCATGTTATTAAATCATAGAGAAAATAATAATTAAAACAAGATAAATGCACTTATTCCTAAATACCTTTAAAGCGTCTACAAACAATGAAAATTCTTAAGAAACCTATATAAATAAAAATAAAAAGAAAGATACTATGTGACTTAGTAACTCTTGAACCACCAGACCGATCTGGAACAAAGTTTCAACAAGCATGAAGTTCAGATCTGAGATGGTTTTCATTATTTCACTTTGACAGTGCAACTTAGGGGCGGAGGAGGGGAGAGACATATAAAAATGATCCAAAATGACTGATATAACTGTCCAGTCCATAGTTTTCGAGGTCGTTGAGATGAACAGTAACACTTTCGGTGCCGTTTAAATCTAATTTTAGCCCACGATAGTAATAGTAATTTTTAATACAAAAAAAAAAATTACATATCACAGAGCGCTTCAGTAACAATAAAAAAAGGTGACTAAGTAACGGAACATATGACTAGTTTTTCCTATTTTAACAGCGAAGTGGGTAATTGATGCTAGTCTCAAAAAAAAAAAAAAAATAAATAAAAATAAAAAAATAAAAAATAAATAAAATAAAATAAAATAAATAAATGTTGCATACCTATATAGTATGGATTTGAAATGAAATCTTTCAATTTAATATGCGACGATTAAGTCCTTTAAGCTAAGGGAGACTGATACCTAAGGCAAATGGATGATAATGGAAGAGTAGTAGAATGAGAATGTGGGAGGGGAACGGGGTACCCCTAGAACAACCACGGACGTGATGTTGGCCACCACAAAAGGTTTGCGCTATACCACTAAACTACTCGTGTAGGACTCTAATTGCTTGAAATACAGTAACTTAAACTAAAATACTGCATCCTATATAAAATGTTAAAGTTTAATTAAATTTATTATTACTCCTTAATTTTACTGTCTCGTTAATAGTTTTACGCAATTTTCGCTTCATTAGGAACTTTCTGCTCTTATTGTAGCATAAGTTCATTATTTAAAAAATCATTCTCTGGAGATTTTTTTTTAAAAAAAAAATACGTTCCTACCACACTGAAAGCAAAACAGGCAGTGCTGAGAGTGCTCTTGGAGATTTTGGATTAAAATAACTTCATTTTGCCTCAAGATTGTTTTCTCATTGATTCTACACGTAAAAGCAAACGTTTCCCCGAAAACCATTGTTGATTGAGTAGCAATCCTCGAGATATTTATACGTTCGCAACGCTGTAACGCTTATATAATAAAACCAGCTAAATACACGAAGAACATAAAAACTGTTATTTAGTAAATGGTGGAGAGCATGAAAGCAGCAACATGTACCAAAAACAGAAAAATGCTTAGTAAATGTGTTGTCTTATGGGCTTTTGATTGAAAATATACGAACAACTTTCACGAGCTACAAGTGTTTTTCTTTCTTTTTTGTTGCTGTTCTTTTCAAAGCAGAATATTGCGTACTTAATATATTTTTGATACTGCTTTCTCCTAAATTTCAGAAATTAGAACAAAAAAAAAAAAAAAAAAAAAAACTTTTCAAAGACTTCCATCGTTTACGTTTGCCAGGTAATGCGTCTCTGTTTACTGCAAAAAGTAATAGTTTTTAAACGAAACGATCTTCGTAACTTAGCAACGGTTTGATAAATACTTATAAAATCATATTATAGACTACAACTCTTTTGCTATAAATTATGAATTTTATACACTTTAAAATGTTTCTACTGCAATGAAAAGTTAATGCATAGTAAATCCTATTTGTTTACATGGAAACTTTCCAAATTGTTATTATTCATTTTCTTAAAAACTAAATATCTTTAAAAAGCTTCTTTCGAAAGTCAAAAGTTTATATATATATATATATATATATGTGTGTGTGTGTGTGTGTGTGTGTGTATGTGTGTGTGTGTAACTTACTTAAGTAATACTTTGAATCAAATAAAACTTGCTTTGAATCAATATCTATCTATCTATCTATCTATCTATCTATCTATCTATATATATATATATATATATATATATATATATATATATATATATATATATATATATATATATATATATATATATATATATATATATAAAGTTCTTATGATTTTTTTTAGCTGTTTTAGTTTAGTAGAATGTAGCTTAACGTCTTGCATTTGAATATTTTCATTTGCTACTATTTCTTAATGTATTATACTACTTTATCAAATAGATTGTGACTTCTAAAGTAAGTGAATACTTTTGTTTTCGTAAATAACTACCAAGTTCGAAGAGTTTCCAAAGGGTTTAGAAATATAAACATTTTCGTAGGATATCAAATTCCCTGAAGAATATGGTTGACTACCCAGACATACTATTCTATCTTGGCTTGTCTGAAGATTTCTTTATCACAGGAAATCAAATGTGTACTTTATTTCCTATATCAGCGGCTTGTCCTGTCTATAATAGATATTTCGTGGTTACTTTATACCCCATCAGGAAGTCGGAGGCAGCCGGCACGACGATCTACTTCTTCAAAGTTCCCGACCTTTTGCCGAGGCGGCAGGCGGTCGAAAATCGTAAAATAAAATAACCTTTGCCGATTCTTTGCCGACCGTCAGAGTCGGCAAAGCAGTCGGAAAGGCCTCTTTCCGACCCTCTGCCGACTCCTTATTCCGACCTTCTTTTCGACGGCGGCGCCGACGCATTTAACGCTCATTTCCGACTGTTTGCCGACTGCTCGGCAAGGCAACTATTCGTCACAGTCGAAAAACGCGCGGAAAGACGCCGGTGTCCGGAACCGGCAATCCGACCGCGGCATCTGGTCGTCATGGACAAATTGTCGGACTGTAGGCGGCAGGATCCTGATGGGGTAATTTGACCTATCTCCTTTATATATTTACTATGTATATCCGTGCGTTTGACCGTTAGGGAGGCAAAAATCTTAAAACTTATTTATGGATCACCATCAATTTTGGCCAAAATGTATAGTTTCAAAAATTGGGCGACGAGTTAGTTGATGCATAGGATCCATTCACGGAAAACAGTAGAAACAAGTCACTTTTTGGTTTTAAAGTTGATCTCTAAGATACCGATAAATGATTTTCTGGAATCCCAAGACATTTCATGTCAATTCATATTTCTCTACTAAAACGGAAATTTGCTATCACTTCTGATTTCTATGTTAATTTGTGAAAATATCACAAATATGTTAATTTGTGAAAATTTGTGAAATATATCAGAAATTTCTATGTTAATTTGTGAAAATATCATACTATACATACAATGAAAATCCTTCACGCGGCGTACACGTGATGCTATTACGTGATTGGAGTATTGCCATCATATCGTACAGGAGAGTGACATACCTCGGACACTCAAGGGGTGTAAGACCAAGGATGTTGGGATGTTCACGCTACGTTCACTTGGAAACATGGGACTTCTTATGGACATCTTGTAAAAATCCAATACTTACGTTCCAAAAGTGGGACTCTCTGCGGGAAACTTGTGGATCATTTCTGATCTTTTTGAGGAATAATGGGACGTCCTGTGGAATTTCAGATGCCTGTTATGTCCCCAAAAAAAGCGAGTCTCTGCGGAAAACTTGAGGAACATTTCTGTGTTCTTTGTGAAATATTGAAATATCTTAAGGACACCTTGAGAAATACAGATGGGCCCTTATGTTTTAAAAACGGGACTCTCTGGGGGAAACTTGTGGATCATTTCTGGATTCTTTGTGGAAGAATGGGCATCTGCGAAAATTCCATAGTATTTCACAATCAGAGAGAAGAAACATTGCGGCAACAGAAAGGTGGTGTATAAATAAAGTGAAAGGATTATTTTTCTTCTAAAGAGTAATCGCCTTTCACCCTTTTAATTTAAAAGTCAGTAACAACTTTTCTGAAAGTTAAAGTGCAATTAAAATTCATTTATTCATTGGTTTGTATTTTTTTGTGTACTATTCACTGTATTATATTTTAAACATACATTGCTTAAAAATCCACTAGAAGTTGATTTTTTACAATAATACACGGAAACTCTTATTATCTGGATTAATTACTTTTGGACTTAATTTTTTTATGCAGAAATCCGGATAATTGAAGCAATCGTCAAAAAGATGCTATGTTATGACACTGAAAAAGTCGATTTTGTTTAGGAAAATAGTAGACCTAATATATAATGAAAATATTATTTTTGTTTTTAAATAAATTTGATCATCCCTTTCAGCAGCGAGGCTATATGAAACGGGATATACTGATCAACGTGAAATCCGAACCTCAAGAGCTCCAGCCCGGAATCGAATCCGGGTCTGCCACAGCAATGTTTTTAAATACTTACGTATCTGCAGTCTTATATACTTACATATATTCACAGGTGGTAATTAAACATATCCAATGAAGTATATTGTTTTGCCGTAGGCATTCATTTGTAAGCAGTGAGAATCGTAGAAGTTGAGGAAGAAAAATGTGTCAAAGTGGAGGTACTGCACGAATGCCGGCAATTTTGTTTAAAAACAGGTATGTTTAACTAATGTAAAAAAAAAAGTGTGACTGTAAATTCCAGTTGATGAGCACTAAAGTATTTCATAAATGTGGTGTGTGTGTGCGAAAATTCCAGCGGCGCAAATCTGTCTTCATTATTTGGTGGGGGGGGGGACAAGTAAGACCGTTTCCTCCTATTGTTTTTGTTAAGCGATGCTCAAAATATTTGTGAAGTTGAAAAACAATCCTGTGGAGGATCAGGAAGCAGAGTTGTCTTAAACATTGGGAGGCGGGCAGATTTGAGGCTTATTCTAGGGGGACATCAATTTCATCTCACTTTCCTTTGTGGCAATCGGACACAAATCACCACATTTCCCCGCCCCCCCAAAAAACATTTCAAATCGGATTATTGGGGGACAGTCCACCCAGTTCCAAGATTGGAGGGTACATGTCCCCCTCATCCCCCCATGATTTGAGTCAGTGGAAAATTCTAAGCATTACGACGACAACTGACGAGTGTTGTTAAAAAAAGACATATAGGTCTCATGGTACCATAGCTGCAAGCGGTCTTGGAAAATAACGGGGAATATTTGAAGTGTACTTCGGGACAAGTTAATACAGAAATATGTGGGACAAAATGGTACATGAATCACCTTGCCCCATTATTATTCATATGAAGGATACAGGGAAGAAGTACGTTAAATCACACCTTTTAAATTATTGAGGAGAGTGTATCGAAAGTTAGGAAACCTATGCTTTTCTCTTTCAGGGCATGCCACCCTGTATGCGATTCATTTAATAGCTAGTAAAAATGATAGAGAAAGAACTTGCGTCAGAGGATAGGAAGGGGAAATGTATCAAGAAGTCATCAGCACACAAACAAGAATATTACTGCCAAATATGTTCAGAAAAATATGCCAATCCGCCGTCCCCTAATTGGATTGAGTGTTGTAAATGCAAAGAGTGGTTTCATGAGAACTGTAAATTATAAAGGTGTTAATTCCTTTATTTGTAGTGATGAGTGATATCTGTAAGTAGTGACTGATTAGTAATAGGAATTTGGCACACCTTAAGTTTCCTCTCCCAATTATTTTTTATTTTATATTATATTTATTTATTTATTTTATATTTTTTATTTTATATTATATTTATCTTATATTTTGTTTTTATATTTAATTTCGGTATCTTGAGCTCCCCTTAAACACGCCACTGCCAGCGACCATAAAATATACTGGTTCCCGTATGCCTTGTGTATATCATTCGAAAGCTAATGTATAACACTTTGATGATATATAGTCATAGGAAGTAAATATGTGTATCTGTATGTTTTCATACCTGACAGGATAAGAAGCAAACACACGACTTTTTCAAAGTATACTTCAGCGTAATCCGTATTTAAATTCGGCTGCAGAGAAGCTCAAACAATTCGAAAAGTTAATGAAAATGAGGGTTAAATAAAGGCATTGTGTGTGAAGAATGAATAAAAGTTTGGTTCCGAAAAATTCAGAAAACGATATACGCAAAATGACATGAGAGGTTGCTGAGACAAATAACCGTTGATCAATCGGTTTTAGCATGGCATTCAGGGAAACTAGAAATGGTGAAAACTCGAACAAATTGACCGACAACCAAGAAGAATCGAACGCTTGGTATCCACTACTGTGACATCTGCGTTACGCAAACGATTTATTTTTCGCACATATTCACACAGACGATAAAAACTAAACCTTGTACGGAAACCAACAAATTCTATCAAAATGTTGCATTGTTGCAAGTTAGTATTATTACTTACGTATAGTTACCATATTTTTGCTATTCTATACAGAGACATTTCGGTACGAGATAAATTTGCGAATATAGAACATTTTTGTTTCGGTACTGTTGGATACTGGTAATGGTGTTTGGGCAAGCAACACGCCTTAGATCCGAAGGTACTTTAAAAAAATGCTCTGATTTTACGTGCTCTACGTATGTTATAAGCAGTAAGAGTTTCTATGTGCAGATGATTATCAAAAGAATACAAACAACTGGAGTTAGAAACACGTCAGAAGTCTTAATTTGCAACGATTTCAAGGTGATGTGTTATGCAAACTAAGTACTTAATGCGATACAGCAGAAAGGTGATGTGTATTGAACTGTGCATACGACGTTCTTGTAAAATAGGTGACTTTTCTGATTTCCAAAGAAAGAACGAATTGTCACTTATAATCGTCATGCAACTGTGATGCATGTGACGGAGGAACTGAAGCAGCACGTTCAACAGCCTGTGTTAACTATTACAGATCACTTCGAATCAAATCACATGGACGTACAATCCAGAGTTGAGTTCCAGGGGCAAAATTGATAATGCATCATAAGGTGTTAGCACGACATCAATGGTACTGCGAACAGAGAACACGGATTACTGTTGACTGGACAGTGGACACGTTTGATATGGTCAAAAAAAAATGAAATGAAATCTGTAAGTTTTACGTCCCACGGTTATGCCGGTTAGGCTAAAGGAGACGGTGATAATGAGAGATGAGTGAAATGGTGGAATGAAGAAAGTGGGAGGAAACGGGAGTACCCCGAGAAAACCCACGAGCACGGTGTTTGTCCACCACAAAGTTCACTTGGCGGGGGCTGGGATCGAACCCGGGACCCCAAGCACCAGAGGTGAACGCTCTACCACAGAGCATTCTTCCCAAATGCCTACCTAGCACATGTGGAGACTTGGTGTGACATCTGACAGCCTCATTTTGAAGTCATAAAAAAAAAACATGTGAACAAACTGTTACGACACTTATATATCTCTTCGACACTGCACCAGTTATGACTCCTGTTCGTATGCCTGTATTAATAAAGGTCGACGATCAGATTAACTTCCGACCGCTTGGCAGGATCCGATCAAAAACAGCAAGAACTTATTTCCGGTTTCCTTGTAGTTTATTCATTTGTAGATTTTTAGTTTTCTGGGAAAACTATAACAAAAATGATCAGCATTTATGGGAACTTTTTCTTTTCATATGACAGGATTGAACATATTAAATAATCGCCATAGTGGGTTAGCCATTAACCCTGGGCGCAAGTTTATATCTCCGTGTCTCTTATAACTTCACTTCAATCCAGCCTAAATATGAAATAGCCTCCATATCAGTTGCATCAGGAATCACTATGTTCAGAGCTTCATCAATGAAAATGAATACATTTTATAGTAGACTAACAGTTGTTTATAACATAGTACCGAAAGTGATGATCCGGAACACCTTTCTACGCCTCGGATGGGAAAGAGTATTGCATCAAATATACTTCCCGGCCATTGCACCGTCCGATTATCACCTGTTCCATTCTTACAGGTCGCAGTGTAATCTCTAGTAGAGGTGCAAAATGCAGTTGATACCTTCTTCACTTCGCGGCCTATCAAGTTCTACTGCGATGGAATCCATGGCCTTCTGAACGTTGGTAGAAGGGGGTCGATGTTCATGGGGATTAACTTTGATCTTCCAGGTACGTCTTAGGTGTTCGAAGGCGGTGGGTGAAAAGGCGAAAGAACTTTCTTGGACGCTTTATACAAACGAAATTTCTTGCGGTACATTCCAGTACAAACGATTGAGATAACTTTATTATTTCGAAATTCAAAAGTGGAGAGAATGTGGAAACGGCAGTCCTACAGTTTAAAAACTCTCATATCTTTGTACCGGAAGTAGTACAAACAACAATTTTTGCGGTACATTCCGGTACAAACGTAGTACGAACGATTGATATAGGTTTGTTTCCGAATTCCAAGGTGGGGTGCTGCCGTTTTCCCAGTCCAAACGTTAAAACTATTATAACTTTGTACCGGAAGTGGTACTAACGAAAATTTTTGTTGTACATTCCGTCACAAACGTAGCACAAACGATTGGCATAGGATTTGTTTGAAAATTCCAAGGTGCCGTTTCTCCAGCCCCCACTTTAAACCTCTTATAAGTTTGTAGCACCAGAAGTGGTACAAATGAAACCTTTTGCTGTATTTTCCGGCACAAACGTAGCACAAACGATTAGCATAGGTTTTGTTTCGAAATTCCAAGGTGGGGGCTGCCGTTTCCACATACCCCACTTTAAAACTATTATAACTTTGTACCGGAAGTGGTACAAACGAAATTTTTGAGGTACAGTCGGGCACAAACGTAGCACAAACGATTGGTATAGATTTTGTTTCGAAATTCGAAGGTGGGGGCTGCCGTTTCAACAGACTTCCAATTTAAACCTCTTATAACTATGTAGCGGAAGTGGTACAAACGAAAATTTTTGCGGCACATTCCGGCACAAACGTAGCACAAACGATTGTCATAGGTTTCATTTCAAAATTCCAAGGTGGGGGCTGGCGAAATGTACCTTCAATATTACACATATCAACCGACATTAATCCACATGCGCTTACTGTTGCGTTATCGCAACATTTCACAGGTTTTTCTGTTCCGGGTCTAGTTAATTTATAATCTGGTACTGCATTTCGTGTTTCGAGTAGCTAGCAACAATGACAATCTTTGGTGGTTGAAACGACGAATCCGCTGATGCACAATTGTTTGACCTGAAGCTGACAAAAAAAAAGTATCTTTGTACTATATAAAAAAGATAAGCACTTTATGGCAAATGAACGATAAGTTGCGCATTCTAATTTATCAAAAAGCTTATTTTGTGTTTTAGCTCAAGAGAAAATACATAAATATAATATTCTGCAATAACGTTCTGTATTAAATTTGTTACGTGTTAGAATTCTTACGTGAGCAATATCAATGTTGCGTTTTCGCATCACTAAGCACATACCAGTGAATAAAGGAGAAGTTTAACAGAGTGGCTATTTGAGAAAGCGTTTTTGATGCGTTACCCCCTGTAGCGAACGTGGCTATTTAATAATTTTACTTTTGCCAGAGTTGTAAATCATACTTGGAGCCAGTCAGGGTTTCCGGGTCTTTTTGCCAGGTCCAGGTTTATACTAGCAGAGTTCCAATACTCTGCACAAACCATCTTCCAAACAGCTGTTTCTTGCTACAATCCCCTTGCCTGGCAACACGTCTTTCCTTTTTGTCCTTCCTTTTGAAATCTTTTAAACAGCAGGCGGTCTATTGTTCCGAAACGCACCAAATACGCTCGAGCTAACGTTTTCTCAGCGTTTTTATTGCTTTCGCGTTTGAGATTAGCCACCTACATTTAAATGCATAGTCAGCGTATTCTAAGCGTACGCATGAGTAATAAATACGCTTTGCCGGGTACTAAATGTTGCGTTTCCGCATCACCAAACTTATTTGAGTACACTAAATGGCACCATACTATGGAAGACATAGTCTCAAACAATTCATAAAGGTAAAACCCATGTTGTAGGATATAAGATATGGTGTCTGATCCTTCGACTGTGTAATCTAATTTATTTTGAAGTGTACCAGAGTTCAAATGGCCCCTCAAACCAGTACGAGTCGGACTTCGGTCTAGCTGGAGGGGTATGAAATTTGCAGACACATTGCTACGAGATGGCCTCAGTAATCACTTGTTTGTAGACAACTTTTTCCTATCTACTAAAGTTGTAGATGTCTTTATAGGATTGACTGGGACCGTCACAAGTTGCAGAATAATAGGAAGCTATCTGAAGCCTGCAAATGTCTTATGGAAAGACGGGAGAAATTCTTGTGACTTCCGAACTTGGGAAGGCTTTTTTGTGATTTGTCGTTGGAAGGACAACGGAGCGGTGTCTGGAGTATTAAATTGCGAAAACATAATGCAAGTGAAAGAAGTCTGGATGGATTCAGCAGCAAAGAGGAAATAGATAAAGATTTCTCAACCGCACGTTATTGGCAAATATAATGAATATATAGGAGGTACTGACTTCATGGACAAAATCGTAGCGTGTTATAAAACAACTACAAGAAGTAAGAATTGGTGGTTGTCTTTGTTTATTTGGAGGAATACAGGAAGTAAGAATTGGTGGTGGTCTTTGTTTGTTTGTTGGATTGATGTTACTCTTCAAAATGCTTTTTTTCTCTGTATCTAAAAATGCAGCAAAAATACAGTAAAAACTAATAGATTTCCTGGAATTTAGAAGATGTGAGACACTTTCTTTGTTGCAGAAGTACGGAATCCAAAATTCTAAGGTTGGAAGAGTCAAAACTCCTACATCAAAGAGAATGTCTACTGAAGTGCAATATTATAAGGGACATGATATGATAGGTACTGAAATCAAAATACCGAGGTGTGCGTTATGAAAGTTGCAAACAGCGAAAAGATGCAAAGTTAGCCTGTACGACAAATACTTTGACTTATTCTACAAACAATAGACGTTTGAACATTAGGTGGTACGATTGATTCAAGTAGATCTATTATATTTACCTTTAAGTGTTTTATGTATAGTGTACAGTGTATAATTACTATTATTTCACTGTTTATCAGGTTGTTTGTTACTCTTGCTACCTACATAAACCATATATGTGTTTTTAGCATTGTGAAAATAAAGCAGAAAATTTCCACTTGTATTTCTTTAGTAATCCATTTTGCAACGTTAGAAGCAGCTTCTGCCGGTATGTTATTGTCATGTGCTTAGTGATGTGTTATTGCAACGTTTAAAAAAAAGTTCGAAAATATGTCTGTTTTTCGAAAATTCATTTTTTAACTTTCCTTCTGGGACGATATAGGCTGAATATGGTAAATTTCCCAAAATTTCTCGAGATAAAATAATTTGAGCGTATATAGATTAATATTACTTAGATTCGGATTATTGTCCACTCTTCAGGAAATATTTGACTTTTATTATAAAATTATAAGTTGTACATAATGGGCGCATTAAGATATAAACGTATATTTTTAGTAAATATGGATGTGTTCCATCTGGACTATTTGATCGTTTCAGTTTCAGTTGTCTTATTGCACTTTCACACTCAACATCAGTAGATAGATCTAATGATAACGAGTTCGGTGATAACGAAGGAATATTTTGGTGGTATGTATATTGCACAGAGTTACCTGTATATACATATTTTAAACATATAGCCAATCCTTTCGCTATATTGCTCGTAGTTCCAAGGAAAATGTCTCGAAATTCCTTCAATTAGCTCCTTACTTACTTGTTAATTATAAGGGAAATTCCAGAACGATTTTGGATCCGATTTTATATTATTTTCTATTTTTGTAAATAACTACAGTAGGCGTTATTATTAATAGTTTTTCAAAATTTTTCTTGCTTGCCTTAATAATTCCTTATATTCCTCTGCGATCCCAGCAGGCTTCAAATAGTAATCATATAATTTTAGCAATTCAATTTCTTCCGTAAACCAGCATGGATATCTTCTACCAGTTCTTTTTCGTGCTTTTTAAACCCTACTTGAAACTATACGCTAATGGCTACTTGTGCGTAATCTGCGTTACTCAAAATAAACTCATCCGTATCACGAAATATTTTACATAACGGAAGAAAGTATGTTCTTCTGAAATTATTATAGTAAATAGTTTCATGCTTAACTCTACTAGTATTACGCCTTGTGCTTATTAATATTTCTAAAGCGGGATGTATCTTGTCTTTAAATACCATTGGCATTAGTCGTCAGTTTACTACAGTGTTTAGAGCATTAGTTAAAATGAAATCAAACTATTCTTAATATCAGTCACAGAGGATAAGATATAAAGGTTCATAAAAGTAAGTACATATTTGTTGCATCTACCTACTAGGTATTCTGGGTAAAAAAAAAATGCATTTTCTTATTTAAAGGTAAAGGAGAAAAAAGCTCAATTAAAGTACTAATTGTTGAATACAGTTTTTTTTTTTTTGAAGATTTCCTCTCTTACCATGGAATGGGCGATAGTTCAAATATCCCAACCTTGATGTGTTGTGATACCATGGAAGGATATGTTTAATTATATTTGCCGTTCTCAAACTCATGTAGAAAACGCAATTAATACTTTTTCCAAGCTTGGATTTTTTTTTTACCATTGGAATAAGCGATAGTTCTTTGGCTTTCCGTGAATATTTCCAGAACTTGAAATACTTTTATTCCAAAGTATCGAAATCTAAAGACTAGAAAGAAATCGAGGATCAGCGAGACTGTATCAACGAGACTACTAGTATGTCTAATCTTGAAAACAGTGGGTACATCACTTTGTTTCGTACAAAGGAACGGATATTGATTTGATATTCTTGTTTTTTTCCTCCTTAATTTCCATACATCATTTTATTTTCATAATGTATGAGTATGACAGATCTTTGAAGTCTTCCGTTTCTTTTCTTTCTCTTCTCCTTCTTTTTTGTTTCCTCACTCTTTTGTTGTCAAATCTTCTGTTACCAAGCTCTGTTCTTTCCTTCTCACAAAGATATGATGATGTGAAGAATTCACCATTTTCCTTATATCATTCGTTCTTCAACGCTACTACTGTTCTTCTGCTTCCCTTTCTTTCTTTCTTTCATTTCTCTTTCTCTCTCTCTCTCTTTGTATATGTGGAAGATTTTGAAGAGAAAAAGTCAAATGTAAAAGAATCTTGTAACAACGCTCTAGGCAAGTTTATTATTCTTTGCTTTTAGTTGACTTAACCAAGTCAACTAAAATGAAAGAAAGAAAGAAGGATTTGAGTAAGAAAAAAATAGACCAAAGAAATATATTCCATTTTCCAAATCAAAGACTAGACCATATAAATGATAAAATATGTTATCCTATACGTTCTTTGAAAGCATAATGTAGTTTTCACCTATCAAATAGAAATAAATAACTAGTTCTTCTCGTATTTTCCTGGTGCATATACAGAAGCACACATTTCCTTATTACATTGCTGTTTTTTTGCTCTTAGGAGCACGCAAATGTTGTAATTCAGTTTCTCTCTTACGTCAGCACTTGCTTTTTTGTCACTCAAGTAAAATTAAAGCTGTGGATGGGAAAACAAAATACAGGGTGCGGCACGTAAAACCGGCCTGTCGTAATATTCTGGTATATTGTGTTTTTGGCAACACTTAAATAATCTACCTTCCTACCAAGAGATGGTGTGTCGAGGTCGGGTCGACTTACGTGACTTGCAGCAGTCACATGCAGCCGCAGCCAGTGAAACTTGTCGAAACCAGTTAAGAAAAAGGCCTCGTTGTGTTAAGCCGGGTGAGTGTCAGTGTGTGATAATGCCGTATTCGATACCCGAGCGTGTTGCCATTGTTGAAGGGTTCATTCTCACTGGATCTTTTTTGAAAACAAAGAATTCGTTTTGGGAGAAATTTCCAGGACGTTCTGTGCCAGCTAAAAGCACCATTCAGGAATTGATTGAAAATGGTGGCGTACAGGATCGGTTCAAAATGCTCCCAGAAACAGACGACCATCTGTACACCCGAATTAAAGATGCAGGTGGAGGAGATAATGACAAGAAGTCCTCGAAAGTCAACCAGGAGATTGAGTCAACAGCTTCATGCGAGTGAGAGAAGTTGCAGACGTGTTTTTAGGGGACTGAAGTTAAAACCGTACCGGATAAGTGTTGTGCAAGAACTGAAGAAGCCTGACCTGCAGAAGAGGGTGCATTTCTGTTCATGGCTGTTGAGCAATGTTGCAAGTGGTTTCTTGGATCCACTAATGCTAATTATGAGTGACGAGGCATGGTTCCACCTGTCTGGGTACGTAAATTCCCAAAACAACCGGTATTGGTCGACAGAAAATCCACACGCAATCCACCAGGTACCCTTGCATGATGAGAAGATTGGTGTTTGGTGTGCCATTTCCGCCACACGCGTTATTGGGCCCATATTCCTTGAGACGACAGTGAACAGTGACGTGTATATGGGAATCCTGGAGGAGTTTTATACACACTTGACCGAAGAGGAGCGTCAGTTATGTTACTTTCAGCAGGACGGTGCAACATGCCACACATCAGCTGCATCATTGTCCCTTGTGCATGAGATGTTTACACCAGAGAGGACAATCAGCAAAGGCTTGTGGTCTCCTCGGTCACCAGACTTGTCCACGTGTGACTTTTACTTATGGGGACTGTTAAAGGGAAGAGTATACGAAACAAATCCACACACAATTGAAGAACTCAAGACCAGGATCCAGGATGTTACCAATAGCATTACAACACAAGAACTGACAAGGGTATATATGAATCTCCTCAATCGTGCTCACATGTGTGTTGAAATGGGCGGAGGACACTTTCAGCACCTGCTGTGAAGGTGAATAGTCATATTCAATACATTACATTTCATTTACGTGTTGTAGTTAATCATATTCAATACATTACATTTCATTTACGTGTTATAGTTAATCATATTCAATACATTACATTTCATTTTATGTGTTCACTTTACGGGCCGGTTTTACGTGCCGCACCCTGTATATTAGTTCACTATTTTCATACCATTCTAAAAATATCCCTGGAATTAAAATAAAAGTGAGTTCCGTTTCATAAAATGAAAGTATGGAGATAAATAAACTGAAACCGGAAAATTTTGGTTTCGGTGTAGAGACATGGACCGTGTAGAGACATAGAGACGTGAAAGCTATTCTTTGAATGCTGCATCCTCATCAAGATAAGTATTCTAAGCCCCATTTCACTCTGTAAATCTACGTTGTACTTCCGAAGTATGGGAATCCAATATTTCAACAAGAACACTATTTCTGATTTAATTAGAAGTAATTTTAATCTTATTGGAATGTAGGATCCGTCACAAAAGAAATGAAATATATATTTTTAAGAAAGACTTCTTAAGAAGATATGTACAAAGTGTTAACATTGTTCAAGTTACTGTCCATGGTCTTCTACACATTTTTTCCACCGAGTCTCCTATGCTAGTATACCCCTTGGAAGGCCTCGACGGGAATCCCTTCAAAGCTGTTGTCACAGCCGCTGGGGTAGTCTCAATGTTGTCAAAACGGCGTCCATAAAATTATTTTCTTCATCGTGGGAAACAAAAAGAAGCCGACCGGATAGAGGTTGGAACTGTAGGATGTCTGCGGCAATCTTGTCACATATTTTCAATTCTATGATACGATGATACGATTTAATGATACGATGCACAACGGATTTCCGAATGTTCAGTGTGTCACCTGTTCCATTCCTTGAACACTCATCTTAGAGGACTCCAGTTCAACTTCGTAGTAGAGGTGCAAAATACACTTGATACCTTCCTCTCTTTACGGCAAACCAAGTTCTACAGCGAAGGAATCCATGCCCATCCCGAACGTTGGAAGAAGGTCATTGATAGTGATGGGTACTATTTTCGATCTTCCAGGTACGTCTTAGGTGACATATCAATGCTCTAAGGTGATTGGTCAAAAAGCGACAGAACTTTCTTCGTTACTTTTATATATACTATATAAAACTACTGTATAAGTTCTAGTATCTCGAGTTCGGGAAGTCGGAGTGTCAAAATTCCTTTAGATTAAGTTTATTGCTCATTTTGGACTAGTTTACAAAATATATAAAAATCAAATGGGCTCTATTTTTCTTCCGTGGTCATTTTATGCTCCAATATCTCGAGTTCCGAAATACGGAATGTCAAAATTCCTTCAGATTCGTGTTCCTCGTGGTCTAGTTTACAAAATATATAAAAATCAGCTGGGGTTCAGTTTGCTTCCGTGTCACTTTATGTTCAAATATCTCGAGTTCGAAATTCGAAATGTCAAAATTCCTTCAGATTCGTGTTGCTCGTGGCCTAATTTACAAAATATATAAAAATCAGGTTGGGTCAAGTTTGCTTCCATGGTCACTATATGTTCGAATACCTCGAGTTCCGAAATTCAGAATGTCAAAACTCCTTCAGATTCGTATTCCTCGTAGTCTAATTTACAATATATATGAAAATCAGGTGGGACCCAGTTCGCTTCCCTGTAGCCGAAAAGTACATTGAAGTGTCATAAAAGAAATATCGAACTATCCCTTTCTCACAGTGCTGCAGATATTACCATAATAGTCTTGGAGCAAATCAAAGTTTAATTACACATATAAAACAATACAATTGGCTCTATTGATAGATGCTTTCACAATTGTTAAAAGATGTAATAAAAAAAAGCAAACATTGTTTGTGCATTGAAAAGGACAAACATGGTTTCGCTTATAAAACCGCAAACACTGTTTCGGGCGGCTTTTGCTTTCGAAAAGAGCTCTTGCGGTTTCCGTTTGGAAATCTGCTTTTGCGGTTTCGGTTTCGAAAACTGCTTTTGTGGTTTTGGTTTTAAATACTGTATTTGCGGTTTCGGTTGTAAAACAACATTTGCGGTTTCGGTTTTCAGAAAACCGGTTTCCTCAAAAACCGAAAAAACAAATGTCTCAAAAATTCAACAGCACTAATATATACCAATAAATCAATTTATTATTTGATACAACATAACACAAAATTCTGTTATGTAAGCTTGAGGAATGTAGCTATTTAGGCAGTATAAAATATACTGTCCAAAATTGGAAACTTTCGAAGTGAGTGCCACAAAGAACGGTCCTAGGGCCAATTACATTTTAAATATTTTAAATATATGAAGATGGTTGATTCTTCGTCTAGTAGCAATTGCGAGAGTTTGGTGAGAGGAGAGTGATTACAAAAGGAAGATTTCGTCCAAAGTCTTTCCCGGAGGGACAGTTCCTAGCATTGCTGCTACGTTCTCTCTTTGCACAGTCATATTTATTCTTTGTATAAGATAGGATGGAGCTCGGGTGTCACCTGTGTTAAGAGCTATGCGGTATCCAACTTCATTACTGAAGTTTAGACCTTCCTGACCCCAGTTGCCACAAGTTTCAATGGCCATGGTGACGAAGTGGTATTTGTCCAAGAGGTTATATTTTCGTCTCTTTTCATATTCTCTGCGAGTTGCAACCGTCCCAGCTTTGGGGAAGATGAAGGAAGATTAAAAAGGGCTAGGGTTTCGGTACAAGGGAAATCCCATATTAAAGCCATCCCTCGTTTCCAAGGCATCAAAGACATTTCATCAGGTCTCTTGCCATCAGAGAGACTACACTCCATTGGTTCTCTCACGGGAGGCGTTCCAGGAGAGATGAGGGCTCTTATAATAAGAACGTTACCAGTGGAGTGTCGAGAGTATGTGCCAGCACTGTGAACACATGATAGGCCAAGTATACCTTTCTTATCCACTAAACTTACGCAAACAGGGCACTGGTGTTGTTCACAGACATCCGCTCCCAAACGTAACGCACAAGCGATTCGAAAACTTTCGTTGGGAAGGTGCAGCCCTAGGGATGAAGATGGGATAGCTTGTAACCAGGCACCTGCTTCAGGGTAAGAAGTAGCTAGAAGTCGTTCCTACCTTCATGATTGGTGGAGGACTGAAAAATAGAATATAATCTGGAATCTACAAGAGGAGCGTCCCATAAAATGTGAAAACTTCTCTTGTCAAGATCAGGTAGATCGAGTCCGCCTCACGATATCTACTGCAAGATACAATCATTTATATCAGCTTCTGAATCCTGATGAATATCGTGGTGAAGAAGAGAAATGATCAAAGGCATAGAGCTATACATTTATGAAAGCAAAGATGGAATAGCCAAGTCAAGGTCTCGACGAATTCCTAGACCTCCGTGATCCACTGGGAGAGATGCTTGTAGCCATGAGTTATCTGTGAGAGAGCAGTTGAGAAGAGATTCTAGGCCAAGTAGGATGGATTCATCGTATTGTTCCAAAAGATCTGTCTCACGCCAGAATGGAGAATTACGAAAAAAAATATAACAGTCTAGGAATGGCTAATGAGGCCCGTAGGAGATAAAAGGCTGAGTGGGTAGATATCTTAGATACGCGAGTGAAGAAGAGATCTAATTTAGAGATCTTGTCCAATAACAAAATGCGTCGAATATCAGTGTGTAGCGCTGTACCTAAAAGGGAGGCTCTGTCGGATGAAAAGGGAGCAACGGATGTTAGCCTGTTCGTTTGACACTCCCAGGAAACCGATTTAACATTTCCAGAAATTGAGGTGTAATCCAATGTCACGAGATTGAATACGAATCTTTAACAGAGCTTCGAGGACATACTCCTTCTCTCCAGCTATAGTCCCATCGTCGAGGTACCAAATGTTTAACTCAGTATTGATATTTCTGACAATAGATTGAAGTGTTAAAGCAGGTCCTAGGGGGTCGCCTTGTTGAACACCTCGTTGGGAGAGTATGATATCTTCACCAAAAATAGATGACTAGGCTGTGAGTAGCACTGATGTATGAAGGCGTATATATAATAGAAGTGCGCTTTTACAGCTGTAAGCATAGAGTCTCTGTTGATTTCGTTGAATGTATTAAGGAATGTATTAAGGAAATCAAACAAGAAAATTTTCTCTTGTTTGTGGGGATGAGAATAATATAGTCGGGTGACATGAGCTGTAACCTTTGAGCCATGAGGAACGCACACTCCCAACTGATGTGGTGACAAGAAAGTAGATAACGGTTCCCTAATTCTTAGGCATATTAGCTGATAGCCATCTCCAAACGTTACCGGCAGCGATGGGGCGTATATCTCCACCTTTTTTCCTTAACCCTATAAGTGACGATTCAAAAAATAGTGGTCTAATTTCTGTAGGTACGTTTTCAGTGAGGATTATGTGAAGTAAATCACTGATAGTGCTTAACAGATGGTCTCTAGAATCGATGTCCTGGCACAGTAAAAGATCCTTGAGAATGGAAGGGCGTAAACTGTCCATACCTCCTGCAGAGCCGGAAGGGAACGACCGAAGAGCTTTCTGTACTTCTTTGACTGCTGGAGCGTTGTCAATGAGTGCAGGAAGTGTGAAAGTAAGAGTTTGTTCCGTGTATAGGGAGTTTGTTCCGTAGTGCATCTAGCCTGTAGCTTCTGGAGGCACCAAAGTGTCATCAGAGATGAGGAGTGCTCCATGGATATCGCCGTCGGAAATTTTGTTCTCGATAACCTTGATGTTGAAGGAGATTAGGTCTGTCGCTCGGCGAGGTTTGGAGGGTCGTTAATGACTATAAAGAGGCGCATCGCATTAGTCCAATTTCTGATTCTTTGTTTCGCTCATGTAGTGAGATTAGGCACTTTGTAAGTTCTTGTTGGTAAACAAAGAGTTATGTAGGGGAAAAAGATCTCCTTCCACGATTGCAAGCTATTAGTATATATAATATTCTGGAGAACGTGACAGAGGGAGTCAGCCAAAGCTGGTCTAGCTCCTCGAGGAACTCTACGAAGAATAGGAGTTATGGACTTGAGTTTTAAGAGAAGGGTGTTGCATGCTTCAATCAACATCTCGTTGGGGCTAAAAATACAGTTGCTCAAGGTGGAATTGTGTGAAGAAGGTGAAAGCATGGTAGTGACATTGAACGATGAGCATTTGGCTTTGGTGCTAGTGAGATGGCACTTACTATTGTGGATTACTAGGCCTCTTGCATTGAGTAATTGTTTGTTGCATTGATAGCACACTGAATCATTATGTATGGGTGCATCAGCAGTACTGAAATTATGAATGCCCGGGTCATCATTATAGTTCAATGACACAGACTGATAGACATTGCCGGGCATGTCGCTAGTATGTCGGTCGACATATTAAACAAATGGTAGGTAAAGTAAACAAACATTCATGTTTGAAACCGTTCAACAATAGAAGAATAGATTTTAAACTTCGGTTTTAATATGCACACAATTCACTACCATTGTTAGGAGTAACGTATTTGAAACGATGTTATGGCTGAAAAAAGCAATAAATTAAAAGTTAAATTAGTTTCCGAGAACTATTGGAAACGAGGATTTCACTAAAGCAATCCTGAGATATTCACGAACGTTTTGACACCACACTCGTGAAATTAAACAATGTTTTTCCCGCACGAAACTGTGAATCTTTACGAACATCACTGAAATTAGAACTTGCAAATTCAACAATAACAATAATCATAGCCAATAAATCAATATAGCTATATTTTAGAAATACAATAGGCACTATCGAACACTGCTCTAAGGAACAATCAAATTTGGAAATAAAGAGCTTAAAAGTACTTGAATTGTTTAAACTCTGCTATATCGATTACGCTTAGTTTCTGAAAGTCTTTTGGCAATAAATCAGTAGCATCACAAAAAAACCTATATTATCTTACTAAATACAAGTAAATGTTAATTTATTCGTATTTGGTTGAAAAGTGACTGTACTCTTTACCTGTTCTCTGCCAATAGGAACTGTATGAATGTATAATTCAAAACCGAGAAGATTTTTTTAAAAACATTTTTTTAAAGATTTTTTTTTAAAAAATATTTATAATGTGATATTTCGCAGGCCGCCTTTTATAAGGGAGCATTGTATTCTTCATAGGTTCTTTACCAACAGCCACTATATGAATTTACTATTCAGAATTGGTATAGAGTAAATGAGGCTGATTCCGATCGTTTTAAGGGACAAATAGCTCTCAGCTTAATACAGTGGCGTATTTAGGAGGGGCTTCAGGGCTTAAGCCCCCCTAAATCTTACTTACTATAGTAAAGTATATCAATTATCTTACAGAGTTTTCACATTTTCAGACAAAGCCCCCCGAAACAAAGTCGTAAATATGCCAATGGCTGAATATAACGAACGTAATTTTCAAAAGCAAACCACAATGACATACCTTGATAAGTCTTCCAAAATTCCCGAGATAGTAGCGGGTAAACCATCAAGCCATAGATTATTTACATATAATGTTGTAAATACACGTTGCTGATCGGAAATATCCGCTTTATGCGGGTGTCTCTGACCCGTAGGTGTGTGATTTCGATCGCTATACACAAAAAGAAAAATACTAGATTACTACGTTTAATATTGAGCATACAAGATGGAAATATCATAGAACAAACAAATAATGAAAGTGATAGCATAAAACACATAAGAAACCAAACTGATAGCACAGAACATGTAAACAAACACAAATTGTAATGCGTTAATAATAGATGTAGCTATGCCATAGCATGAAGGACAAAATGATAATCTAATGTCAAGGACGATTTTAGATTCGACTTTTACCGTAAATAAATTGCTTTTTCTACTTAGATCCTCAAAGCCTTAGTGATACCATTCGCGTCCTTTGCCTTGACACTAAATCCAATCCTGAAGTTTATTTAACACATCGTGGATCAGAGTATTACAATAAGTAGAAGTTGCAGAAATCATGTGCAGGTCTCCGTTGCAATAATGCAAATGTGGACTTCGCGGCAGCTGGTACGTAAGAAGAATCGGAGTCATCGTCTGTGTCATCAAGCGTGTCTAGAAATCTTTTCTTAGTCGACGTAGACTTGTCTGATAGTTCCTTTGATTTAGGTTTGTTGACGCAGTAATATGTTGTGCTGATGTCAAGACAGTGGCACTGTTTCGGTCTTCGCAGGTGCGAAATCTTCATGTTCCCTGATGGAAGAATGTTCTTCGTTGACGCACCTGATAATGGTGTGATAGAGCTGGACTGATTACCGCCGCCAGTGTTTCCTTTATAGATGTTTGTGGGAGGTCTTCGATAATTGATCCAGTTGTACTCGTTGTCATTAGTTACTGCAAAAGCAGATGCAGCCTTTTCCTAATGTCCTTTCGTGCAAGACCACTTCCGAACTTCGCAAACCCGATTATGCGTTGTTCCAACACTTTTTCTTGACAAGGTGCAAACATTTGCATAGACCCAGCCTTTTCATGTTTTTTATGTTATGTATGTCATAAATTATTTTCTCTTAAGCTTTTACTTCTGTTTGTTCTTAACAATTCCATGCCAATTTGATATATGCAGAGAAGAAATTGCATGAGGGCGGAACTTTTTTTCTTACGGGTAGCTTATGAAGTTCGTGTTGTAAATCTGTCTCATAATCTTTCGATAAGAAATGAATAGAATAAATAATAGCATTGTTTACACCCATTCTGTCTGCGCGTTTACACCGAGAAATTCACTGTCGTTGTACCAACATTTTAGGAAAGGTGTGCTATGTTATACATCCTTCCTTTCTCAGTTCGGACATTGAGCAACAACAAAGTTATTTTTATTCATTTTTGTCTCAATAATTACCCATTCTTTATAAATTTCACGCATCGACACCGCTTACTGTATTCCCTACAATGTGTTTGTTTCGTGCTCTCTTCCACGTGACGTCACGTCGCGCAAGAATTCTGGGTAATTTTTTCTCTCGATAGCAGAAAATGTGATACATTAGAGAAGCACTATTATCACTGTTGTCACGAGGATACCAACCAACATTATTGTGGAGGAATACCAGAAATTATATTACTATAGAATGGGTAATGTCCGTACGTATTATTACTTCAGATAAAGACAAATAACACAAACTAAACTAGACTATTCACGCAAGGAAATATTTAGTTACGTCCGCCAAAGAAACATTTGCATAGCACACTCCCGCATAATAACGACACACGTTTCTTGGGACATCTATTAAGTAACATTAATGTAACACTTAAAAAATAAGACAACAATGCATGATACGACATAACTACTCATATCTAGCTATGATTCCTAATGACAAAAAAAAAAAACGATGTGAAGTAGAACCAGTAACAGCAGTAGCAGCAGTAGAACAAGAAGAAGAAGAAGAAGAAATAAAGATAATATATCATCCGGAATCATTAATTTCTTTGGTTCGACTTCTTTACTTGATGTTTCCCTTTGTTCCGTAGACAGTTATTTTGAATAGATAAGTTCTAACTAACTCTATGGTCCATGGAACCCGGAGGTTTAATACTGCGTTCACAAAAGCTGTCCGTTGACTTCTATCCTTAGCCAACTGGATCCACCTTGTACTTTGTATTCCTATTTCTGCGAGATCCATCTTAATATTGTCCTCCCATCTGCACCTCTCCTATAGGTCCCCCTAATGATCGTTTTCCGATTTGACTTCCAGTTAAAACTTTGATAGCGTTCCTATTTTCTTCCATTCTGGCTACATGACCTGCTCAGCTGATCCTTGCAGATTTGATGACCCTCACAATGTTTGGTAATCACTCAAATAACACTCAAAATTAATGATAAAATATTATGTTCTAGACAGAGTATCCTGAAAGATGGAAATTCCCAATCTCTTTTGTTAATTATAAATATACGTATGTGATGATAGGATACTTACTTCTTTGTCTCCTCTATTGTAATCTGTAACTCTTTCATGTATAACAAGTAGAGATGCAAAATTAAAATTATATATATATATATATATATATATATATATATATATATATATATATATATATATATATATATAAAACGCTTTCTGCGGATAAAGGTTTATATATGCAATACAGGGCCTGTTCCTTCTTTAGGGAAGAGAATGGATTTTCTTGCTTTTTCTTTCTTTTTGGCTTTTTACGATTTTTAAAATTCTATTACATGTTTGTTTTCCTATAGTGAATTCTACAATAAAGGAATTTTTTACATTTAGTAATTGTAAATCTTCTGAACAGTCCCGTGCTGGCTGCCTCGATTGGTTTTTAAACAGGCACTGCATTCGCTTCCATCAAGATAAATTATTCAATCTCACAGTTCAAATATCATTTTGGTTATCTAACTATCTTATTAGTTCCTGAGAGTTATCCTTCTTTGTGCTTAGGGGTTGCATGAACTTCAACTGTAAGACAAGAGAAAAACCAAGGCACCATCAACCAGAAAACAGACACAGATACAGTTTTTGACTCCCAAATTATGCTATGCATAATTGGACGAACTCAGGGTAAAAGGTAACAAGTCACTTTTTTTCAATTTTCGGTGTTTAACACAGAGTTGTAGTATTTTAAATGGCACTTTTTTGTATGAAAATCCCTATGAAAAAAACGTGACTAAAAACAAGTACAAGGGACGTGCAAAAGGGAATAATTAAGCTACAATGGAATCCACACTGGGTAAAAGGGAATAAGATGACTCTCTTGAAAAATGAATAAAAATGACTTGTTACCTTTTACCCTGAGTCCGTCCAATTATCGGAAAACTTATAGAACGGCTCTGTCCGTCCATCCGTCTGTCTGTAGACAGATATCAGTATAACGAAACGGTAAGAAATATTGATAAGCGTTCTTATGTAGTCGATTGAATGTTCCAAACATAGACACCATCTCATCCATTAATTCATTTATTCAAACCAGAAGTGCAACCATTTCCAGTTACAACGATGATCGTCATAGGACAAAAACTGTAGTAGATATGAATAAGCTGTTTTCTGGAATCGATTCAACGTCAAAGTGAAACATGACATGACCATTCATAACGTTGTACCGACATCAATAGTGATTTAGATTTCTTATTATTTTCAATATTGACTTCCATAATCCTTTGTCAAACAAGTTTGTGCTGGACAACATGGTGTCCATGGGTTTTCTCGGGGACATTCCTGTTTCCTCCCACAGTACCATTCCACCAATTATTTCTTTATCATTCACCTGCTTTAACCATCTGTCTTGTCTCCCGTAGCCTGAAGGGCATTATCGTGGGGTGTCAAACTAAAAGAAAATATATTTGATTCCATTGAAACGGTAAGAGTTACCAGAAGAGGTATTTTGAAATCGATTTAGTGTTTCCAGGAACAGGTTTCATTTCCTCTAATTTTACAGATCCATGTTTGCTCCACAACACCTTGAAAATGTGCTACACTGTACATAGATAATTAGTAACAATTTGGTTCATTCTGTAAATCTTTTCCTTACCTATGATATTATGTATTATTTTGTAAATTTTTCACTTTATTTTATGATTGGAAACAATTTTTAATGCAAACCTCTGAGGCGAAAGTCTCTACGTTAATCTTGCACATTCCAGAGAAGAGAAAATGTAACAAAATATGTTGATTTAATCAGATTCTGGATAAGTGTTCTATCAAGATGAATTGCGAAATAACTTATTTCTTATTTTCGTGAATAATCTCCTTCTATACATGATTATCTTGACACTTGAAAAAATTAATCCTTTATCTTTTTCTGGAGTGCATTATTTTCAATTTTTGTGGATCATATTTCCAGAGAAAGAAAGATATAATCCTTCGCTCTTCAAAGTAAATTGCATTGCAAGTTTGATTAAGTTTTAGAAGATTTATATGCAGCTAATCACGGATTTTTGTTAAGCTGAAAAGACAGGGAGGGACACAACAAACGTAAGTGTTAACCAGATAAGATATTTTGAGATGAAAGTCGTATACTTTGGATATTTGATAAAGGTTTAATTTCACAATTTCAAGTTCTTCATAAAGTTTAATGCTTGGTAAATAATACAGGAGACTTTCCATTAACCGATCATCAGTTTCCCGGGCCCTTGGCAGATTACAAGAAAGTTGATCAAAATGGACATTACCATTTCAAAGCCCCTAAATTGTATAGGATTTCTATAAATGTTAGAAAGACAAAAGCCATGGTGATTGGAACGAAGGGGTCTGTGTCAAATATAAAAGTAGGAGGGGAGAAAATAGAACAAGTGAATAGTTTTCGATACCTGGGTAGTGTTCTTAGTAATGACATGAAATGCGAACGTGAAATAAAAGCAAGTATAGGAATGGCGAAAGAAGAATTTAAAAGAAAGAAAAGTCTGTTTTGTGGGACCTTGAACAAAGAGTTGAGAAAAAGACTCATAAAATGCTTCGTGTGGAGTGTTGTGCTGTATGGGGCGGAAACGTGGACATTGCGTAAGGGTGACGAAAATCGACTGGAAGCCTTCGAAATGTGGGTGTGGAGAAGAATGGAAAGAGTTAGTTGGGTCGAGCGGAAAACGAATGAGAGAGTGTTAGAAATGGTGGGTGAGAAAAGAACACTTTTAGATATTATTAGGAAGAGGAAGAGAAACTGGTTGGGACATTGCCTAAGAAGAGATTGTATCATGAGGGACGTCCTAGAGGGTATGGTGGCGGGAAAGAGAGAGAGGGGGCGAGGAGACTACAATTAATGGATGATATTAAAACAGAAAGATCATACGCGAAGACGAAAAGGTTAGCGGAGGATCGTGGAGCATGGAAGCTTCTCAGCTGCGGCAAGTGACCTGCCAATAAAGGCAGAATACCTATGATGATCTATAAAGCTTAACAAAAAGCTTGATTATAATTAGGTAAATTTAACTTACCAAAACCTGACATTTCGACCACAAGCTGTTCCAATGACATTCAGTTGAACGAACGCTGTATATTGAATAAAGAATCCTAGTTTATGATACAAATCATCTTTGACAATGGCTTGAAAAGATTCCCCTATCAGTACCATATTAGGCTGAAGCAAATATTTTTTTTTATATATAATGCCATTAAAACAATGCATTTAAAATACCATATCAAAAGGCTTTTATTCTTTAAAACGGTAGTAACCTTCTATTCGACACCTATCTCTGATTAACTGCAAATCGAGAGAGTGCAGTAAATTAAATAATAACAATTATTATGTAAATCACAACGCTCTCTTACCAAACATTGTTAGGGTCATCAAGTCTACGATGCTTAGGTGAGCAGGTCATGTAGCCAGAATGGACGAAAGTAGGAAAACTTTCAAATTTTTATCTGCAAATGTAATCGGAAAACGACCATTAGGAAAACCTAGGCTCAGATGGGAGGACAATATTAAGATGAATTTCGCAGAAATAGGAATACAAAGTAGAAACTGAATTCAGTTGTCTAGGGACAGAAGTCAATGGAGTGCTTTTGAAAGACTTTGAGTTAGTTAGATTAAAAACACAATGCTCTCACAGTAAGGACATTACTATATATATATATATATATATATATATATATATATATATATATATATATATATATATATATATATATTGTAAATTCTTTGGAATCTAGACTTTTTGAACAACAAAACAAAGATAGAAGAATATAATAAACTTAAAATCTTTCCAGAGGTGGAGCCAGTTTCATAATCAAGAGCAATGGGGAGTTATCCTGTCTGAGGTTACTACAGGGATTTTCTCTAATATCAAAGTGAACGTTTTTTTCAAGAGCAGAATATCTATATATTACTTTACATAAACAAATGACATAATTAGATAAAAGGATATGTTATTTCACGCTCTGGAATTTTAGTAATTCAAATTCCTTCCTAGGAATTCATGCTAAAATATAGAATCAGAAACAAAACGTAAAAGATCATATGACATTGTGCTATAGCCTTATATTCGTACTTTCACTAAAGTGTTTCATTTTAAAGAAACATATGTAGACATTTCTATGCTAAAATAAAGAAACTATAAAAATAATGAAATACTCATACTGTACAAAAAATATCATAAGAGACAATGATTTTTAAAGGAATACATATATATATGTATATATGAGTGGAGCTAAAGCACACTACTCTTGAAACCCCAAGTTACCCCCTCCCTCTAGACTGAGAAATCTAAATATGAGTAGTGGGTATGCATGTTTCTAGTTCTGCTCGTACATAATGCATCAAGATCCCAGGGCTTTTCAAAAAAACGTCAGTGCCTTGTCCTAGATACGATCTGAACCAGCTGTTTCCAGCGTCGCAAACATACGCTACTGGGATTCATCACATACAGCTTTAGTGCGAAAAAGAATTCCAAGGATCACCACGCCCCTCGTTTCTACATCTATTCCTCTCATCCCACTCCCTTTCAACACATCCAAAAAATGTGTGAAATCTGCTCCCTGTTATGCAAGAGACCTTTGTGTGATTTATTCTTTTGCTTTGGTTGGTAGCAGCGGAGAAGGGAGTGATGTGGGATCTCGTGCGTGTGTGTGTGTATGTTTTTTTAATAAAAAAGAAAGAGAGCTATGTGATAAGCACATGAAAAGAAAGGTTAAGAAACCCAGTGGAGAATACGTAAAGAAATAAACTTAGAAAGATTAAATAAGATTAATTCAAGCATGTCATAATGTTGTGGGTAAAACTTTCACTCCACTAACAAAATATTCAATGTATGTATTCGAGACCTGCACGGGCCGAATATTTCGGCCCGAACCCAATCCGGCCCGAATGTACCTAGGCCCAGCCCAGCCCGGGACCGAAAAGTTTTGGAGATTTTCGGCCCGAGCCCGGCCAGGCCCGATAAGTTTTTTAAAATTCTTGGGCCAAGCCCGGTCCGGACCCAATAAATTTTAAATGTTTCATTTTTTAACATTTGTCACGAGGACACTTCTTCAACGTTTGCCTTTATTCTAATTATCGTTTAACGAAAGTCAATATTTATTAAAGAATTGCAATTAATCGGCCCCAACCCGGCCCGTGCAGGTCTCTGGTATGTATGTAAGAGAAAAGATATAAAATATTCAGTAATTTTTTTCATGGTTTTGATTCACTACATTGAAGAAACTGGTTAAATATTCCCGCCTTGTGGCTTATGAAAAGTATGAGTGTTAAAACAATAATGTTTTCATTATCATTAGATAATTTTGAGCAGCTATTTCGGAGAAAACATCTTCTTTCCATGTATATAAAAATGAAAGTAACTATGTTTGTGAATTAATAACTCTGGAACTACCAAACCGATCTTGATTAAATTTTCAACAGAGATGGGGTTCGGGCCCGGGATGGTTTTGTCATTTCATTTTGACGGTGCAACTTAGGGAAGGGATAGGGAAGATATTTAAAAATGATCGAAAAAGACCGAAATTAGTGTCGAATCCAGTTTTCGGTGTTGCTGAGACGAACAGTGACATTCCCGATGCCGTTTAAATCCAAATTCAGTCCAACTAGAGGGAGAGGGCGAGGGCGATATGTACAAATGATCGAAAATCACTGACATTAGTGTCGAATAGATTTTGGGGGGGCGCTGAGACGAACAGTGACAGTTCCGATGCCGTTTAAATCCAAATTCGTCCCTTTGTGTCCAAACTGAAACGTATTCTCTACGTGCGAAGAACATTATTCTACTAGTAAATGAATAAAATAGATTATGCATAATACTAGTGGAGCCTAAGCTCATTCTTTGAATCATTTTTAAAATCATTCTTAATTTAAAGCTCTCATTGCTTAGGTTTAACTTTACTTTTATTTTTCCACCAATCACAATGCGGTCCATTACGCAAATAGCATCTTCAGGGCACACAGAAATCTGAGTCCAGTTTATGCTACTTTTGACATCTTTCCTTTTTTAAGCTTAAAAGATTCATCTCCAGTGTGTTAGTAGGATTTCTTAAGAAAATTTCCCTCAATTGACACAAAATTTTCCCTTTTCTTATATTTTCCCTAGCTTGTTGAGTGTCCAATTCCTATGATATAAGTTATGCAATAAAATTAATTTAGCTTAAGGATGGTTTAAAGGGACAAGTTTTGCTGATAGATGTCACTACAATCTTCGTATCTCTCTCATGTATTTTTTTACCTTTCACGAAAATTCACGATTTCTCTTACAAATTTCAACCTAGAGACCCCAAATTTTTAGAGAAAAAACTTCATAACCTATCGGAGGCAACAATCCGTGCCGATTTTTTTTTATTTAGAATTTTCTTCATTCTTGAAACAGTTATATTGTTAAAGGTTCGAATATCCATGTCAACAATCAAGCCATTTCAACAATGAAGAAAATTCTAAATAAAAAATCGGCACGGATTCCTGCCTTCGATAAAGTTCCTTCTCTAAAAGTTTGAAGTTTCTAGGTTGAAGTTTGTAAGAGAAATCGTGAATTTTCGTGAAAGGTGAAAAATACATGAGAGAGATACGAAGACTGTAGTGACATCTATCGGCAAAACATGTCCCTTTACACCGACCTTAATAAGGGAAGTGCTACCCAATTTTTTTATTTTGTTCATTTGTTTCTTTTAATTTCCTTTCTTTTTCCTTAACGTTTTTACAAAAAAATGCACACAATGCAAAAACGGACACCCAGCCAGGAATGGGCACAAATTATGTTACTTTTAACACACACAGATACAGATGATGATCAGAAAAATGGAAACACCTGAACGAAATTGCAACTTACCAGATTAATATGGTGTCGGGCCACCTTTCGACTTCAGAACAGCCTTGATGCGACGTGGGATGGAGGCATAGAGGTCGTGAATGGTAGCAAGTGAAATTTTACACCATTTCTCGTGCAGGACATCGGCTAGTTCTGTGAGAGAGGATGGAGGTGGAAATCGTCGCCGGAGTCGTGTTTTCAAGACGGACCACAGATGTTCAATTATGTTGAGATCTGGGGATTGGGCGGGTCAGGGGAGGTGTTGAACTTCATCCCGATGTTCCTCAAACCACGCTGCAACAACGCCAGCTCTGTGAATGGGTGCATTATCATCCTGGAAGATGGCGTCATTGTCCGGGAACAACATCTAGACCATAGGATGCAAGTGGTCTCCTAAAATTACGACATAATCGTCGGCAGTGATTCGTCCGCTAAGTGTGACCACAGTACCCAATGAAAACCATGATATGGCGGCCCACAGCATCACCGAGCCGCCGCCACGTTTCACAATTGGGCGGAGACACTGCAGATCATAAGCTTCTTTGGGCGTTCTCCACACATAAACACGGCCCGTGGTTGGGAATAGGGTGAAGGATGACTCATCCGACCATATCACAAGTTTCCAGTCCTCAATGATCCAAGTTGCATGGTCGCGGCACCATTTGCGGCGTGCGATAGCGTTATGGTCCCTGATGAGCGGTTTGGCCCGTGCAACACGACCCCGTAAGTTCATGCCATGTAATTCGCGGCGGACTATGATTGTCGAAACAGGGTAAGGTCGGTGCTGATTGAGTTCCTCCGTCACTTGCTCCACAGTGACACGAGGTTCTGCGTGACAATGCGCTTTAATACCCGGCGTGACCTGGCACTCATGATTTTCTTCCGCCCACTGTTCCGCTTCCCCGATGTGGTTTTCCCGTGTGTTATGTAGGCCGTCATCACCTTCGACACTGTCCCACGCGACACACCTAACACAGTAGCCACTGCCGTCACACTCACTCCACATAACCGCGCATAAACAATTTGCCCTCTTTGAAAATCTGAGAGGTCTCCCATTTTACACTACCTCCGTCTACTGCAGCCACTGGACACTGCTGTTCCACTGCGCCTGACGTAGTATGGAGACCGACCTAACACACCACCACCAGCGGTCCGGCGCTGCGGGCGCCACGACACCACTGCCAACCAATACATCTGACGTGTTGCCAACTACAGGTGTTTCCATTTTTCTGATCACCATCTATACATTTGGCGTGTATGTTTCTTGTGTTAAAATTACTTTTAATAATATTGACACAATTCCAATAAAAAATATTTTACGTGAAACTATATATATTTGTTATACAATGCGACTTCTTAATACCAAATTTCCGGTTTCGTACTAAAAATTTGGCAACTTGATATAAGTCTAAGAAGTTGTCAACACGTTGATACTAATTGTTATTTCGTTAATGTATGATGTAGAGTACTTAGTTCATAATAAGTAAGTAGATATGCAAGTAGCTAATAGTGTAAATTTACAATGTTAACACGTGCTGGTCAGTTATGACATGAACGATTGTATAAGGAGGCAAAAATTCTACATAGCTGATCACAGCAGATACTTTAGAATAGCATCACCTGCATGAATGTACTTCTGAGCGCGTCGGAGGACATCTTGTGTTGTAATACACAGCTACCGATAATATTCACGGATTAAAGAAGCAGAATTCATAATACGAACTTGCAGTTCCTCCCTTGTATTCACCCTTTATCGATAAAATCTTATTTCATACACCCCATAAACAGACATTAAGGGAGCTAAAGTCACGATAACAAGGTGACCAAGAAACTAGACTGCCATGACCAATCCAACGATTAGGATAGGCTTTATTCAAATTTTAATGATCAGCCGAATGACATGAGTCATTGCTCCGTCATGCTGCAAGATAAGGTTTCGCCTTGTGTGCGAAGGAATTTCGTCTAACTGGTTATAGATGAAGGTACCAAGTACATTTGTTAGTTCATGAGGGATAAGGGGCCAACAAAAATGTCGTCAACCGTGCCACACCTAACGTTTATGGGGAAATATATCTTGATACCTACAGCAGTGGTTCTCAGTCTAGTTCCTATCACGACACCCATTTTATCAGATCCTCTTGCCAACGACCCATTTCATAATTTATGGTTTGTAATAAGCTTGTGTGGGATTTTTAATATACCTATTGTGGATAACTCACGATATCCATCTATTTCTATAATAGTAGAATGCATTTCTTGTATATAGCGGATAGAGTAACGTCCCTAAAAAGGAATGGATTAAATCCAAATTTGGTCAGTTCATTCATATTACAAATATCGAATCTAATTCATCATACTGTTTCAAAATGAAGGCCATTTGAAGATTTTAAAACTTTATAACTCCCTTTAATTTTGGGTCATATGGTAAAGAAATAAAGTGATTTCTAATTTTGGTTTTAAAAAACTTGGACATTTGTTTAGGAAGTTATTGAGTATTTTAAATGACTTGATAATTTACATCACGAAGATTGAACCGGACACTGCCGCACTAGCGAAATCATACCATGCTCAGGTATCTGATTGGCTTTCGATTTTAATTATATTTCAACATTCAGGTTTTGATACATTTGTATGTTCAATACGCAGTTCTCATTAGTTTCATATCGTACCTCTTGTATTTAAATTGATTTTTAAACAACTCTGTGCCTGTTGAAAATGTTTAGTAGACCTTTTTTTTTGTTGTTGTTGTTAATAGTATGTATAGAATAAAAATAACCCTACCACATCAAAATTCAACATAATATTTTAAAATATTTTCCGGTATTAGATTCTAATTATATTTATGTCTTCTACTTATCTTCGCGACCCACATAAAATCATCTCGCGACCCACTTAGGGGTCATTTCCCCCAGGTTGAGAAACCCTACCCTACAGCAAGGGTTTTGCTAGAGTTTTCTGAACCTAAAAGTGTCTATTACGGCTATTATTCATACTGGTACAAGTGAAGGTCGACTCATCAGTGAATAAACTATATAGCAGATTGTAGTAATGTTGAATTTCCAAGGAAATGCAACACATATAGCTGTATGTGGTATCAAAAGAAACTTCATATTTCTGTAGTTGATATTGGGAAAGTTTAATTGGATACTTTATATTTTCTTCCTAGTCCATTAAGAAATTTGTGAAACACTGTAACTGTTTCTACAAAATTTAAAATGCCTCTTTTTTTTTTTTTTTTTTTTTTTTTTTTTTTAACTGTCATGTTGTAACCCTAGTGTAAGGCAAATGTGTAATTTTAAGGATGATTTGCGATTTGATTTATGGATTTCTTGACAGATACTTGCCGGATATAGTCAACTTGTAATACGTGCATTTAAGCGATAAATTAATATAGGCCTAGATAGCAGCGATACTCAACCTGCACTTCGCGACCAACTGATAAATGCTAAATAAACCTATGGAACACGAGATTGTTGTATCATCGTGAACTGTTTCATAAATTGAGTGTAATACTAATATTGTTGGATTCATATGAAAACAAAGCATGACATATTTTAAGAATTAAAAAAAAAAGGAAATGAAATCTCTAGTTTCACGTCCCGTGATAATGTCCTTTAGGCTAAAGAAGTTGGATGGTTAATGAAATTGAATGATTATGAATTCAATTATGGAATGACAATGTGAAAGGAAACCAGAAAATCTTGAGAAAACATTGAGCACAATGTTCTTCACCACAAAGTCGTCTGGCTGGGGATTCAATTAGGGACCCCTCGTACTAAAGACCATCACTTTGCCACAGCCATCTTGTCTCGTTTTACAATTAGGAGTTCCTTAGTCATAACTAAGTACAACTTCCTGCCTTACGACAAAAAGCAAGTTCATGTGTTAGATTCATTACCTCAGTATAAAATTATCTTGTTTCTTTTTATAGTATCACAGGAATTTTCGTTATTCTTCTTGGTTCCTTGCAGGACAGAAACGGAGAAATAGTTTTTAAATCCTGACATATTGGATAGTTGGACAATTAATGCAGGATTGCGAGCTATAAGTTTATACTGCCATTACTTGCTTGAGGCTGAACAGAATTAAGAGTAATAAATATTAGTCAACACAGGTTTACTAGAGTCACAGCAATATAAACATTTGTGGTTCTGGAACTCATAAATCTTAAGAAGGCATCTCTTGGTTGTTGCAGACGTGTCTTTCAAGAACATGCCCACATGTTGAAAACGGTTAAAATTAGTGGACGAGGTCTGATGAGCGAGTGTATAGGGCAGTGTTTGACATTGCAACTCATCGAACTTCAGCAGGTTTTTTTTATTCAGATTGTTATCCTGTAATATAATTAATCTTATTGTATTGACCAATGCCACGGCATAAATATCGTAACGTTTGCTGCATATCATTTATTTTCTGAATCTTGGCCGTGATGGATTCGAATAGATTGAATAATGTATAATGAATCAGTGTACCTCATTAATGCACCTTAGGATCAACTTAAACTTCTTTGAATATAACGTTTGCTCTCGAAAAATTTTAGAAGCGGTGTGATCTTCCATTAGTAAAATAAGTCGGTTGTCGTACAAGATTGAGTTTCCCTTGCTTGTGCGTATGCACAAGTTTCTATGGTTTCCAATTAATTTGTCCATCTTTTCCAATTCTTCTAGTTTCTCTAAATGCCATGCTACAGTTAGATGATCGACTGGAAGTTTCTCTCCAACCTCACATGAAGTGATGTGAGGTGGAAAATTTTCCGCTATATTTTTCAGTTCTAAACAAATATCAGTGACCAAGTAACAATTCCTCATTAAAGATAAAATTGATTGAATTTAAGCATAGAAATGTTAAGAAGCGAAAAATCGTTTATAGATTCTGAAAATTTACATAGCTCAGAAAATTTTCAGTACTTAGGAACAAATGAAACAATTTTCCATGAATCGAAAAATTTCTTTCGTGTATGTAAAATTTTTAAAAAAAAACTGTTTATGAATCGGAAAAGTTTCATCATTTTTGAAGCAAAAAGCAAAACAATTTTCTGTGAATCGGAAAGGTTTAATCAAGGATGTTATAAATAGAGGATCTGCCTATATGTATCTTCATCCTATTAAATCGGTGAAGCCAAAAATCAACCGAGCATCGGCACGTCTGATTGGCTACTCTCATTTCTACCATCGTCTGATTGGCTACTTTCGTTTCCGCCATGATTGTTGGCTCAAAACATTGCGATCCTATTGGGCGGAGTGGGCAGAGTAGGGATGGCAAAACTGTGAAGTATGGCTTCAAGATTTTGTTGTAAGAGCAGACCCTCTATTTTATAAGATTCTTGGTTTTATTACTCTGTAGAAACAAATGGAAGGAATTTTCATGGACCGGAATTGTTTTTTTTTTTCCTTTTTTAGGATGTGGAAACAAATGAAAAAACTTTTCACAAGCCGGACAATTTTATATATTATGTATAGTGATGATAGGTGGAAAATTTTCTACTATACGTAACAGCACATTGAGCTACAAACTGGAATTCCTTTAGAGGTAAGTTAGACAGCAAGAAATTATAATTTTCCAATTAGCTTTGGGGAACCGGAAAAATTTTCTATTTTGAATTGGCAAGTTAAAACTTAGATAGTGTTTCTCTCTCTCTCTCTCTCTCTCTCTCTCTTTGTGAGTGTGTGTTTGTATACGTGTAAAGTGCAAGAAACACAAATCGAATTCGTAGAGTATAAATATGTCGTTGCATTGTTTAAATTGTAAGAAAAAAGCGAAAAGAAACCTTTGTGAATTTATCAATTATTTTAGAAACAGAAACTTCCATTATGTCTTCACATATAGGCCTACTTATGAAATGAAATGACTACATAAAAGTTCCTTATGGAGATTATTTTCGTACCAGGAAATAAGAAAAAGTGCTTTGATTTTATTGTGTTCAACACTCGTAAATTATTAATTACAATTACTTTCTCTTCTTAAAGAATATATGAATAAATAAATGTTTCTTTTCAGAAAATGTTCATTATTTGTTTTCATGAGTTACTTAAACTGGAATTTTGGGCAGTCAAAAATTTACAGTAAGCACTGTATATTATTTCTACTTAATTATATGTGTTGCAAGTATGTAATCCAGAAAAGTAGCAAAATTATGAGAAAAACTTGCGAAATATGATTTTGTGAGGTCAAAGATGAATTCTGAGGGAAGAATACATTGAAGGCTCTGAAACATTTATTCAGAAATGAAGAATCGTTAAATTTTCCTTTCATGAAACTTTTTTTTTCAGACAATGTTTATTACAAGTAAATTTTACGGCTAAACAACGATGTAGGAATAAGTGGAGTATGTTTTTATGAATCGGACAATTTTCATCACTGCTCATATGTCGTTCTCTGCAGATCTACTTCAGTGACAAGCTTCAATTTTCGTAAATGCCAAGAACCAAAAGATGTCGGCGATATTCCTTACCCTCCAACTCAATGACAACCGAAAACTCGTCAAGAGCGCTCACGGTTATGAAATGTATCAAATTGGTCTCCAGGTGCAGGGCTGGATACAGGATTTTCTGAGGAGGGTGCACCAATAACTACCGGTACATTTGAAATTTTTAAAATGCCTATAAACATCTGTGGTGTGAATGTGGAATTACTCCTAGAAACGTCTGCTCTCGGTAAATTCTTTTCCTCCAACCTTTAGAAAATTGACTTAAACTATTGGTTTTGCAAAATTTCGCTTTCTTTTAAGCTCACACGGAAACATGAGAGCAGAAATTTTCGGAAAATGCTATTTTCACTGTTAGCTTCTCGTTTTAGGTAGTGTATATTAACCCCCCCCCCTAAATCCGATCCTGGCCAGGTGGTCTATGGTGAGTCAATATTTTAGTTTAGCAATATTCTTTTACATAAAGTAGAAAAAAATGACGATGGAATTTCGTGTCTAGCTCATAAAATGTACCAAAGCATATATGAAAGTCATTAAATATTTTGGCCGTAAAAGTCAGAAATAATTGACCACGTACTGGGCCAAATCAACACACTTCGGCGTCCAGGGTTATACGAGGCTCGTACTTCAGGACCCTCTAAAAAGAGCGTAGTTCTTGTGCTGTAAATAACAATGGTGAAATTGTAGTCGACAATAGATGATTTAGGGTTTAGATCTGAACGTTTGGCATCTATGGCCGAGTTTCGGACGTTCGCCATCTATGGGCTTCCGGTATTTATGGCCATGTTAGCACGTCACTCATGAGGGATTACGTCCCTCGGCGATCACACTACCCAGGGAAAGGGAGGAAGAAAGGATTGGGAAAGGAAGGAAGCGGCCTAGGATCTATATGTTAGGTACCAATCCGACATTGTCTGGTGTGAATGAGGAAAACCCAGGAAAACCTCATTCAGGATGGCTGGCCTGAAAAAGCCTTTTACACTTTTCGACCGACTGCTCCCACCGTAAATCGAACCTGGGACCACTCACACCGAAGGCGAAAGCATTAGCGACTACGCTACGCGGGGCCAAAACGACAATAGATTGAGTATTCAATTAGGCTACATAAAATTGTAGAGTGCACACAACAGGGTAACACGAAAAAAGAAAAGCTAATTATATGTAATACAAGAATGCCCTCCCAGGAAATTTCTAGCACAATAGAACAATTTATTCTGTATCGCCTAAGGTAGGACTTTCCGCCTACTCAGTACAGCGCTGATTCAGGCCTGACCACTATCGTCGGCAGTAATGTACATCATATGGCTAGCCAGAGCAATATTTCTATTAGTTTTTATTAGTTACACGGTATTGAGAAACTCTTCTTTCAGCATTATGTCCCAGGTTTATGAAGTGTAGGTTAAAGAAGACAATGATAATGAGAAATGGATGAAATGATGGAATTAAGAAACTAGGAGAAAACTGAAGAACCGCGAGAAAACACATGAACACGATGTTTGTTCACCAAACTCTACTACTCAGCCTACGTGACCCCGCAGTAATGAGAAACTGATGAAATTTGCTAACAAGTAGAAGGGAAATGTTCAAATCTCTTTCACTACCGGCCGGTCAAATAGCCCGTTAGATGGTACTCGCTCTACTGAGTGATGTGTGGGCAAGCTATCGCCTCCTAGGCGACAGTATTTCTGGCTTTGTGAATAAGAATTTGATTTCGCTTAATTTAGGTAGGTCCCCAATTTTCTTGATGTAACACGGGCTAATTTCAGTGGTCCTGCCGGGAATAATGGATTTTGTATCTTGCATACCGAATTAGCGCGTATTAACATTTGAATTCCACAAGGAAAAACTCAGGTGTCGAAATGTAGTGGTTAAAGCGACGTAAAATTTTTGATGTTAGGATTCCGAGTTCTGAATTATTGAAACTCCAGGAATGCCTCAATATATTTATTTACATACTAGATCAGTAACACCAATCATACCTCCACATGATTGTTAGTGATTGGCCATGAAATCAACTAATAGGAAATTAAAGTCAACATTTACACCAGTCAAGCAATTTACCGTCACCTCCAGGGAAATATCCGTCGTCAAATATTACTGTTTTACCCTTTTCTATTATATACGAATCGCCTATGCTGCTTTCATTATTAATCACTATAACCAAACACTTCACATCCTACCAATCCATCCATCCAATTCAAATGTGACTCAAGATCTACCGAGCCTGGTATTCAAAACCTGCAACTCGTCAAGATCAACTCAAAGTCAAAAATGAAATGAAATTTTCAAGCTTTACGTCCCACAGATATTCTGATTAGGCTAAAGGAGAGGGTGATGATGAGAAATGAGTGAAATGGTGGAATGAAGAAAATGGGAGGAAACGGGAGGACCCCGAGAAAACCCACGAGCACGGTGTTTATCCACCACAAAGTTCACACGGCGCTGGCTGGGATCGAACCAAGGACACCAAGCACCGGAGGTGAAACGCTCTATCACAGCCACCGTGCCCCCTCAACTATATATCGGGTGTTTCAGAAAAAACGTCCAGTGCATATAAATCAGAAACGGCCCGGAATAAAAAGATGAAACAAAAACTGAGATAGGAAAATGTCATAGGACACATCACATGGTGTTGTTATGGTAACCCTCAGGGCCCTCCTTGAAGGGGGCCCAGGGTCCAACTTCAAATTTTTAAATAAGAACATGTATTGAATCATACCTCATTCGGTAGCCCTTTAAAAACGAAACAACTTTTGTAAGAAACAATTTTCGATTTGGGACACAGTTTTCAAAATGGCCGCAAAAAGTGAGTCTTGTATCAGATAAAACATCCATGCTTATAAATCAGAAACGGCTGAGAATAAAAAGATGAAACAAAAACTGAGATAGGAAAATGTCATAGGACACATCACATGGTGTTGTTGTGGTAACCCTCAGGGCCCTCCTTGAAGAGGGCCCAGGGTCCAACTTCAAATTTTTAAATAAGAACATGTATTGAATCATACCTCATTCGGTAGCCCTTTAAAAACGAAACAACTTTTGTAAGAAACAATTTTCGATTTGGGACACAGTTTTCAAAATGGCCGCAAAAAGTGGGTCTTGTATCAGATAAAACATCCATGCTTATAAATCAGAAACGGCTGAGAATAAAAAGATGAAACAAACTCTGAGATAGGAAAATGTCATAGGGTACATCACATGGACCCACAGGACTCAGTTTTTGCGGCCATTTTGAAAAGGGTGGCCAAAAATGAAAATTGTTCCCTACAAAAGCTATTTCGTTTTTCAAGGACTACCGAATAAGGTATGATTCAATACATGTTCCGATTTGAAAATTTTTGGGTGCGGGTCACCTCCGGTACTCAGGGTCCCTGGTTCGATCCCAGCTCGCGCTGTGTGGACTCTGTAGTGGACAAACACCGTACTCATGGATTTTCTAGGGTTTCTCCCGTTTCCTCCCACTTTCTCATAATTACCCTCTCCTTTAGCATAACCGGCATATATATACAGTGAGTGTAAAAGGTATTCATACAGGCAATATTTTTCTGAAAAATGTGATTTTGTCCCGCTTCCATGATATGTAGATCCAACTCACTGGGCAATTAGAGAAATGGTGTTGGAAAGGAAGACTTGGGGGATGTATAAACAACAAACGTTATTTTGACTTTGATTTACAGAGACAAAAACAGAAAAGTCTGTTAATTCATGTGCAAAAAGTACAATACTACAGTACCACTACTTTCACAGGAATACTTCAGTCTCTGTGTACAGAAACGAATGACAGGCTTGTAAAGGCACTCTAGTTTGTTCTACACTTCCATGTAGTGCATTCAACTTCACAACATTATCACGGAGTTTGGAAGTTCGGCAGTATGGGGCATAAAGGTGGTGAAACTACAGAACAGGAACGGAGAATTATAATTCATCTACATAACCAGTGTAAGACACTTTCTGAAATAGCAAACATTGTTGGTAGGGCTAGAGGGACTATTCAAAGTACTCGTATGATTGATAGAGTGGGACAGAGGAAAATGTGGGAAAATGCACATAGGACAGGTCGTCCAGTGAAATTACGCGTTGTCAGTCATTGATAGTTCGAAAAATAATAAAGCATCCGCGTCTGAGTGTGCCAGAGCTTGCAAGTGAGCTTTATAATGAACTTGAAGTGCATGTCTCACATTCTACGATTCGCAATTACTTGCGAAAGCGTGGCTTTCATGGTACGGTTGCCCGAAGAAAATATATTGTGAGTGAAATCAATAGGAAGAAAAGATTAACATAGCGCCAAAGCACACCGAAATACTCCACAAGAATTCTGGAACCGTGTGATATTTACGGATGAAAGCAAATTCAACATTTTTGCATCGGATGGACGAACCATGGTGTGGAGGCAAAAGAATACAGAATTTTGAAAACAAAACCTGAAACCTATAGTGAAACATGGTGGTGGTTCTATCATGGTTTGGGGCATCTGGTTCATGCATTTTATAAATGGTACGATGAACCATTATCAGTACATTGATATTTTAAAATAGAATCTCGATTCATCTGCCGAACAAATGGTCATTAGACACAACTTCATATTCATGCAGGACAATTATCCAAAGCATTCCGCTTTAAACACAGGCCTTTGGATTTTGTATAATACGCCAAAGTACATGCCAACACCTCCCCAATCTCCCGACATTAATCCGATTCAGCATCTATGGGACCACCTTAAGAAACAGGTTAGAAAACGGCCGATTTCAAATAAACAGGACTTGCAAAATGCTCTGCAAGAGGAATGGCAGAAAATTCCCTCATCATAGACCAAGGCTTTGGTATCGTCAATGCCAAAGCGTATTAAAGCTATTATAGAAGCAAAAGGATATCCTACGAAGTACTAAAGTGACCCAATGTTACAAAAACAAAGACACTAAGTGAAATGTATAAATACTTTTTGTTAATTGATATTCCTTTCTTTTTACTACTTTTTTGAATTTCCTGCACGATGTAGCAGCTTCTTTGTTTGCTACAGTCCTAATTTGTTTTATATCAGTGTATTTTTGTGTTATGTTCCCTACACTTGAAGAAATAAAATACAAATTTTCAGTTCAAATGGTGTTCACCGTGGGAAGTTACATGTTACCATTTTCCGAGTGTATGAATACTTTTTTTACTACATATATATACTAGCTACTTTTTTACTACATATATATACTAGCTATCACTACTTCAATCATAAATTACCAAAGAATCTTCGGAACTAACTTTGCACTGTGTATTCGCTTAAATTGCTTTAACTTATTAATATTTTCATGAATGTCCCAGATTCTTTAAGATCGTCTGCCACCTAAATTGAATAGACCATCAGGCTTGAAAAGAGAAGAAATCATGAAAGTATTTTCTATGACTACTCCCCGTTATGTAAAAGGTATTAAACCTTTGAATGTAAACATTTATTTATATATATATATATATATATATATATATATATATATATATATATATATATATATATATATATATATATATATATATATATATACATAAATGCAGGGATGCAAATAACTACTCGCCCATTCCCAGAGGCCGAGTGGTTCATCGGTGCGGACGAATTTTTAATATTACTCTTAAAATTACGAAGGTAAGTAAATGATTTCTATTTTGAAATTTGGGTTAGTAGCTCTTTTATGTTCTTGCTTATTTACATCCTTGTGTAAATAAAAGTCACTTCGTTTGTGACTTAATAACTCTTGAACCATTTAATAATCTCTTTCTCCGTTGGATTATTCTCGAGGAGTTGAATGATAAATACCCTCTGTGGTTTCCTATACGAGTTTTATCCTGTTCATTTATCTCCAACCGTTTTCATATTAGTGGTATTGGATGTTTTATCCGATACAGGCACCATGTCTTTGCGGCCATTTTGAATACGGTGACGGATATGAAAAATCCTTTGCCACAACAACTTTTAGTTTTTAAAGATCTATCGAACGAGATATCACTTGACCTTGACAATTTTGAAGTTGGGCCCTGGCCCCCCATGAAAGGCGACTCTGTGGGACACCTCGACATCATTCGACGTGCTTTTTATGTCATTTTCCTGTTTCACTTTTTCTTCTGTTCATTTATCTTTAACTGCTTTCATATTAGTGGTACTAGACGCTTAATCTGATATAGGCGTCATGTCCTAGAGGCCATTTTGAATACGGCAACCGATATGAAAAATCTTTTGTCACAACTCTGTTTAGTGTTTGAAGATCTATCGAACGAGGTATCACTCGCCCCATGTTTCCATTTAAAATTTTAAATTTGGACCCTGAGCCCCCATGAAGGGCGGGCCTGAGGGGCACCGCGACAACATTATTGGATGTAATCCCATGGCTCTTCTATTTGAGCTTTTGTTTGGTTCATTTATGTTCAACCGTTTTCATAATAGTCCTACTGGACGTTTAGCTGATACAGGTAACATCTTGGCGGCAATTTTGAATACGGTGACGGATATGAAAAATCTTTTGCCACATCGCTTTTTACTTTTTAAAGATCTATCGAACGAGTGTCACTCGTCGCATATTTACATTTAAACATTTAAAGTTGAGTCCCAGGCCCCCTTGAAGAGCGGCCCTGGGGTGCACAGCGACATCACCATTCGATTTTCCCGATGGTATTTCCTATTTGAGGTTCAGTTCATTTATATTCAACCTTTTTGGAGATATTTCCGTGGAAAGATTAAAATGGGCCACTCTGTATAATTTCCTACATGTGTGCATATTATACATATAGGCGGATATTACCCCTATATTGGGGGAAAATGCCCAATTCGTAGACTTCAGTTTAAGCTGCACTAACATTGTTACTTGAAACATTATCACTATGTTCCTTGTACAAAACAATAAAGGAAAGTCTACTGTTTGCGGTCTGAATTTTTCACGCTGAAGAACCCTTTACACTTGGTAATGTATGATCCAGGGCCTAAAATTCAACGAAATCACAGCTCCACACTGGTAAAAATTTTATATAGTATAGAAAAACTAGTTTAGTCAGCATTTGTTTTGACATATAATCAGTTTTCTGTCCAGTACATCATGTTTACCTGCAAGTAAATTATTATTATTATTATTATTATTATTATTATTATTATTATTATTATTATTATTATTATTATTATTATTATTATTATTATTATTATTATTATTATGTAGGAAAATTTTGGCATCCAGAGCAAACAAAATTAAAGGCATATTAGGATACATATTTAATTGTATTGTATTAAACTTTAAAATAGAGGAAAGGACGTAGAGAGGAAACACCTTGGCATATTTCTTCCTCGTTGGCAGCAACACGGTCGCATTACTAGGTGAAATTCAGATGGTGCGAGGGTGTTTCCTCTCGACGTTTCTCTCATTGTGCGCTTGTTTCAATGGATGCACAACCAACCCCTGTTTCTATGTCAAATTTTCCAGATTACCCCCGTTGGAGATATTGACGATACGCCACTGGTGTCGCTACTATTTTTATTGCATTCTACACATACAATTTGGTAGTTCAATTGCTTGTTTGACGGCTCTATGTGCATTATTAGTTGAGATAAAGCCCTGCTACGGGTAGTCAGATACAAGTCTGCAACAACGCTTCTAGCGGCTAATTGGGAAAGGATATGACAAAGTATGTCCTCTAAAAGTTGCCTTACATTTAATGTCCTTTCAAATGATTCTAACAGTTATACCACTTTCCATTGCAAATTTTGAAGTTGTCCCCCGTTGAAGGTATTCACGAGACGCCATTGATCTCCCTACTATTTTTATTGCATTCTACACATCCGATTTGGTAATGCATTTTTTTGTTTGAAGGCTCTACGTGCAGTATTAGCTACGATATAGGCCTGGTACGTTCTTATTCAATCACCCGGTGTATATATAGTAGGTTCATAAAAGCGATACGGGGGGACTAGTCTACAGCATTCTACCTACTCCCCATTATCACTGCAGCATATACAAAACGATGGAAAGTAATGACGAAGAAACAGAAACAGATGTTACGTTTCTTATATTAGTAGGCGTACCTATTTTCAGGGATCTCTCCACGTGGGGCATCTACACTAAAATTCCGCCCTGCACCTTACCCACACTTAAAATTGCCGCGTTAATACGTGAAAATAATAAAAATACTCCGAGTTGGTGAAATACTTCTCCACTGACAAGACCATGTACTCTTTTCTCCAACATGCCCAACTTGGCTCAAATTTACAGCGTTATAGGCTACTGCCTACTGTACCTGTTCATACTGCTGACTGTGAGCGCGATTTCTGAAAACCGGGTAATATTTAGTCAGTAGTGGGTGCCCACACTAATAAATTCGTGGAGGGATCCCTGTATAATTTTCCTGAGGCTTTGAATTCCAATGTTCCATATAAAAATAAATAGACCTAATATCCAACGCCCAGCAACATGGAAAATTGAATACCCTATGCTGCTTGTAGGCACAAAGTACCGGTAAATCAAGTAGATGAGAACCATGTGTCAGGTGTCGTGTCTGCAGGCATAAAGACGAACTAAAGGAACATTGGCTTACCTTTTGTTTCTTTATTTCCTTCCTCTGTTCCATTTTCGTTGTTGTTTCTAAAGTAATGAAATTACTTTACCAAAGACAAGAATGCATCGTCACCAAACAGCGTCCACTGATCTATAGACAAAAGAATTAACCCGGGCCGGCTAGCGAGATTTTTTCCCATGAAACTTACGAACGGATAATATTTTCTGGGTTATGATTGGTTGTTGAGAGTCTACGGTGCTTCGGCTAAATTTTTGGCGGTTATTGATGTATGTTATCTCTGGTAGTACATATTTCTATAACGGATTCAAAGGATTGTGTAATTTTTATCTACAAAACAACACATTTCATTATATTGGAAAAATGCAATGTCCTATTGAAACAACAGATAAACGTGCAGTTAGTTACATATTTTAAAACTATATGAATGCAACCGAAAACGTTTGAAAACTAAATATAGTTAAAAAGTTCCTTCGACTCAAAATTGGCAATGGTTTCCCCTGCCATCTAGGAGATATCTATACGTATTAATTCTGGCTTAATGTCATACACTGGCAGTTATATGGAATTGAGTAACTCATTGCATAATGAATGTATTGAATTAGTAAGACTTAGTTTGACACACTAAACACATTTAAATACATAATCCGAGAAAAGCAAGGTACTCAAATTAATACCACTCCACACATTAAGAATTATAGGTCCACACTCCTTTCCTTCAGTTCCACAAAATGTGGAGTACTCCACTCAATTTTAGGCCCTGGTATGATCCAAAAGCTTAATATATGCATATTCTCCCGAATTACTATATACTAACTTTAATTATGAGCTGTTAAATGATGTTATCCGTGATTCACACCGAGTCATTTGATTCGCATCATTATATCAACACAACCAATCAATTGTCTTATCATTTACTTTGTTATGGCTCATATCAACTTTGAACAGGTTCGCTGATGTGATTGTCTATTCCTCATATCTAACATTTGACCTCAATTCCTCTACTCGTTTCAAAATTAACATGTCATTTCTAGACATTTTCTACGTTCTATCTTCACACTTTGCCCCCATTTATCTCCCACCCTGTATACAGTCTGCCACCCTCTTTTTCTCTCTTTTTTTTTTGGTGCTGAACCCAGTACTAGCAATCATTTTCAGCAATTAAATTCACCAAATCGGAATTGTCCCTTGTAAGACTTAAAGTATACCACCATGCTAAATCTGATGAAAACTGAATGATTTTACTGTGTGAACGTTAGCGATTTAAAAGTCAGTAAATCCAAATTGAAACTGGGAAATCCAAGGTATGAAAAACAAATTATTTCATACGCAAACTGCAAGCAAATCAGAAGGTAGTATTATGTAACGTTGTAAAAATTCACATGAAGACGTTTAACAATATTGTTTTGTCAAAATTATAAGACCAAATTCGAAATTTGATGACCCGTAACTCTGGAATCAAAGATTTCTAGAGGAAAATTATTAATCATTTATTAAAATCAGGTTAAGATCTACCACTATAATAAGTTTGATGAAAGTTAGGATGTTTCTTCGGAGGACATATGATGTATACTTTTTATATTGTATTTATTTTTTTGGAAAGGAAAGCTGAAAGGTGAAAAATGGTCTCCAGCACATCTTTGAGGATTGAAATGAAACGTTGTGTCGAGTATGCCGCGTAGAATAGGGACTACCTTGAGAAACACTATAACGAATATGGAGATAAGTAAAGTTATGTAAGGAAACTGATAATGTTTCTTTATTGAATAACTCCCCGTATCTACAGATGATTATTATTTTAATATTTAAATTCTGAAATATTTTTTAGCGTTTAACGAAAGAATAGAAAGAAAAAATTAGGCATATACGAATTGATAAATATCATGGACTGAAGAAAATTATACGCGTGAGTGTAAAACGTATGCGAACTTTTCGAAAAAAATGAAAAAGTCCAATTTGTTCTTATCGCAAACATAAACTTTGATGTTGCACTGGAACCATAACACTTGTTCAGGTAAAACTGATGCTGAAACATTGATTATTACGCTCTTCATTACCACAGTAGTCAGAAGACAGTTCACAAAATGGATAACATGATATGGTCTAAAATTAGACCAAAATATCAAATTTTAATGCCTTTTTATCTAAAATAGTGTACAAATATAAGATGTATATTAGTTGATATGGCATATTATGCTGAATAAGGTAGCATGGTTGAGGGTAAATTTTTATTATGTAGTTCTTTTTCAGAAGATCAGAAAAACGACTTCCGTGAGTTCAAATATTCATTATGTCGTTCATAACCAATAATAATTCATAGCTTGAAGAAATTATTTACTTATACAGTAACAAAACACATAGTTAAATAACAGATTGCTGTAAATATTACATCTTTCCCTCGCAGTGATTCACACACTACTTATAAATAAAATGCAAGAAAACAAATACTTCCTCAAAGAATTGAAAATGAAATGAAATCTTGTTTGTTGAAATGAAGTTTAACGTCCCACGATTATGCCGGTTAGGCTAAAGGAGACGGTGATAAATGAGTGAAATGGTGGAATGAAGAAAGTGGGAGGAAACGGGAGAACCCCGAGAAAACCCACGCACACGATGTTTGTCCACCACAAAGTTCACTTGGCGGAGGCTGGGATCGAACCCGTGACCCCAAGCAACAGAGGTGAACGCGCCACCACTGAGCCACCGCGGCCCCTTTCCTCAAAGAATTATTGACAACCGCATTACGTAGGAAATTAAAATAGAAGTTTCATGAAGAGTGAGAATTTGCTTTTGCCAACTCAATTGCTTGTCTACTGAAAGACATTTCTCTTCGTAAATAACTGCGCCACCATAAGCTTGGCTTTCCCATCCTATTTACCACAAATGTGCGTCAATCTATGCACCTGCGGTACACCATGTAATGTAATTGCAAATTGGTTACGTGTACCATAACTATTTGTGGTTTTGACTGTGACAAATTGTGCTCAATGAACAATTTTATGGTTTCATTTAATGTCCTGAAGACCAATACTTAAAATTATGATGTCAACCTATATAGAACTTTTCAGTGTTACGTAATGTAGAAACACCTGTCATTTGTATTCTAAAGAGGATTAGTTATGAGATAAACAATGATACAATTTTTTCTAACATTCAAGTATACAGCAAATTAATCCAAACTTCGACGTACGACTTATAATTTTACGGCCATTCGGGAATAAGAGAATAGTAAATGTTACAATTAACAGTATTATTAACCAGCATGTTTCAATAGGTGACCTTATTTTACAGAATGTAACAGAATAAGGGTGCAATATGTTTATTATAGCAAAAATGTTTCCTTCGTTTAAGTTCTGAATTTAAGATGTATGCCTGTCTGATAAGTGTCAGTCTATACTTATAAAATTCTCCTTATAATTGGCCTTATAAGATTATGATGTTAGTTTGTCCGTCCTACCCTTATAACAACGTAAACGAAAATGAATCCTCTGAATTCTGTTTCTTGCAATAGACAGCTATAGTGAATGTCTTCTAGGTCGAGCACAGTAATGGAGTCAATTCATTTACATATTCATATGGTCATTCATATGGAGATATGTCCTGAGGTCACATCTTTTAGATTAAAACTTAAAATATTTATTGAAGTTAAAAGTATCTTGAGGTTAACAGATAAAAATATGTGCTCAGATAAAAATTGCTTCTCATACATATAAATTTGTAGGCTAAAAGTTAAAATATTTATTCAGATTAACAGATAAAAATATGATTTTCGGTCATATTTTTTAGGTTAAAATATTTATTTAAGTTAAAAGTGTTATGAGGTTAACAGATAAAAATACATGTTAAGGTTATATTTTTAGGCTTTAAAGTTAAGATATTTATTGAGGTTAAGAGATAAAAATATGAGCTTAGCTTATATTTTTAGGTTAAAAATTAAAATATTTATTAAGGTTAAGGTGTTTTTGAGGTTAAGAGATAAAAATATGTGCTGAGGTGAAATTTGTAGTTTAAAAGTTAAAATAATTATTGAGATTAAAACTGTGTCTGAGGTTAGCAGATAATTTGGATAAACCTGTTTAAGAATATTGGTGATTTTAAAACCTCACATATTGGGAGTGTGAGAAGATGTATATAAGAAGAATAAAAATATATATAACACATACTTTCCCAGAGCTTCGCTCTGAAGCACCACTGAGTGAACAGTGACGAGTTTTGAGAAATCCTTCCTCTTCCTACTCCTGAGCTTTTTCTCCGTCTCTTTTGCGCGAACCGTCTGTCAGACTGATCAAGCCAAGGGCAGCCGGTTCTACAGATCGAGGCAGGGGACCTGCTCCCCCTGGACAACTATTCAAACGGGTTGTCCTACCTTCATTATCATCATCAACTTCCACTCCATCATTTATTCTTCATTGTTAAGCGTCACGGTTTCCCAGCACACATCGGTTTTTTGCGATGGGAGATTCAGATACTCATCCTGGGTCCTTAGTGGATGGACGCCACTCTGGCTTACCTCCTGTCTTTGTCACTCCATCCGCTTCGACCGCGAAGGTGGTCAAACGGAAGGATAAGGGCAATAGGCAGAGAACCCAATCGGGCAGTTCGACAGCATCCAATGCCTCAAATGTCTCCACAAGATCCAGGTCTCCAAGACAGCAGCAACTTTATGCTGACACTATCAAACCGCCTCGCCATCAAGCCAAGAAACCGCACAAAGATAATGCTTCAGAAACTTCTGACATGGAAACCGGTGACATGAGATCTTCTAGAAACCATCAAATTCATTATTCGCTTAACAACCTTTCAGATAAACCTGTACTTCATTCATTTCTACTGCAACACTACGACACTAAGTATAGCAATGAGAAGTTCATAACTCTCCAACTACGAAAATATCTTCCAAGTATACCGATAACAGAAGTCATCAAAACTCGAAATGGTTACATCTTCAAATCCATTGATCCGCAGTTTCTCACCACAGGTAGGAATAAAGCTTCCTTTGAAATATTTGGCAAGAATGCCACGATGTCATCTCTTTCTTCCGCACGCCAGAAACAACCACCACCCCCTAAACGCCCGCCATTTCTATCTGTCGTCATCCGTGAGGTTGATCCATCCTACTCTGATGACGAAATCCAAGAGGAACTTCAACTCCATACCATTCACAAAGCAATACGTATACGTAACAATGATGGTGCCACATATATGGTTCGTGTGCTTACTTCTTCACAAAATACCATAGATTCCTTGCTTACTACTGGCGCCTACATATATAATCGTCGGCACAAAGTCGAGCCCTCACGCTCGCCTGCTCCACTTCCTGTGAGATGCGAAATTGCCAGACCTACAATGATCACAGTACTAGTCATTGCAAGAATCCACCAGTTTGTGGCTATTGCGCAGGATCTCACCAAACACGCACTTGTCAAAATCTCCAACGACCACCTGAATATCCAACTTGTCATGACCAACATCCGGCATACAGCTATAAGTGCAAAAATAAACCGCAACCTGACCAAGAACACCCAGATTTGGTAGTTCCACTTCGTATCCCAGACCCTTCACCTCTTCCTGCCCAACAAACTTCCGATCCAGTTACCTTACAACAGCTCCTTCAATTTCTAACTCTCATTTTACAGAACATCCATCCTTTTCAGCGTACTCACATTCTTCAACAACTCACTAAGGCCGCAAAATCTGTTTTCAATGTCAACTTTTACGCCACATACAAAACAACTATGTCCATTTCCATACATCACCACAAGAAACAACCGTTTAGATATGATTATCATGGATTTAGTCTTTCTTTTTCTTAATATTCGCTCTCTACCAACGAACAAAACTCTATTTGAAGCACTCCTGCTTGAGGAACACGTATCAGTATTCTTATTAAATGAAACGTTTCTAACGAAAACCATTCACTGTAACATACCTCGTTATACACTTCTACGTCAGGACAACACAGTACCAGCATTACGGGCAAATGGCCGCGTAGCCATCGGCTTTCGAAATCATATACCTTATCGCCAACAAATTTGTCCCATTCCTCATCTCCCCGAACATCTCATCTCTACATTATACTTCAAGTCTATCATGATCAGCTTTGCCACTATATACGTTCGACCAGACCACCCTATTCCGCTTGCTTTTTTCAGTCACATATCTCATAGCTATAAACATTATATCATCCTCGCTAATATCAACCACCATAGTCGCACTCCTAGAGAACGCACACAATTTTCCGACCATATTACCACTCATAGCACTGGCATTCTTCATATACCTCCGGCTCCTACTAGACCAATAACAAATACCACCCCCCGATGTAGCTATCACGTCCAACACGCTTGCTGCTAACATCACCCTTACAGTTCTGGACCTCCTTGGCAGTGATCATGCTCCACTCAAACTTTCCTATCGTATGGGCACTGCTCGACCCCATGCAGTCCCTCCACCGATTCAATCGCCACGTTTTCACAAAGCCGACTGGGATCATTATCTCACCTATCTTACAACTGCCATAGCACATCTGCATCCTCCCACTACATCAGAGGAGCTCTACGCCCATGTTGCAACTATCACTTCAGAAATTACCCATGCATCAGAGCTGTATATCCCTACTACTAGTTCAACACCATATAAGATTAAATTACCTCCGAATTACATTGCTCAAGTCAAACGCTCTCGACAAGCTTATCAAGATTACGTCAGAACACAAAATCCTGAAGCTCTTCGTCTTCACCGTCAGCTACAACGTTCAGTCAAAAATTACATCCAAGCATACAAACGCCGTCAATGGATCAAAACTTGCAATAACCTTGCTGAAAGTGCACATCCTTCACGTTATTGGAAACGTCTTAACGCACTCTGTGGCAAATACAGCAAAACCTCATACCCTATCATCATCAACAACAGCCACGCACCTTCTGATCAAGATAAAGCCAACGCCTTTGCCGATTATCTGCAAGACATTTTCACACCATCCTCTCATACCCACATCTTTGGTCATCCAGTCGACAATGTCAACTCTGCAAATTCTATCTTCCAACCAAATCATAATCATCTTTTGCCGCCACATGAACTCACATCTCCCATCTCCGTTACTGACATAACAACAGTTGTTCAACATAAACGTAACTCTGCTCCTGGCTTTGATTCCATCACATATCGGCATATTAAAGAAAGTCCTATTTCTCTACTTCTTCTCCTTGCCTCTATTTACACCTTTATTCTTAGAACTGGCTTCTTTTCTCCTGAATGGAAAATGTCCAAAACCCTCATGTTTCCGAAACCAAATAAACCTCCTAGCGACGTCTCTTCATATCGACCTATACAACTTACTTCCACTTTCAGCAAAATCCTTGAACGTATCCTTGTCAACAGACTTCATCCATATGTCCGTGCCCGCCACCTCATACCAACTTTTCAAGCTGGATTTCGCCCGTCATATTCCATTAACGATCAGCTTCAACGTCTAACCACCCTCATTACCAATCACTATAATTCAGTCCGCCCCTCCTGCCTTGTTCTATTCGACGTAGAAAAAGCATTTGATAAAGTCTGGCAACTTGCACTCATTTTCAAACTCATCAAATGTAGATTGCCCATGTCCTACATACGCTTTATTTTTCACTTTTTGGCCTGTCGTATCACATATGTTAATATCAACAATCATCTATCCCATCCCGTCTTCCTGAACTCTGGCGTCCCCTCAAGGCTCAGCTCTGTCCCCTTTGCTGTATCTACTGTTTGTTTCCGACTTCCCTTCTCTTCCGGACGATGTGTATCCTTTTCAATATGCAGATGATACAGCCTTCCTTGCCCTTGGTCGCACCATCAGCCATATAAACATCATCTTACAGGAATCAATAAATCGTTTCTCGCACTGGTGTAGGAAATGGCTCCTCAATATCAATGCTTCCAAGACACAGGCCATAGTATTCCTACCACTACGCAAACGTTCCAAGACTCACCGGAATCCTTCGCTTCTTTCTCTTTCAGTTCAAGGTACACCGATCCGTCCATCTAAAACAGTCACTTACCTAGGTATTGTTTATGACCATCATCTCACCTGGCTTCCTCATCTCAACTACATTAAAACCAAAGTTTACAACCGACTAAATCTTCTCAAACGTCTCACTGGCACTACATGGGGTCCCCGCTCCACAATTATCCTCAACACGTACAAAGCTTTTCTCTGCCCCATCCTTACATACGGTTTCACTGCTTGGATATCAGCTCCCGTCTCCTACTACTACAAACTTGCCACCTTTGAACGCCATGCCTTCCGCATTGCTCATCGCATTTCTCTTCCCAGCCCTACTCGACACTTATATTCACTCATTACTTTTCCTACACTCCTTTATCACCTTGAATCGCTTTGCCTCAAGTTCATCACTGTCCGCTATATGCAGCAACAACCAATCCTGTTAGCCACCATGCACTACCTTGCACTTTCATCGACACGCCCTCGATATTACCATCTCCCTCTAAATTTATTGTTTACATTGTATTGTTATACCTTGCCGCCCAATCATCCCGACTTAGAACTCTTGCAGGACCAGGATTGCATGCTCATCTTCCGCATATATATCCATCGTATCAAGCACAGTGATAAAAATCTGTCTCTAACAGGGCTTTCCCCCGTCTACATTGGCCTAGCGTCACCCCTAGGCAGAAGATAACCAGTATTTGTCCTTGCTAACATCTCCTATGTGTTGTGACGTTATCTGCACCTCATTCCATCCTTCATCTTCATCCTTGCCCACATAAAATTTCTAATCAACCTATACTGCATTCTTTAATGTTAATATATATTTTTTGTATTTATATGATATTTATAGTTATGATTAATAATATGTTCATATATGTGTTATATATTACCTTCCTCAATAATGATTATAGACGCAAAGCCCATAATGACCTTCCAACTACAGTATTCCAAAGGGACATTTTCTAGCAAACTTCAGACATTCCATGGGACTTTAAGCATCCCAGAAGAGACGCTCAAGGTACTTTCTCTTTTATTTGGGAAGTAGTATATTCTGGAGTTGTAAAAAGAAATTTGGTTGAAAACAATTCAACATAAAACTGAATTTAAATTTTATTATTTCATTTTCTAAAATTGACTCGCTATAGCTGGGCAACAAGTGTGACATTTCAACAGAGGCGTCATTTGGACAATTGCATCTTTCTTAAGAAAAACATTCTTTTTTTTAATAAATTGTATACTAATATATTCATTTAAAACATGAAACTTTTATGATAACTTATTTTCGATCCAATCACTTATTTTCGATTATAGGGTCATCAAAATACTAAAGGAGGCTCTGGATAAATTTGAAAATGCGCTCCGAAATCCCTGCGGAAAGTAGATTAACGATGGGCTATTTTTTGAATGCCAACCTTTACTAATGTCTACCTTGCAACTGGTAAATCCAGTTCTCCTGGTTTGAGGGGTTTTAGTCAGTTGCACCAAGGTATTACCTTTAAAGTAGTTCATCGCACAGCTCCTACCACTTGCTTCCCCATCACTGCTGATCCATGATAATTTGTTGCTTTCACTTAAGTTTAAACTGGCTTTTTTAGACTGTATCTAGTAAAGCAGGGATGCAAATAAGCAACAAAAGTTTACTAGCCCAAGAAAAAACTACTAGACCACATTCCACAATAGAAATCATTTACTTCTTTTCGGTATGATAGTAAATATTCGCCCGCACCGATGAACCACTCGCCCCGGGCGAGTGGCCGAGTGGTTATTTGCATCCCTGTAGAAAAGATACCTACCTGATTTTTTTTTAAAAAAAATAACTCCGAGACTTATGCAACCCACTTAACGGTGATGTAGGTGTGGCTATCTAAGTGTTCAGGGAGCAGCGCGAAATTGGCCAAGAAAAAGGAATAATCAAGCAATGATAGTATTGCTTAAAGAAGAACATTTATAATCGTAACGGTAGATAGGATGTAGGATTTAGATTTGTGGGTGTTCGGCATGTTTGACGATTTAGCCCTTCACGTATGAGGGAACGTCCCTCGGGAATCACACTATTTGGGGAAAGGGAAGGAAGAAAAAATTGGGGATGGAAGGAAGCGGCCCGGGACTTATAAGGTATTTACGAACCCGGCATTTGCCTGGTGCGAATGAGGAAAAACAATGAAAACGTCATTCAGGATGGTTGCCCTGAAAAAAGGCTTTAACACTTTTTCAACCGAGTGCCCCACCGGGAATCAAACCCGGAACAGCTCGCACCGAAGGCGAGAGCTTTAGCAACCACACTACGCGAGGCCACTATTACCATTACGAAAAGACAGACTACAATATTTAAAATCTACTAATTAAACGTTTATTTGCTACACATTGAGTGCATAAATAAATAGCCGTTTCTTACAGTAAAATTTTGGCTGTTAATTATTATTGGGATACATTTTAGCGTCCAAGATTTTTCTTTTTTTCTATTCTCTTGTAAATTACGGATATAACCTATCCTCAAGGTTACCTTGTTTAGCTTGATGCAATCTATTGACTGCTACATGTCTTATATTTCGAAAACATCTTCGTTAAACAGAAACTAAAATTTAATAGTTATTGATAAATTCAATTTATATCTCAGTAACCATATTATATATTGTCGTGTCGCTAGTGTTATAATAAACATTTTAAAGAGGGTATTTAGTATTTCAACACTAGTCTCACCTGGGCAAGTGGCATGGATCTCGTACATTATCATTTTTTTTTCCTTTGCTTTACGCATGGGTAAAAGTGAGGGGTATCGCAGGCAGACGTCGTTCCTCTACTTTCAAAAATGTCTATAGCATCCCTCCACTTCCTAGGAACTTAAAATCGGTAAAGATAGGCGCCGGGAACGGCGTGATGTCATTCGTCCCCCTATCTTTTGAGATCCACTTTTACCCCTGGATTTGCGAAGAAATTAGTTTCTTTCCATTTTCTTGATGCCTACCATTTTGTTCACTCCAGTTAGATCTTCGATTGCTATATGTCTCATATATGGACAATCTTTCTTATTAGATCAAAATATGTAACATATTTCAATCAAAAAATTCCTTGTAGACCTTTTGTCTGGAGAAATACTTATAGCATAGCAAAACCCAAACTATCATTTAACTCAGTATAATGTATTTTTTCCGTAGAAAATACAAAAATTCGATTTAGGGGCTGCGTAAAAATTTTGAAGCTTCTGGACCAAAATCTAATTATTGGCCAAGATCGCAATCTTTTGATCCATTTTTAGTTTTCCCAAAATTCTTGTTCAAGGATTAATTTTATAGTCTAATATAGTAAACTAGGCGCTCGTGGAACAGGACGCTGAGGTCCCTAGGATAGATTCAAACCCTATTAAGACCATAGTAGGAGGGCAGTGGCGTAATTACAATGGAAAGAGTGGAGTATTTCTCCCGGGCACATAGTAAAAGGGTGCAAGGGCGAAAAAAAAAAATACGGAAAACTGTTTCTTATGCAAAGAACATTTAAAAACATTTTAAAAGGTACACTATGACTATTAGCAGTTAATTGGCAACAGACGATACCGGGGGCGGATCCAGGAATTTCGGAGGGGTGCATAGGTCTGAAAAATAAACTTGAGACCTTTTTCGATATTTGGTTCGCTAACTAAAAATGTGTACTGCAGTGGTACATAATACGTATTTATCAGCGCCCTTGTCAAGGTGGCATTAAGGAAGGCCATGTTGTTCAACACGAGACACTTCAGGATTAACATGAACTGGAAACGTATACATTATCTCCAATCAGTGAAGAACGCACTCAGAATCTTCCTTTTGAGAGAAATTTTAAACCTTCTTTTCCCACAGCCTTTGAACAAACGCTTGATTAGGGACTAATTTATATATTTTACTGCTCACGGAGGGGCCCGCGAGCCCCACATCCCCTTTCTGGATCCCCACTGGGCGATACCAGAACAATTGTCAGTACTATGCTTGTCTAGCAAGCTTCCTAATAAAAGTTTTCCATAATGAGCCATTGCAATCAGCGCGGGGCGCCCCATCCCGAGTTCCACCCCCACCCGGGAACAAAACGAAACTTGGGCCTGTTTGAAACCTAGTTGAAACTTCTAAAACTATCCTGTACTCCCTACTTATAGTATATTAAGAATTATAGGCAATGATATTCTACCTTTAAAGTATATATGTAACAGAAAAAACAACTTTCGCTCATTCCGTCTCAACCAACCTGACTAAAAGAATAAATAAACCTGTGTACTAGAGTAATCATTCATAATTAATATAATTTACATTTTTTACAAACCGTATAAAATAATTTTTCGCACGCTCCCCTCCTCAAGTCAGTGTGTGAAAAATATTTTCCAGTGTAAAATCATCTATAACGAACCATTTACATACGCACTGTGCAAAGTATGTATTGTATTATCTTATTTTATTATTATCGTTATTTTTTATTAAATTGGATTACGTACAGTAAACCATTTTTAATTTAATTTCCTATGAACATAATTCATATAAAGTATGTAGTGATAACTAAGGAGAAAGATAAGTAAAAACGTTAGGTCTTTACTGTTATAGACAATCTAAAGGCATCACACTTGACAGAGCTGTAATACACAGAGCTTGCCTGGGATTAATATATGTTGCGATAAGTAGATGCAAATCATTATAGCATCATGTTCGATCCAATGTTCACTGAGCTCCGATGGAAAAAAAATATTTACCTGTACTTCTACAGCGTCGGAAATATGAAGAAAGCTTAGAATATTTAATGACTGATATCCGACTGATAGATAAGATTTATGGTGGAAACATCAAGACAAACATTCTCAAAACCAAGAAATGTACAGAAAAATTGTGCACTACGACCCGTAAAAAAATTAAACTAATTGAAGAAAATACAGGGTGGCTCAAAAGTAAGTATACACTACCGTCCTGATCAGCTAATTGCATTTTGTATTATTTCTTATTGTTATCAATCAGGTAGACTTCGTTTCTTTGTTATTTGTTCTTAATGTCATTTTACTTATACCTTAAGCTCGAAATAGCCGATGGGGTGTATACCTATTTTTGGGTCAATTGTATAGATATAAGAACCTGTATTTGTTTTTTTAAGAAATGGATACTAGTACTGAATATAACACAAAAACACACAAATTAGTACAAAATTGCTACTCTTAACTAGAAAAAGCCGTCATCCGTACAACACGGTGGACAACTGCTCAATACGACTCAATCCTCGCAGCAATTGCATCTGCCAGAGAATTCAAATTTTATGATGACGTAAGAGTAGCTTCTTCAATTTTATAGGTTTTACCTCTCCTGGATCCAACCCGGGTCATCTTCTGTGATCCATATTAATTTTTATATGTTGAGTGGATACATAAAAGATAACCGACATTCGAATAATTGGCCAACCGTTTTCACTCTGCCCTATAATATGTATTTTGTCTTCGGCGAAGTTTTGCTGATGATTTGACATTCAAATACAGTGACATTCATCAATATTGCGATGAAAGGATGCTCCAGTCACAGTTGATCTTCTCTTATGCCGTTGATGGACACCTTTATTTAGGATTTGGGATAAAAATACATGATAGAGTTGGAATAATCTACTCGTGTGGTATGATAGATAACACATGCATCAAAAGACTGAAGCAACTAATTCACAAATTGTACCTTAAAGCAAGACCTGGAGTACCTGTCCCTCAATTCAGTGAGCTCTTATATAAATACAGATGGCAATATAACGCAATAGATTGTGTGATATATTGTGTCCTTTTCACAATTGTTTTAGCTACTGGTCGCGAAATATCTTTCTCACTAATTGATAACCAGCTGCATCAGTATCGTCTCCAAATAATGACACAAATTTGTACTGGTACGACACAACTATTAGTGTGATGCTTTTATATTTCTTAGTGAAAGTTTATAATATTTGTTAACTTGTAAATAATTCGTTGTCTTTATGTTATTGTAAACTGTTATTAATATTTGGTACTAAATAAATAAAGAAAAGTTTTCTAGTACAAGTAATGATCTCCCAGGAAAAATAATTCTCCTACTCTTCAATGTGACCAATGGGTGTTTGTATTTTGTGCAGGTAAGTGTGCGTTATCTGCTTACATATATCATTTTTAAGGTCACTGTAACTTATAGGTTTCCTTCTATAGATTTTAGAAATGTTTTCAATAATTTGACCTTTTGACCCTAAGGGTGACTCTAGATGGCTTTTTTCGGTTATTAGATCTTTGTATTGACCTAAGGTACCTACATAACGAATTTGAACCTCCTAGCTGTTATAGGTGAAAAGTTATCTTGTTTACAGAGCAACGCATTTTACCCCATTTGCGAATTTGTATAGCTCTTACCTCACCGTATAAAGTAAATATTAAGTGCACAATGATTACCCATTATTTTACTATTAATCAGTATTGTTTTAATATTATTCGTATTTTCTATATGGCATATCTACAAGCGATGGGTTATAATTTTAATGACATTTTTACAGTGGTACTAGAGAGAAACTGATACTTAAATAATATTTTGTTCTTACTGCTAATTGTGTTTGTCATTCTAACTCATGCTAATAAAGTCTCTGACTGAAATTTTAAAACACACTTAACATTTCTTTTAAACAATCGTAACAACTTTAAAAAAAACAGTACCTCTTTATAAAGCCGAAACAGGAATGAATTTATCTAAAGTTATCTAAAACAATATTGAACAGTAGCACAACTAAAGGCTGCACCCACAGACAACGTGTACTGAGTTAGTTTAAGGAACGCATCCATGAGGGGTCTACCTGGTTTGGACTCCACCCAAACTTCCTAACTCGCAAGGGCGCCGATTTCTCAGAAAATTTGTGGGGAGCCCATTCAGATGCAGAAGGTACATATATGAGGATTTTAAGACAAATTGCATTCAAATTATGCCAAATATTGTGTATTTATAAATACAATAGGGAGCCCGCTTTGGTGGGGTCTGGGCTCCTCCGACCCCCCAGGATCGGCATCCTTGCTAACTCGACATAGATTTGTACACTTTCTCATTATAACTGTACTTGTTTGACAGTAAAATTATTGATGAAAATTTGATCTTGCACTTTTATCTGTACTCTTTCGATTATAGAAACAATCAACTTCTATCACATTTCTCTCAACATATTGATATAACTATTTTACAAATACTTAATAATCTTTTCGAGTGTATAATAATACCCATTCAAATACCTGGAAGTAGTGGCGTGTAGTATTGGACGGATGGACCTCTTCCCCCAAGATTGGTTCCCCCCCAAAAAATTCTGGATGCGCGAATGGGAAGCTTCTCATATTTCTATAGAAGAAAAGATACGAAGCACTAACCGATTATTGTAACTTTCCACGAAACAAACCACAGTTCCGTTGTAGGTATTGGAAAGAAACTAATAGGTTGGTTGGGGTTTAAAACTACAAACCTTTCTCTATGTAGTGGTGTATAAACCTTCCTCTATGTAGTGATGTATAAACTTTCCTCTATGTAGTGATGTACAAACCTTACTCTATGTAGTGATGTATAAACCTTACTCTATGTAGCGATGTATAAACCTTCCTCTATGTAGTGATGTATAAACCTTCCTCTATGTAGTGATGTATAAAACTTCCTTTATGTAATGATGTATAAACTTTCCTCTATGTAGTGATGTATAAACCTTCCCCTATGTAGTAATGTATAAATCTTCCTCTATGTTGTAATGTATAAACCTTCCTCTATGTAGTGATGTATAAACTTTCCTCTATGTAGTGATGTATAAACCTTACTCTATGTAGTGATGTATAAACCTTACTCTATGTAGCGATGTATAAACCTTCCTCTATGTAGTGATGTATAGACCTTCCTCTATGTAGTGATGTATAGTAGGTGTCTTTACCTATATTATTGTTAACTATCATCATTTACCAATTTCGCCGGGTTAAATTAAGAAATAATAGTAATGAATTCGGTTAGTCAGTCACTTTGTACTATTAGACCCTTAATACTAATGCGCTCTTAACACTTCTCACTAAAGCGCTCTTTGATATCGCCCATCTTTGATGATTTTTGTATACCCCCTCCCCATGTTGCGGGGCACTGCAGCGGAAGTGTCATTATTCATCTTAGCGACCTCGAAAACTATGAATTCGACACTGATATTTGACTTTCGATCATCCTCTATCTCCCCCCTCCACCTCCTCAAGTTACGGGACTGAATTTGGATTTAAAGGCATCATAAGTGTTACTGGTCACCTCAGCGACCTGGAAATCTATAGATTCGGCACTAATATCGGTCATTTTAGATAAGTTTTATATATCTTCCCTTTCCCTCTCCCAAGATGTGGGCTGAATTTGGATTCAAACAGCATTGTAAGTGATACTCTTCATCTTAGAGATCCCAAAAACTATTATTCGACACTATTTCAATTTTATTTACGAGTTTCCTTGAAAGACACTTATTCCTTTACGCTGGGTGTACTTTACCTGCAATACCTGAATATTTGAACTACAATTAACATATATCGTAGCGCTTCTTAACCTATGGTTTGCAATTCACTGGCAAGTAATAAGTAAATCTACAGGTTATGAACTTATTTCACTATATGGAACTGCTTCATATGTGTACAATATGAATGTATATATTTGCAATTTCACTAAAGTACAATAACAGTGCTAAAAACAATTTTCTTACTAGTGGACTGTAAGATTGATTCGTACACCACATAAATGCAACCAAATATGAATTCACTGTATTTAATGATTACAACTTCAGTTTGCACGCAAAAAATAATACACGAGAATAAACATATTCACAAGGTCTTTAGTTGTAAATGATTGTGGTACGATGGCTTATTGTTTGTACTATATAGTATGATTTTCGACCATGATATATGATCCACCAAAACTGCAAGTTCTTGCCTGTTCACACTGTTCACAAAACAATAGAAAAGCGTTAAGCAACTTGAACACTGTTGCCAGCTAAAGGCACACACACTGTTAAATACACAAATAATCCCAAACAATATGATTTAGCAATTTCTAGGGTTTAAGGAACAGATATTCTCAAATTTAGTATGGAAATAGCTCACGTCACTCTTTACGTGATTGGATGATACAACATTATAATCTTGAGTTTAAATTGACGAAATAGATGTATTTGTAGAATTAAGATTTAAGTGCATCGTCGTTTAGGAGGTTTACGAAGAAAAATAAATCTACAGTATTTGTCAGATTTCTTCCCTTAGTATAAAAACGATGGTTTGTATCTAAAATAGCAAAAGAATTTTCAATATTCTTCTGGAATACGTAAAACTCGAGTGGATCAAGACGTGTGTGCGATCCTGGGGGATCGAGGGAGCCTGGCCTTTTCCAAAGTTTACCTGTGCCCTCTAGAATCTGGATATATTTGTTTCGATCTTTTCTTCAAGATATGACAATGAAAGACAGATACCTGAACCAAAACCGCCACCACTACCAAAGCTATGCGTGGATCAGCGCCGCTAGTCCCAGACTGGAAAAGATTGATAAATCGTTCTATATTTGGTAGTTATAAAACTAATGTATTATTTTGAACAGTAAGTTCGTACCAGCACAGATCTATATAATCCCAGCAACATAAAAAAAAAATGCAGGCTTGTGCTGATAAAGCCTTGGAGGCTTCATGACCACTATCTTAGTTGAAGACGTGTCTCTACCTAACACTTCCAAACGATGGAAAGGCTCGAAGCCAGTGAGAAAAATCTGAGGAGCAATGGATAAGTCAGTGTTCGTATTGCAATTCACTTAACCTTTGCAGTGCTGTTTATTCATATTATTGTCATGTAACTTGATTAGATCTTCGCTGTTGACCAATGCTTAACATACACATTGTAGTTTTTGATATAGTTTGTAAATGCCCTGAATCATTGAATTTCCCTAGATTAAGTAAGTTGTAATGGATTCCTACAGCCACGAAGCTCACGGAACACCTCACAATCACCAAAAAAAAAAAAAAAAAAAAAAAAAAAAACGCGATCCAACAACTGATAGAATGTGTCAGTTTCCAAGCAAGATTAAGTTTTTTTTTTCATGTGTGAGTATGTGTGTGAATAGATCACTATTACATTACAGGAGCAACAGGAGAGTAGAGCAGAATTCAAGACACTGAACGCAGACTTCCTTTTCTTTTCCGGGAATCTGCTTCAGTGCAAACCTTCAATTCGTAGTCTCCAATAACAGGACAAGACTCGTGACGTTTCTTATCTCCCAAGGGCATTATTCTACTAAGAAGTTTCGTAACGACGTTGCATTGTATATTCACTCATAATGTTCTAATTAACTCCGTGCATTCATTAATGTTTTATAATGTTTGTGTAATTCTGCGACCGAGTTTAAATACATTGAACTAGATTTTGTGTAAATCGTGTTTTGGTATCCTATTGTCACAAGTATGAAAATAGGCGAAAGCAAAGAGATATTTTCTACGATTTACTACATCGTAAGAAACCTAAGCTTTTCGATTATGCCAACAAGTTATATAGAAAACATATATTCTTGTCACAGTTGTGTTAAAATGAAATAACCGGAATTCCTGCATTAAATTGTTACAACTTAACCCAGTGGACACGACAATATGCTATTAGGTATGCTGTCCCTCCGAAATGTAAACATTGGAATACACCACGAAAATGGTTACTTTATTACAAGGATGCAAATAAAAAACAAAATTTTACTAGCTCAAGAAAAAAATCTACTAGCCCACATCCCACAATAGAAATCATTAACTTATCTTCGGTATTTCAATAGTGATATTAAAAAAAACTCGCCCGCACAGATTAACCACTTGCCCCGGGCGAGTGATTATTTGCATCCCTACTTTATTGTTTATCAACTCGAGTCATGCTGTATTTCGGTTAATGTTGTATCGCCGAACCAATTTTAGAAATTTATCAGATGAATCGGAGAATTTATTTTGGTTTTTGAGGAAGAGTGAGTGAAAATCAAATGAGGGGAATAGTTGAAGTTAGGAAAATATTTGCTGTTGTTAGTTGTTTTTGATGTTATAAGCGGTACTGTATATGGAGGTGGAAGGGACTATTTGGCCGAGAGATGCACTTGCTATTATTTATTGGAAAGGCAGTGTGGAAATGGTGCGTAAATGATAAATAAGATAGTGACATATCGTGTTTCAGTTTTATCGAGTTAAACACAAATAAGGAGTGTCAGTTGTTGAAATTCTGTGAAAGGCATGGTCTACTAAACAGGTCAACAGTTTGTCGTAAGCGTGGGGACGAATTGAAATCACAGAAAAGAACAGGAATATCTAACCGAATCTAATTTAGTACATTTTGGTACTTTTTAAATGACATTTAGTATCTCCCCCAGAGCTGTGCCACACATAAGTCATGCATTTTATGGCGTATAAAATATTTTTCCACTATCCTCGTTTATGCGTATACCCACCGCCGCTGACGCACCTTTTCCTTACAGATGCAACCTATCGCTATGGCAAGCGTCCTCCTCTGCTGCGCTCCTGCTCTAACTCACTCTGTTCTCAAATGAATTCAATATCGAGAACGCAGAGAGACTTGCTCAAACTATCTCCAGCTGTAACACGCAGAAGTATTTGATAGTCGCATACTTCATATGAAAATGTTTTGGATGTCCCCAAGAAAAAACTTGCCTCGTACACTCCTACGTGTATATCTCTCATGTAGTCTTCGTCCGCCATTTGTTATTTTCTTAGCTTCAAGGATATTACACTGTAGACTATGTCGTACGCGATCGATGAAGCTAATCTAATCTTAAACAAATTAAGCATATACGTGCTTATCGCGTATATGAATTAATATTGTCCAGTGTAGATAATTAATTTCCGAGTTATTAGCTATCAATATTAGGGTTTGGACTTCCCATAATCCTACGAGTTGCGTCTAAACAGCTAATATTGACTCTGGTTTGTTCTTGTTCTGCTTCAGCCATTTGTAATACATTCTTGATCTTATGTTTATGCAGGACAGGCATTTATGTTCTGTCTAATCTTCACAGAAAGGGATATTTATATTTCAGGGGAATTCAATAGTATTTATTTTTCTGATTCTTGCAGTAGGCCCCTTGATTTTTTATGCATATCACGAATTTTATTGCATTTTAAACTGGAAGTTATAGAAGTTTCATTTCTTTCCATTGGTCTGAAACTCTGGTTAGATTTTCACTTTCCAAAACAGAAACAAAATTTACTCTGTGATTGGCTGGAAGCATGGCCTCTTCTTTAATCGATGCATTTGATTTGAAGTACGTTAGAAGGGTATATGTATATGTGCGATGAATTATTGAACCGCAAATTAGTGAACAAATTTTGAAACTGGGGTAGTGAATACGAGAAAAGCTTGTAATTTTTTAAAATATTGTTTTGAAAGTTTGACCCATTTATCCTTATGAAATAAACACAATATTTACTGGAGGTAATGATCGAAACTACTCAACTAATTTTGACAATTGTTTTACCATTGGGGAATATGTATGGAGAGTATAACATTTGAACTCCATACAGTTTTTATATATACAATACTTCCAATACACTTATACTTTCTATATGCAAGCACGAAAGTTTTGTATACAGCGCACTAACTTACTCTGCAGTTATTAAGAGACAGTGGACATTGCGTGAAAATACTCGTAGTTAACTAATGGTAGTCCATAACTTGTACTTCAATTTCAGGAAAGCTGAAATGACAGACGAAAATCTAGAGATCTTGAAAGGTACTGCAATTATGGAGAAAATAATTACTATTAAATTTTCCTTAAATTCAAATATCCCTTTATCAGAAGGTTAGGTTGAACAGGAATATCTGTTTTACCTGAAGATGATATAAAAAATTTGCTACAAAGTGTTGGAGGGTCATTAGGCAGAACAGGAATTAGGAAGAAGAGGAAGACACCATTGACTTCTGTATTTAACGTTTATTTATTTGCTTGCTTATTTATTTATTTATTTTTTGTTAGATTGTTAGACTTCGATGCTTATTCGAAAATCAATGGTTTGGACATCTCATATGCATACTGAGTTTATTAAGTCTATCATGATGCTAAGTTTGGGTAAGTCCCGGGTTCGATTCCCGGTGGGACCAGTCGGTTCAAAAGTGTAAAAAGCTTTATTAGGGCAGCTACTCTGAATGAGTTTTTCCTAAGTTTTCCTCATTCTTACCAAGCAAATGCCGAGGTGGTACCTAACTTATAGATCCCAGGCAGATTCCTTCCTTTCCTTTCCCCGGATAGTGAGCTCGCCGAGGAACGTCATCCCTCAAACTTGACGGGCTAAATGGCAATAGATGAATGGCCCAGAAATCTAAATCCTAAATTTACGCAAGATCGTATGAGATTCATCAGTCTCTACTAAATGAAAATTAATAATATTTTTCTTTGTGTAAATACCGAATTTGATTAACAATAATAACCCAGGTATCAAAATTTTGCACACAACAATGCTAAAGATGCATAACTAAGCTTGCCCAAATATACCACAATACCAAATTCAGTCATATGGAGCCATTTGGTTGCCGCTTTCTTGGCAATGCAAGTAAGAGTTTTGGCTTTATCAAGTTTTTACAAATACATAATAATAAAAACATTAATTGATTGGTTGGACGTAATCAGCAAAGAGGGCCGCGGTGGCTCTGTGGTAGAGCGTTCACCTCTGGTGCTTGAGGTCCCGGGTTCGATCTCAGCCTCCGCCAAGTGAACTTTGTGGTGGACAAACACCGTGTGCGTGGGTTTTCTCGGGGTACTCCCGTTTCCTCCCACTTTCTTCATTCCACCATTTCATTCATTACTCATCATCACCGTCTCCTTTAGCCTAACCGGCATAACCGTGGGACGTAAAACTCAAAGATTTCATTTCATTTTGTAATCAGCAAAATTTATACGAATTTGGCCAAATTTAGTATAATGGTAAATGTTTACAAGCATAAAACGCACATACAAATTGTATTCAGGTCCCATTGGCGACTAGAAATTTAAAACTGGCGACCAGTGTTCAGTAGGAACGGTTTCTGCCTTAACTTACAGGACTGCACAGTTTTTGTTTCGCACAAAAATAATTGTCACTGAGTGAGAGAAACCAGAGAATGTGAAGTCTTTGCAACGTTGTAATTCGCCCCTCCTTTCTTTAAGAACTTAAGGACTTTGATCCGAAAACTGCAATCAACAACTGGTACTTCAGTGCAAAGAGAAAGCGTTATACAAACGTGAAGTCTTAAGGTAAGATTTTTTTAAAACATGTATATGAATTGTCCAATTCAAAATTGATTATCCTGAATCCAATTGCCTGGTTTTGAAATTTGTCAAACCAAAGGTCGATGGGTGGGGGACGCTTCTCATAATATGTACGTGGGAGATACTGGCGACCATCATTTTTGGATTGGTGTGCGCGTCTGACTGAAATTTTACGTCGTTTGGCGTGGGAGACCCGGATTCGATTCCCGGCGGGAGCTCATGTGGTTCGAATTCCACGTTAATAGTAGGTCCACGTCTCATATAGCCTCGCTGCTGAATGGGACGTTAAACTCAAAATCAACTCAACTCAACTGAAATTTTGCGCCCTGGTGTAGATGTTTGGTTCTATAATTATTGATCATCAAGTTTGTAATTCTGAATTGACAAGTCTATTAGTAGTTAAGAAAATGCAATAATTTTCTTAAAATCAATGAAGAACCACTTTCTCCGCTGAAGAAAGACTTTCTAATTATTATTCTTATCCGTAATACTTTTATATCTGGTAAATAGTACGCTCTTGTTTTATCAAACGGATTGAGGGGGAAGAACAAATTTTATACTACACAAAATGTAATCATTGTGGCATGATGGCTCAGTAGCGGAGTGCTTGCTCTGATGCATGAGGTCCTTGTTTCGATTTCCGGCCAATTAAGTTCGTGGTAGACAACATGATGTCCGTAGGTTTTCTCAGGGTACTTCCGTTTCATCTCACATTGTCATTCCACTAATTTGTCCATGATCAGTCCTTAATCATTATCTCCCTTAGCCTAACGAGCATAATCATTATCTCCCTTAGCCTAAAGAGCATAATCATTATCTCCCTTAGCCTAAAGAGCATAATCATTTTCTCCCTTAGCCTAACGAGCATAATCATTATCTCCCTTAGCCTAACGAGCATAATCATTATCTCCCTTAGCCTAACGAGCATAATTATTATCCCCCTTAGCATAACGAGCATAATCATCATCTCCCTTAGCCTAACGAGCATAATCATTATCTCCCTTAGCCTAACGAGCATAATCATTATCTCCCTTAGCCTAACGAGCATAATCATTATCTCCCTTAGACAACAAGCATAACCATTATCTCCCTTAGCCTAACGAGCATAATCATGAGATGTTAAACCGAAAGATCTCATTACATTTTATTTCAGAAAAAATCTTTACTATACTTTTCGGTTATAACCACAGTAGTCTACTAGTGTTAATTTGATGACTCGCGCACTTCTCTTCAATGATAAAGACCCGATTCGATTTCTGATCCAATAGAATCTTATGTGTTACGGATTCCACGTTAAACTGTAGGTTCATGTTAGGAGCGGATCCAGGAAGGACTTCTGGGGGGCGGTGGGTTGTAACACGGCTACTTAGAGTTACTACTTTTAAGAGCTCCATGCTCTGGAATGGGTTTTATTTATATATAAAATAAGAAAGTTTTCTCTTCTGGGGGCCCATGGATCCGCCCCTGGTTCATGTTTTATATAGCCTCTCAGCTGAACGGCACGTTTCACTCTAAATCAACCAATCAACCAAATCGTGTAATTTGACAACGATAAAACACAAAAATGTTTCTTAGTCATTAACAGTACTATTACTTTAAAAAAAAAACTTATAATGCGCAAAGAAATGCATCATAATTTATATTTTTCCACAAATTTTCTTTCACAATTTTCATGCAAATTAACCAATCTTAAAAGTACACATGGGCGTCTAAGTGTACTGTACATTAGTATTGTACGGAAGTTTTAGTTGAGCTACTTTTTCCATGACTTCTAAAAGAGCACTGACCTCAATTTTGTTTCTAAAAAAACAAGTAATAAAAAAAGGAAAAGGACTAACAACAACTTATGATCTCAAACTCTACATTTTGGTTGTGTGACTTCCTTTGGACTTTTTTTTTCTTTATTTGTATCTGTCCAAAAGATGCAGAATGCATACACAATGAATCAACGCAAGAAAGAAAAAAAAGAACAAAGATGAAGATAGACGAACAAAGTCGAGAAAATAACACAGAGAAAGATGAAAATAATAGCAGAAGAAAGGAGACATCAAGGACGGACAAAAAAAGATTAAAAAAAAATTCTAGGTGAATAAGTTTTTCGACGAGTTTTCTCGTATGAATTCAGGAAGTTTACAAAAGACGATTCATTCATATAAATGAATCTCTATGAGCTTTCAAGTATTACTATTTTTTTTCTTTCTTCTCCGGTTTGGTCCTTCATGAGAGAGAAAGAGAGAGAGAGAGAGAGTAAAAAAATAAGAATGAAGCGAAACACTTTAAATTCATTGGAAAAAGTTAAAAAGTTAGGAGAGAAAAGACGGACAATATAAGGAGACGAAAAAAAATATACTGCCCTCCTTATGCTGCCCTCACCGTTCGAGAAAACTGTGAAAGTTTATTTATAAAGAGTGAATTTTATATACGTTTGTCTAAGAATGCTGGGAACGTTTTCTAGAAACCGTGTCCTATATATATATATATATATATATATATATATATATATATATATATATATATATATATATATATGAAGCAATTTCTTATTTTCAAATCAGAGTTTTGTTTCTCACATCTATATTTATTTATTTTTTCCTGTTTTATTCCACCAATTTTATGAGTTTTTCCTGGTCTGTTTTTCCAGAGAAGGGAGGAAGCTATCGTCATTTTATCAAAAGAAATACCTTTTTGCTTTAGATGCTGTCTTCTCTCTTGAACTTTGTTTTTATTTTACCTTGCATCAAACGGTTACAAAAAATTTTGTTAGTACTTTTTTTTCTGAAATGTTATTATTTTCATTTGCCTTATTTTACTTTCATTTTATGTTTGTTTTCATATTCTACTTTATTTTTTTTAAACCATTCATTTTCTTTTTTTTTAAAAAAAAGTAAAACTTTTATGGTGTGATTGTGTATTAGGAAACCTCAGTCTGTGTGCTGGAGTTTAGTTCGAATAGAGAAAGATAGGAAACACCGCAAAAATTCTAAATTCGTCCCAGTAGTGTATGCACAGAATGATAAAATATGTTCGAAACCGATTAAGTATTCCTTTCTTCTTCTTCTTCTTCTTCTCTCTTTCTCTCTTCCTATATAATTTTTCTCGGTCTTCTGTCTCGGGATCTTTTCCGGAACAGAAGAAAGAAATATGGCCTGGTCAAAAAGACATTGTTGATGTTATGCATAGCAATAGTTGAAAACAGAAGTAACAAATCAAGATACTGCATGGAAAAAAGCAAGAAGTACAACAACTTTGAAAATCAAAAGAAAAAGAGTTAAGATTATTATTTCTTCTCTTTTTTTCCTATCTGTCCATCTATCTCTTTTTCTTTGCATTCTAAGATCTTGAAGAAAATGCTATTCCTTACGTGAGTAGCCTTTCTGAAGCTGTGGTTATAGTCATAGATTGTTGCAGAGAGATTTTCTTACAGTTTGACATCTGTTTTCTTATAATATATATACGTATCTAAATAATATCACTTTGTATCGAAATTTGAACTTAATGCTTTACGTCACTGATCATCAGGGTCGTACCCACGATGGGATGTTCAGGGTCCGAATCCCCCTCAAAAAAACTTCCTAACTCCATATACATTTGTACACTTTCTTAATAAAACTATACGAGGGGGATCCCAAAAGACCGCACTTTTGTTCTACAAAAGTATTCTTTTTTTTTTTTTAAATACTTTCAGTCTTGTTTAAAGTAATCTCCGTTAGATGCGATGCAATTTTTCTAGTCACCTTTATCAATTTTTGAAGCATTTCTGGAACTCCTCAAGTTTGATACCATCCAGGGCCCTTTGCTAAGTTCTTTTTACATCCTCCACATCCTCAAGACGACTCCTTTTTAGATTTTTTTTCATTCTCGGGAGCCCAAATGTCGAGATCCTGAATGAGCAGGCGAGAAACAAACTTAGCGGCAACGCATCTTTTTTGCAAATTCTCATTGAAAATCCGCTGGCACGAGCTCAAACTCACTCCTCAAGCCGTGAAAACTGGGGCACAAAACTACAAACAGACTGTCCTGGAGGATGTCGTGAGGCCTTTGAACAACATGCTGTTTCCTGGGAAGCCATGAGTATTCCAGTAAGACTTAGCTCCATCCCCCAAAGCACGGACGACACAGTAATAGCTACAGGATAATATTCCTGCATTTATTGCTGCTGAGGATTGGCCATTTAGCAGTCTGGACCTTAGTCCATTGGATCACACTGTTTACGAAACCTTTTTGAGAGGAAGCTCTGCAATAAACCTCATCTCAGATGGGACCATCTCAGGGCAGATCACAGTAAGGTAGCGAGGAAGATTCTGTAATTGATGATTGCCCCAGGAGACTTGCAATATGTATCATAGCCAGAATGATAAATGTACATCATTGATATCTTTTAATCTAACTAATGTTTGTGATTCAATTATTGGCAGAACTATAACATTTTAGTTCATTCATATATGGAATGTATATTTTATTTTTTTAGTGCGCTGTAACCTAACGAAAAGAAATCTATACTCACTACCAATCTTAGTGATGTTGCATTTGATAAATACGATGTTTCTACTACATATTTAATTTGACTCCTTTTTTTTTGTCGTCCTTCTCTTTCCGTCTCGTTGACCTGTTGCTCTTCTAATTATTTGCATGATTTTTTTTTTTTATTTTTAATCTTTCCAAGAGAGAGTATTATTTCTCTTACTCGATCATATGTACATATCACCGTTTCTTTCTTATTAAAAAATGGCATATGTATAAAAATATGTGCGTTTCAATTTCTTTGTTAGGAAAGGCTTGTAATTCAGCTGCGACAACAGTAAAAGGCAAGAATTTATCATAAAATTTTAAATGAAAATATTATATATTTTATTTTCCATACAATAATGAATAAATAATCACCTGTGACTTGCTTTTAATACATTATTATATTAAAATATAATATAGTATTGCATGTTAAGTTATTTGTGTTCCTATAAGATGTTAGAGCAAATTCTTTACGTTTACGAATATGTTCGCTTTCATTCAGAATTGCACAAGTAAATTTTATGTAAAACTGTAATGGAAAATACTATTTTTCGTAAGTAGAATAGATTTCACTATGGTTATTAAATAGCAAGAGAATATTCGAAATATATAATGTAAAATTAATTTCTGGTATAGTAAATATAAAGCACATAAAATCTGGTTTTTGAAAATAAAAGGAGAAAATGGAATCATACAATGTAATTAATACAGAAGGAATATCAGAATGTGAAAAACCACACAAATGAAGGTGAGGAAGAAATCTAACGAAATTGAAAAGATTACATTCTGATATTCTTTCTGAAGGAGAAAGGGAGTCCTCAGGTCTTAAATCACTATTAAAACAAGGTTCTTGCAATATTTAAAGTAAGGGGCCATGGCTCCCTCAGTTGCACCAGTGTTGACAGTCCCACTTGGAAGGTGAACAGTCATTACTTATTTTAGATTTCCTTTAATACATTAAATTTCCAACGCTATAGTTGCACTGAAATGCTGCTTCTCTTGAGATCAGAGAAGACAAGTAGTGCCAGGTAAAATCAGGGGAAAGATTGACGACTTCGTCCTCGCAAGATGGAATTGCCGATGTGAACAATGTTGCCACAGTCCTGGCTTTGGAGTGGGCTGAAAACTAGTACCAAATTAAAACAAAAAGGGCTGAATTCATTATTTTATATCGCTGTAATACATGGCTCTATAACACGAAGAAGAAACTAAAAGAGGCAAAGTTCTAGAACATCTCCCCCCCTTCTTTCAAGAGTCCAAATCAAGAAGGTGCTCTTTTAAAAATTAATTTTTAAAAACATCCAAACAGGAGGATCGCTAACAACCATCATATGTAGGAAGTATAACAGAGGCCTCAAATTAAAAGAGAAAACAGTTATCATATTTGGTATGTATTGTAAGGAAACCAAATCCGCCTCTATTTCAAAGTGACCAATAAACCAAAACGATGTTATAGTAATATATGAAAAACAATATATATATATATATATATATATACAGATGACGATCAGAAAAATGGAAACACCTGTAGTTGGCAACACGTCAGATGTATGGGTTGACAGTGTTGTCGTGGCGCCCGCAGCGCCGGACCGCTGGTGGTAGTGTGTTAGGTCGGTCTCCATACTACGTCAGGCGCAGTGAAACAGCAGTGTCCAGTGGCTGCATCAGACGGAGGTAGTGTAAAATGGGAGACCTCTCAGATTTTCAAAGAGGGCAAATCGTTGGTGCGCGGTTATGTGGAGTGAGTGTGACGGCAGTGGCTACTGTGTTAGGTGTGTCGCGTGGGACAGTGTCGAAGGTGATGACGGCCTACACAACACACGGGAAAACCACATCAGGGAAGCGGAACAGTGGGCTGAAGAAAATCATGAGTGACAGGTCACGCCGGGTATTAAAGCGCATTGTCACGCAGAACCGTCGTGTCACTGCGGAGCAAGTGACGGAGGAACTCAATCAGCACCTCCCCCACCCTGTTTCGACAATCACAGTCCGCCACGAATTACATGACATGAACTTACGGGGTCGTGTTGCACGGGCCAAACCGCTCATCAGGGACCATAACGCTTTCGCACGCCGCAAATGGTGCCGCGACCATGCAACTTGGACCGTTGGGGACTGAAAACGTGTGATATGGTCGGATGAGTCATCCTTCACCCTATTCCCAACCACGGGCCGTGTTTATGTGTGCAGAACGGCCAAAGAAGCTTATGATCTGCAGTGTCTCCGCCCAACTGTGAAACATGGCGGCGGCTCGGTGATGCTGTGGGCCGCCATATCATGGTGTTGATTACGTCCTGTGGTCACACTTAGCGGACGTATCACTGCCAACGATTATGTCGCAATTTTAGGAGACCACTTGCATCCTATGATCCGGATGTTGTTCCCGGACAATGACGCCATCTTCGAGGATGATAATGCACCCATTCACAGAGCTGGCGTTGTTGCAGCGTGGTTTGAGGAACATCGAGATGAAGTTCAATACCTTTCCTGGCCCCCCCAATTCCCAGATCTCAACATAATTGAACATCTGTGGTCCGTCTTGGAAACACGACTACGGCGACGATTTCCACCTCCATCCTCTCTCATAGAACTGGCCGATGCCCTACGCGAGGAATGGTGTAAAATTCCACTTGCTACCATTCACAACCTTTATGCCTCCATCCCACGTCGCATCAAGGCTTTTGTGAAGGCGAAAGGTGGCCCGACACCATATTAATCTGGTAAGTTGCAATTTCGTTCAGGTGTTTCCATTTTTCTGATCACCATCTGTATATATATATATATATATATATATATATATATATATATATATATATATATAGTACTACAAATCAATCATCTCCGAGTTCGTGTGTAAACTGTACATTATAGTAAAATATTAAAATATAAATTATTGCTCCTTATTCTCGCTTGTTTCACGACCGAAGGAAGATAATAGACTAATATTGTGCGTCTTTTTGTTTTAATGATTTCAAGCTAAAATTTCCACCACACTCCTTCCTCGTTTCCTTCATGTGCGGCGCGGATACGCCCATCTAGCATAGTTCGAATTACGAACTATCCACACAAAGTTCGTAGCGTTATGCAGTGCAATGTCACAGAATGAATGTTCAGTAGCAGTCCAACACACAGTAGGAGTAATGTGAAATGTAGGGAAAATCTTACTGACACTTTTAAAAGTGTGTGACAAGTATTTGTTAAATGATACTGAATTGGGTAGAATTGTACCAACATTTTCGCTAAAGAGGTTGTGCAACAGAAATTCCCGTACATTCTTTGGTTCGCGGAGTCAAAGTGGACTGTCAGTGTACAGCGGCTCTTTCGGAGAATTTATTCACGTCAAACCACACCTGGTGACAAATGTATCAGACGATGGTTTAATGAGTTCAGAGATACAGAGATGTGAAGAAACAACATTCGACAGGCCGTCCAAGAACGTGAGAAGAAAATGTGGAACGTATCTGCCAGTTTTGTATTAGGAAGAATTCAATTGCTCGAAAAAGTCGTAAGTTACGAATTCCAAAGAAAGCAATTGAAAATGTATTGCACAAACATCTACGACTTCATGGCTATAAAATTCAAATAATACATTAAATAAAACATATTGATCGATCTAAGCGTACTGACTTTGCTAATTTTATGCTGCAGAAAGTGTTGCGAAAGTGTTGCGAAGCGTTCCCAAAGTTCGCAACACTTCGCTACATAGTTTATGCGAAAGTGTTGTTTACTGATGAAGAAACGTTTCACATTAATTGTTGCGTGAATTGGTATAACTGTCGCATTTGGGGATCAGAACAGCCTAATGAAGTCCACAAGTATGTTCGTCATATTCCAAAACCCAATGTGTGATGAGGGTTAATTTGTGACCGAGTTATTGGACTTTTTTTCTTTTGAAAGTACAATTACTGGCAGCATTTACCTGGACATGCTTGAACTGTTTGTGTTCCCTTAAATTGACGAAATCGAACAAGAGACTGGCGAGCTTCTAATTTTTATGCAAGATTGGGCTCCACCCCACCACCGCTCCGCCGTGATGTACATGGTGCACTGAATGCCCGCTTTTCAAACGTCTGGATTGGAAGAGAAACCCCAATTGCATGGCTTCCCAGAAGTCCAGACGTTACCCCTTTGAATTTCTTTCTCCTGGGGTATATAAAAAAAATGTGTATGCAAAAAAACTTCGTTACTTGGTACATTTTCAGCAGCGCATTTCTACTGCCATCTTGACTGTTTTTCTTGATATCCTTCAATGCAGCCAAGTTGACTACAAATTACACGTATGTAGAGCAACAAACGGAGCACATATCGAAATTTACTAACAAGGAAACCTTTTCTGGTGTCACACGAAATGTGGAACGAGACTATGGTCAATCGATTTGTGTTAGTGAACAAGAAAATCCATAGGCGGGAAAAACCCTCGATCGCAACCGTTCCGTACTTATTGGGGCGATAGTAGGGGCACTGCCAACACAACACGTTTTGGATAATGAGATGAAATATGGTCAGAGCTCGATCAAAATATGCGTAGAGGTACAACATGTACTACAATACTCTCACAAGTGAGGGCAGAGGCGTAGCACTTAACGACAGAGGAGGGGCCGAGCAAGCACAAGTAAAAATGGTCATCTAATTAAGAAAAACGGAGAAGTAAGATGCCACTGGAACGGTACAGTAATAATACATGGTCCAGTAATCAATTGCAAACTATAGACAGCGTGTAGATGACACTGTAAAGCAGAAATGGAAAAAAGAGAGCCATAGAAGGAATTGTCCGTAGGGTCCGGACCTCCTCCTCTCGTAATGTCTGATGTGTGTAGATTGTTGTTGTATGCACGTTGGCATTCATTTTTATATGTTTATGATGATGATGACATAAGAGTAAAACAACAATATATGCCCCTGTGCGAATGCACTGCGAAGTTTAATACACCACTATATATTGAAAAACTAGTTCAAGAAGGTGGGGTCCGTCGCCCCCTTGCCTTTTTGCTCTTCACCCATGTATTTGACCATGTCCATGATATAATACTATGCTATTCCCCTCAAGTCCGGCTTGTATGTGCTCATACCTTCTATGGAATTTTCCCCGTACGCTATACTTTATGCTACCCGTCTTCCTCTGTCGTTACGTGCTAGGCCTCTGCCCTAACACGTCAGGGTATTGTCGAATGAAATGTCATATTGAAGTATATGTTTAACTGGGCTTCTTATGCATATTTTCATCGAACTCTGGCCATATTTCGTTCCATTATCTACAACGTGTTGTGTTCGCAGTGCCCCTAGCCCCTCATAAGTGCGGAACGGTTGCGATCGACGGTTTTCCTATCCTATGGATTTTCGTATTCACTAACACAATTCGATTGATCAAAGTCTTGCTCCAGATTTCTTGTGACACCAAAAACAAAAAGTTCCCTCGTAATATATGTACAAAAACTTTGATATTTTCTACATATTTTAAGGCTAAGTACCTTTAATGTTTTTTTCATAGTACCTAATCAAAATCACTGCATCCTTGTTCGATGGGTCTGTACGAACATTTTCATACTCTCATTATGAACGTGTGACAGAAACACGAATAATAATTAATCTCAGGTTTAAAAAAAGTCCGTCAAATGTATAAGTTTCGTAACTCTCTAGTACATTTCAAAGCTAGGAAAATTCAATTTGACCATTCACTATTTGCCTTGGGGAACAAAATATATGTGATGTGTGCTACATGACTAAGCTCATAAATACATTACATTTTATTTGATGTAAATTTCACAATTTTTCGCTTTATACAAAGATCACTGAACATGCACATACATTTCTGTATGTACATATTTTTCGTGAGTCTTTCTTTTATTTTCTGGCTGAAAGAGACATATGATATGTTTGGAAATGTATACTGTAGTACCAAATCCCTCAGCTGACTGTGCAATGAGATTCTTTCCTGCTAGGTAATACATATTCAATACAGATATTGAAATTTGAACTTTTAATGCTTTTAAATCCATACGTCCTTGTCATTCTAAAAATGGATTCAACATTGTATGCCAGCTTGTAAATTTTGAAAGAGAAATGACAAATAAATTAAAAAGAAACAAAACAACATTGAAATGAAAAAAAGGAAACCATCTCCTTTGTCAATCATATACTATAACATTTTGTGAAGGAAATTATATACAACTATTCCTTGACGTGTAAGAAAACAATTCTATATTGTATTTGTGTCGAAAATTAAGTTTCAATTTAGTAAAAAGGGAATAATGCAGATATTAACTTGCAGAACTTTTCACGAAATAATGCAACATTAATTCACAAGTTCTTTTAGTTTAAGTCCATGCAATAAGGGTTTAATCTGATTCAAAGTATTATTTAAAAAAGGTAAACACGTATACACCACACACATATATCCCACAGGGTGGGGTGCTGACAGCCACGGGTGCTGACTGCCACAGCCAATTATTGGTGCTGATTGCCACGACTGGCGCTGATTACCAATATCAAGGTGCTGACTGCCACGAGCCTGAGAGAAAGTTGCTAGACGTAACATTACCGGACGCCAAGAAGCATGAAAGAAACTAGATGATCCTTAGGATCGTGTTGTTCGGACCAACACCTAACAAAGGTAAACAGGTCTCTGTATGTACACTCATGTCCAAAATTATTGTCACATGATTGTAAATATTTTGTTCTAGTAATATAATTTGATAACGAATTCGCCCGGTATTTCTTATAATGTTAGTATGTGTATAATCGGCAAAGACAAGTATGTGGTAAATTTCATGTCAAAAGAGCAGTAAATAAGAACAATAAAACGAAAATAAAATTTTCTTGTCCATTTAGTTACATTTTATTTTACTCACTATGATTTTCATATTTATAATTCTTTTCCTATGAAATTTACCACAAATATACATTTCCTGATTATACACATAATATCAGTATTAAAAGTACTCTGCAAAATTATCAAATTATATTCTTATAAGAAGACATTTATAGATATGCGACAATAATTTTGGACATGAGTGTACTTTCAGTTTTGTCAGGGAGCGGTGCGTACAAAATTGGTACGATCTATGTATTCTCATTTGAACTCCCTATGTCAGCATGAACTGTGTACAGCTGTGCAAATTGTTTCGAGCAGCTCTTGAAAGTTCCATCAAAAAAGCACTGCTGGCTGTCCCTCACAAGTGAAGTTCAGGAGAAAGCACTCGCCTGCGGAGAAACTAAGCATGCCATTTGAAGTCCCAATTTATGCTGATTATAACAAGCTAATAAAATTCCTGTACTGTTGAGAACGGTTCGAAATATTCAACTTGGAAGTTTATATGAGAAAATGAGGATATACGCATTTATACGCGTTAAGTACAACATAATTAGTAACGAATATTGACATACGAATTGAAAGCTATCGGAAGTAACAGAGAAAAAGTGTTTCGCAATAACTAACGGGTTTGTTAGATACAATTAGTCATTACATTGCTCACAATAATCATAGGTTAGAGATGAAAATTGATCACTGTTGTTCTTCTGTTTTATGAAGAAATGACGCAGGCAAAAGACTCCCTTGCACCATGAACATTTTATATGTGCAATTGTGTTGCATCTGTCAAGAGAACAGTTCGCAGAACCAAAGCAAAAAGCAAATTCGACAAGTGATTCAAAAGTTATAGGCCTATAATTTGTTTGTAGCCTGCCTTGCAGAACGCAAACTAAAACAATCCAATGTATCGCGGTGATCGGAAGTGATTCGTATGGACATGAACTTTATTTGATTGTTTCGTTGGTACATTATAACGTCCAGATGAAGAAGATTCATATTCTGTACAAATCTCCTGCCATAATCTTTGATTGATCGGAATCAAAACACATAAAATGGTTGCACAAATCGTGTGCAATTCTTTGGTATCTTCTCAACCATTACGTTTTTGCCATCCGTCATGCAACTTGTAATGGACAATTTGTCTGTGAATGGACCCCAGTGATCAAGCAATAGCAAGTTGAAACCATCAGGCTTCGCCATGGGTGAGAATGCTTAACGCATTGAAACGTGCATCCACTTATTTTCTCATATAAATTTCCAATCTGAATATCTCGAACAGTTCTCAACATACAGGAGTTTTATTACTGTGGTAATCAGCATGAATTGGTCCTTCAAATGACATGCCTACTTTTCTGCAGACGAGTGCCTCTCCCAAACTTCCCTTGTCAGCTGGCTTCAGACCATCATATCCATTAAATAATACAATAAAACAATTAATATAAACAATGAAATGTGCAGATTGTTCATATAAGGGAAAAGACAATTCCTTTATAAACATCCATATATATGTCGTTCCACTTAGTGAGCAACATTGTAACTTATAGGATGCCACATAGATTTGATGTGATGATTACTGAATTAATCCCTACTAAATTAATTAATAATCATAAATTTAGTACGAGGGATTAATTCCTCTCTTTCCAAATACAGTTTCTCCCAGGCTCGTGGCAGTCAGCACGCCGTCGTGGCAGTCAGCACCTTCATATTTCCAATCAGTGAAAGTCGTGGCAGTAAGCACTAATAATTAGCTGTGGCAGTCAGCACCCGTGGCAATCAGCACCTATCCTTCCACAGATATAGTACCTTACACACACAAACACTCACACACACACACACACACACACACACATATATATATATATATATATATATATATATATATATATATATATATATATATATATATATATATATATATATATATATATATATATATATATATATATGTATGTATATATAAGCTACTGTATCTGTGAAATAAAGTAAAATCTGTGAAAAGTTCCTAGTCAACTGAATGTTGAGTCCTATATTTTCCTACAATGCTGAAAGCAGTTTAATATTCAGCAATATTTCCTATGTGGCTTATCAATAACCCTCACTTCTTAATTTTTAAAGTCTGTCAAGAATGAAAGGGGGAATTAACCCACTCCTCCCCAATTAAGGATATCTTGCACGATAATTTTCGTTTAAAAAAATGGATACTTGAATTTGAAACAATTATGACGATTATTTTCTTTGAATCTTCTCAATTATCCCCACTGTATGAACTTAGAATCAGCGGAGAATAAAAGGGGCAAATGTACTCTTGATTCAATTAAGAAATACGTATGTTCCACGATAACTTTCGTATATGTAATATTCTACTATTATTATTATATTATTGAATATATATTTTCAACCAACTTCAAACAGTTCGTTACTGAATTATCTATGTCTGTGTGTCTCTCTATCTGTCTGTCCGTCTGTCTGTTATTTTCGATTTTTCAATTTTGAACCCTGCATTCGATAGAGCATCAAAAATTATCAGAGAAAGTGATTAAATATTTCGCGTCACTCTTACCGTTCCCGAGATATTGGCTAAAAATTAGCTGACTTCCAGAGATTTAAGGAACCATATCTCGGGAACCGTAAGTCATAGAGAGATCATATTGGTGTTGGTCAATATCTAAAAGGATGGTAAATAGGTTGGTACCAAATGGTAACCGGTGGCCACTGTCCAACTGGTCACTCGGTGCCAAAATATTTACTATCCTCTTAGGTATTGATTGACATCTTCTTCCCATGACTTATCGTTCTTGTGATATTGGCCAAAAATGGCCAATTTCTAGATACTTAAACAGCCATAGCTCGGGAACCATAGGTTTTAGAGAGATGATATTGATGTTGATGAACATCTAAGAGGATGGTAAATATTTTGGTGCCAAATATTGACCGGTGGCCACTGTCTAACTGGCCAACGGTTTGGCCAATAGCCGGTTGTATAGTGGCCATCAATAAATTAATATCGGCCCGAAAATTTGTAACATCCTATTAAGGTTTGATTGACACCAATATCATCTCTCTATGATTTACAGTTCCCGTAATATTACAGGAGCCAAATCTTCGGAACCGTAAGCCACACAGAGATCATATTGTTGTTGATCAATACCTAAGAGGATGGTGAACATTTGGTACCAAATAGTAACATCTGGCTACTGATTAACTATCTACTGGCCAACTGGCCACCGTTCCCCAGATATTGGCCAAAAAGGTCGAATTTCTAGATAATTAAGCAGCCATATCTCGAGAACTGTAAGTCATAGGGAGATGATATTTTGCTAATTTTTGCGAGAAAGAGAAGGTGCGGATAAAAAAATTTACTTTTACATCTAGGAACAATGACAGTTATCCTTCCCGCTCCATCTCTCCATTCTTTTCAATTTCGCTTTTACAATGCTCTTGGAACATCCTCAACTGTTTTTTTTTTCTGAGAATCCCCAATCATCTCTACTGCTTGAGTTGAAAATCAGTCAAGAATGAGAAAGAAAAATACTTTCCCCTTGCGACCTAGTAAATTAGTTCTTCGATATTTTTCGTAACAAATATTCGATTTTGATTGAATATAGTATATTTTCTTGGCGTTTTGCATAATTCTTACTGTTTGCAGACAAAAGCAGTGAATAATGAGGGAATGAAATACTCCGCTCTTTATTATTATTATTATTATTATTATTATTATTATTATTATTATTATTATTAAAACAATAATAATAATAATAATAATAACTACCGCTTGCTTCTACAAAGCACCGCATTATTAGTGGAAAAACAGATAAAAGTTTCATATTAAATACCCGAAAAGCTACAGAATTGGTCAATTCTAAAGTATTGTTATTAGAAAAAAATATGATAGTACTTAGATATATAACATTTAGAATAAGTCTACCTTACTCAAGTTTAGAATAAGTAAATAAAAATATGTATTTATCCGTTATACTGTCAAAAATAATACATTTAGAAAAAAATCAATTTGTAACTTATGTAAAAAAAAAAAAGATCCTTTCTTAATTTCAAAATCTGAATTAGTAAACCACAATTAATAAATTTTATTAAAAAGAATAAAATTTCCTGAGTAGATAGAATAAAAGTTTGGGTCAATTTGTCTGTTTTGAAAGTTGAAAATCACTATTAAATGTGGTACTAGGAATTTGGCCGTTAAAAAAAAGAGAGAGATAAGAAAACTACTACAAGACAATAGGAAATGAGTTAAAAGTGTTTGTACACAAGTTACCTCCTTCTTTCTCTCATACGAGGGGAGATCACTAAGTTTGTTTCTTCGTATGGAAAGTGTTATGAAAAATATATCAATCTTTGTAATCTAATAAATGTGGAAATTGTCTTATGATATTAATATGAAATTTTGATATTTTCTAGGTGCAAGAGGTTTATTGGTAATAAGTCTGGAATGAATTGAAGTGTCGAACTGTTGACATTGGAATATCGTTCAATAAAAAAAGTTCGTTCACCTGAAGTGAATGCTAGCTATGGAAATTAATGAGAAATTGAAAACTGCATGTGGCGATATGTCATCATCTTTAAACACCATAATAACGTGAAAGAAAAGTGAAATATTGATACATTAGCTCGAATGATGAACCTAAAGAAGCCACATCCTGTTCAGCGATTGACAACGACATGATTAGCAAATTGTGTGGTAGAAGAAACACAAATAACTGTTTATATATACTATTGTAAATCAAGTCGCACCCTTACTACAAAAGTGCCACAACTCAAAAAAGTAAATTTTTGAGTAAATCGTATTTAAAAGTGTTGGTAATACATTCACTTTAATGTTATTCACTAATGAAACTAGCGTCTCACGCAGCTTCTAGTAAAGCTAGGGCCATGATTCTTATATTGCCGGCAGGCTCACTAGTTCGAATATATACATAACTTAAAATTGGCAGTTTTTGAGTTGTGGCACTTTTGTACCAAGGATTCGAAGTGAACATTTCTTACGGATTCTTATCCATCTTGTATGACCATTTGTATTTATCTAAAGTATCGTTACGGTGGATTCGCAGATTGATCACTCCTTTCAAGAAACAGGAATAAGTTCATTATGCATACCAAGTGTTGGTCCTCTGCGCACTCAATAAGAATGATTCCTTTGATCCTTTGTGATCACATTAACGAATGTTTGATATATCTTCATGCTCCAGAGCAGCGCTACTCAGGTTTGTTTACCTTGCATTCCCTTGGTAAGCTCTGCATAATTCACCTCTCCCTTCATAAATCCTGCCTATTTCACACCCCGTCTTTCCCGCTTGTCATACATGTTTTTTTCTGATCCCTTATGCAATTTGAAGTGAATCATTAAATTTCCAAATTTGAATAATAATAATAATAATAATAATAATAATAATAATAATAATAATAATAATAATAATAATAATAATAATAATAATAATAATAATATTTATTTCTTCTAACCAATTCATATTTATTTCCATCAAAACATCTACATACCATTGCAATGCAGTATTATTTTGTTCTTAATGAAACCCCAGTACTTACTTATTAGTTATTTGTGCTTTACGACAGCGTTTTCCAATTGTTATCCGCGGACTCCTAGGGATCCGTGGAACATAATTAGAATGTTCATGACATTATTTACATCGTATAAAAGATGTAAATAGCATCAAAGACCCTTTGTTTGTATGTACTGTATGTTTCATGGTTAGCTATAACATATATGATGGGACGCAAGAACTCAGTGGTGGAGCATTCACCTTTGACGTGTGGCATCCCTGGGTCGATCCCAGATTGTGTTAAGTTAACTTTGTGGTGAACAAGTGTGTGTGTGGATCTTTTCGGGGTTATTTTCACTTTAGTCATTGCAGCATTTTCATCCACTTTATCATTGTAATATCCCTTATTCTAGGTGCTTAACGTAGAACGTTAAAATAATATTTTTTAAAAAAATTAGTTTAAATGAAGGTTTATAATTTAATTCTAGTGAATATAGTTACCTATCCACTACTACTAGCACTACGCAAATACCAAAATTTAAAAGTATGGAATCAGTATTTAGCCTTGAATATCAAAAGAGGGTCCGCAACACTGAAGTAAATAGGAATCACACTTTTATGATATTTAATTTAACATATCATTTTTGTTATTATATTCGTAATATTTGCAATAACGAATTTCAGTTTATTTCTACCAGTGGCTTGCGACCCCATTCTTGCTCTTTATGCCATTTAGGGGGCACGCTCCCAGGTTGGGAACTACTAACCCAGAGACTAAAGTTATGATACTAAATGGTGGAAACATTACCACTCCTCGCCACTTGAAAGCCTCGTAAGCATGTTTTCTGAGATTGTAAGGATATAATTATCATTGTCTGGCATACCCGTTATGGTCAAAGTGAGATTTATACATACATATATATATATATATATATGTTATAGGAATCTGTTATAGGCAGAAACACAATGATACTTTGAAAATAAAGTGCCGGGGAAAACATAAAAAGACACCAACAGTTAGTTGATAATGTTCCAATCCGCAAACCCCAGGGAACATTGATTGAAAGTCACACAAGTTATATCTCTTGCCTGCATTCTCCCTACTTCGCGTTGCTCGATCTCTTGTTGACGAAAACGAATCGGTCACGGAAAGGAAGGCGTTTAACTCCAGGCGCTGAGGACATTTCTATTGTGCAGCAGTGGGTTTCTTGTAAGTTTAAAACTCTTAAAAATTAGTGTGTTAATGTTTGTAGTAAATTGTAAATCTGCACGTAGTGACTATATGTGAAAGTCTAAAAAGTAGCATGTGTATGTTGCTCCACTCTCTCTAATGGAGACAACAATCTATTAGGGATTAAAAATTATATTTCTGGGCTTTCGGCACCTATGGCTATATTAGGTCATCACACATATGAGGGAGACATCCCTTGGCGGTCACACTACCCAGGAAATTCGAGGGGAAGAGAGGAACCGGGAAGGAAAGGAGAGTCCTGGAACTTTTAAGGTAGGTGCCATCCTGGCATTTACCTGGTATGAATGAGAAAAACCCAAGGAAATATTACTCAGGATGGTTGACCAGAAAAAGCTGTTAAACCTTTTTCGACTAAGTGTCCCCACCGGGAATTGAACACGGGATAGCTCAACAATAGTCTATAGTTAGATTGTTAATTAATTTGGGTTTATCGTCGTTTTCATCAACAGCAAGGTTATATGGAGAGACCCTACAAATTAACATGGGATCTTAAACAACGTGAGCTCCTTCCGGGAATCAAACTCAGGACGCGTACGGTAATCATATAGTCAAGAGGGAGTTCCGCAACAGCTTATAGATTGTACTTACTATGTAAATACTGCAATCACGTTGCTATTAGTCAGAAAATAATGTTCTCATCACCAATTTGTTGCTTTCTCGAATTTACATCCGTCTTTGAAATACATGTATTTCGAAAGAACGAAATAAAAAAAACACATGAACTACACAAAATTTCTCGTGGTTGAAACTCTTAACTAAAATTAAAATGCAACTCATTAGTGGGTTTTGCGGTTATACTTGTGCCTTATCGTTTAATTTCTTTTTAATCTTTTGTTCTACTATAACACTTCTTGAATCTGTGAACAAATATGAAACTAAAGCTCATAATAGAAGTCCCAACAGAAATGATTAAGAAAAAGAAAAAAAGTGAAAGAAGTAAATTAAAGAAAACTGAGAACATAGTAAACCACAGCACGTGTTGACCTTAGAAATAAATGCCTTTTTTTTAATTTCTTGAAATAAACCGTACAACTCTAACCCCTCTGTATCTTAGAAAAGAAAAGAAAAAAAGAAAAGAAAAGAATTAGAAACTGCTTCTCCTCCCGAAGGTCTCATGAAGATGGTGACTTTTTGGAAATTAAAGTCGTACCAAAAACGAGGAACAACCTTCGCGATCAGGCATCTGGAAAATGACTTTGTAAACGAAGACTAAGAAGGAAGGGGACGGAATCTCAGAAAAGTGTTATAGAAGCGAAGAAGTAAAAAAGTGAAACGTATATATATATATATATATATATATATATATATATATATATATATATATATATATATATATATATATATATATGAGATGAAAAGAATTTTCCTATACTTGGAAATTCCCAACACTATGAATGCACTTCTAGTGAAAAGAAAGAAAGAAAAAGAAATTACACAGAAAAAGATAAAAATCTTTCTGAATTAAGAAATTTGTTGTTAATAGCCTGGAATACCAAGAAAAGAAGAAGGAAAAATGTGGAAGAGAAAATATAAAAACGTATAAAAACGATGAAAAAAGATAGTATAATGTTTTTTTTTCAGAAAAAAAAGAATGAATGAAATAAAAAGAGAACATCTAAGATTCTAATTTGAAAAGTAGTTCCTTTAGTTAACTAAATTGGGAAAGTTGAATAGAATTTTTCACTCTTCACTAAACTTGTTTATGTACTCAAAACAGGGTTAAGAAAAAAAACAACTGAACCAGAAACTTTTCTTTTGAAAAAAATATAAAAAAATGAACAATAACTACATTTTCAATGCTAGAGAGAGAGAGAGAGAGAGAGAGAGAGACTTTTTCTTACTTTTCTTTATGATTTGAAAGCCTGGTTTTCTCTATAATTGATGAGTATTAGCTTCGATTATATTGTATATTTAAGTATTTCCTCGTTTTCTTTTTGAGTTGTACTAGTAATAAGAAAATTGGCTTTCTTTGAATTGAAGAGAAACCCGAAAAATTAATTATAGTATTCAATAAACTTTTGTTCATGTTACCCGAGTTCTTAATATCAAATAGGAACACTTTTAAACGTCACCGTATACCATCCCGCTGGAAAAGAGCATGGGCTCAACTTTACCCGCTAAAACTATATTCTTCCATATTTCCTTTACTCTCTATCTGTACTATACACATACGCTTATTATTTGGGATAAACCTATTTTAATTACTGATCTGTATTTACAATCACTATTCCAGTCTTACTAAATAATTTTCACACTCTTATTGTAGTGTTAAAAGATCCAATTATGTTTATTTATTACATCTAGAGGATCTGCCCATATGTATCCTCATCCTATTAAATCGGTGAAGCCAAAAAGCAACCGAGCATTGGCACGTCTGATTGGCTACTCTCGTTTCTGCCATCGTCTGATTGGCTACTTTCGTTTCCGCCATGATAGTTGGCTCAAAACATTGCGATCCTGTTGGGCGGAGTGGGCAGAGTAGGGGTGGCGAAACTGTGACGTGTGGCTTCACGATTATGTTGTAAGGGCAGATCCTCTATTTTATAAGATCCTTGAAAAGATCAAACTAAATCTGTCTACATAACTCAATGTAAAATCATAATCGATATAAAATTTGTTTACATAAGTTACTCCAATGTTACTTGACGACTGACAGTGTCCATTTATAAGCACTTTGTACCATTTTCTCAATAGTTCACGACAAAAACGATCACGCAGTTGAAGTTCCTATTTCATTCAGTAGATGTCACTGTTGAAAAATCCAAGAAAAAATTAAATATCAACTAAAACCAGGGAATACATGTTATTATTCAGTTCGAAATCTTTTCGTCATCTGGAATTCTGCCGAGAATTTTGAAGCTTAAAATATATAAAACGATACTCATGTCTGTTGTTCTGTATGGTTGCAAAACATGGTTGATTACTCTGAAGGAAGAACGTAGACTGAAAGTGTTTGAGAACAAGATACTGAGACGAATATTCGGACCCAAGAGGAATGGGAATGGAGAATGGTGTAAACTTCAAAACGAGGAACTACATAATTTATACTGTTTACCAAACATTGTTAGGTCATGAAATCTAGGAGGCTCAGGTGAGCAAGTCATTTTGCCAGAATGGAAGAAAGTAGGAACGCTTTCATAGGTTTAACTGCAAGTCCAATCGGAAAACAGCGTAGCTGGGAAGACCATATTCAGATGAATCTAGCAAAAATAGGAATACAAAGTGGAGACTGGATCCAGTTGGCTAAAAAATAGAAGTCATTGGAGAGGTTTTCAGAATGCCTTTTAGACTTATAAACCACCAAAAGTGCAATATATTACGTTTTAAATCGTTCTGACTTGAAAATTAGCAAATTTCTCGCAAGTAGTTCAAGGAATCACACAGGAACTAGCATACCCTTGATCTAAATATATGTTTCAGAATCCTCCGGTGCAGTGTTTTTTTTTCTTTTTTTTTAGAAACAATGTTCCGGGGGGACACACTTAGTATTCCGGGGGAGAGGCACTACTGACAATATCCTATTTATTATTATATTATAGACGTATTATTTTGGTCTCTTCCGGGGTGTCACTATCAGAGCTCCGTGGGGGGCAATGCCTCTCAAAAAACAGGTCAGAAAAAAACACTGCTCCGGTACCGGCAAACTTAATCATTGTTTCAGATGGTTACTTCTCATTAACTGTACTGTGTACTGCTATGTGGTTAGTGTCATAGTAAAATGATTGATAGGGTATATTTGGTATCAGTTTCCCTGTAATAGGTGACTTGATTGTGATCCTGATTTTACTGTGTTAATTTTACGCCATAAAATTAGTTTATGCCGATTATTTCTAAGCAGTATGAATGAGAATTTATCCTCAGGAACTTGATTTTGTTCTGCGCAATAAGACCTACAGAAAAGATGCAAAACTGTTTTTTCGAGTCATAATACCGCGGAAAAGTTGCGAATTTGGAAGACTAACAAAGTGTACAAAAAGAAATAAAATCGGTTAATATCTTTCTGTGGCGCATGTACTCTAAATTTTGCCGAATTTGAGAATTTGAAAAAAGAAATCACATTTCCACAATACTTTTATCTTAATTAACTTGCCAATATTTAAATGCAATATCTTTAAGCAGACCTTACTCAAACCGATATTGATTTAGAAAAAAGGAATTGTTCAAGTCGGTCAACGTATTCCGGTCACGCAACAGTTGTCAACTCTCATAACGAGCACTTAAAGTTCTTAGAATTGACAGAATTCCTTATCTTGCTGACATACAGCCATGATCCTAGTTCAAGGCTAGTGCCGAGATCTATGGAAGAATTTACACAGCTGTGCAGAATATCGGAAGAAATATTAGTCTCTGGGTGAGTAACTACGTAAAAGTGAACTACCCAGTGGGTAAATTTTTGAAATACAATAAACTTTCTAATTTAACACCCAACAGTTATGCCCTTTGCGTTTACGAAAACGAACGATAAATTGAAGTGAATTATTATGAATGAATTAGTGAAATGGAAATGTAAGGGGAATCGGGAGAACCTCGAAAAAATAAACATAATTTTGTCCTTTATATATACTTACATGGCCTGTTCGAATCAGGGATCTCTCAAACCACAAATGAACACTTTAGAACTGAACCATCAAGTTCAAAAAGTAAACGTTTACTTAACGCATTCAATGACACTATTTTCTACATTTTCTTTGAGCATTTTCTTTTCTGTAAATATAAAATTACGTAATCATTAAGAAAACATACAGGCAAGAGTTACATTGACATTTAGAAGGATTGAGGAAAATCCATTTATTTATGTACCAATTCAAATCATAGATACTCCAAGGACGTTAGACTAACTGAGACGCTAGTAGCTCTGTATATGGTTCTATAAATACAATATGCTCCGATTCCAATACGTTAATGATATTGTATGGCAAAGTAAATTGAGGAAACGCTAAAAAAGTTTCTTTAAAGAAAGCAAAAGGTGAAAATATTTTCTTCTTAGGTAATGACGACTTGTCAGCTTCAATCTTATTACGTATAAGCATTGCATTACATTGTTAGTTATAACATATAGAAATTACACTGTTTCTACTATGTTAAAATATGCCCTCGATCTGATTAACTTCTCACCTTATACAAAGTTATAAACTATTTTTAGGCGCTTGAATCTTATGATCAATAAATGCATAATATCTGAAAGCTTCTTCGCACCGATGAACTTGCTATCAAAACATGGCTTTATTGGGATCAGAAATCACCTTAACTATCAGCTAACATCCTTCTTACGAACCCAATTTAACAGCATACAATCTATGGAGAGGTACTAACAATTCCATTCAATCCGACTCTACGAAATCAAAATTCCATTTCGCCTGCCTGCTAACCCATCAACTTTCTAAATCCATCACTCCCCTCCCCTCCCCAGGAGCCTCTTGACGTTTTTTCCCTCTTCATGAGCGTCTCGTCTCTCATTTAACTCCCCCCTCCTCGCTTAACCGATCCAAAGCTTTCACACCTTTTAAAAAATAGTCTTCGTGAGACTTTGCTTTATCCTTGCGTTTCGACTTCCCGCACCACACCTCTTCTCCTTACGAAACCATTTCAAAGGTTTCAGTTCTTCTTCAATTTTTTCTCGTGGTTTCTTCTTATGACTTACCTCTAAAACCTACGACAATTTTGATCGCTTCGTCAAACGAACACACACACACACACACACAAACAGACACAAACCCTCTCTCTTACACGCACACACACATATAAAGTCGCTACCAAACCAACCAATCAAGGAGGCATCTTCTTTCTTAAACTTCTTTATGCAAATACGATTTTAATTTCGACTTTTGAATGGCTTAATCTACATGCGCAGTTCTTGACTTAATCCAGGAAGTTCTTTTTTTCCACTTCATATTTTTTTCTTCCCCTTTACCTCATCTTCGACTTCTTTCAGTTGTCTAAAGATCTACGTAGAGCTAGGTTCATGAGCTTCTTCGAACAACAATAAAGTTTCCCCGGCTACTTCAATAATTCGCTTTTGGTACCTTACCCTCAGCCCTCATTTTGAATACATTTCTCCACGTAAACTCTGTCAAGACTTATTGAACATTTTTTTTCTCAGATTTTTAGTAGAGAAAGTGAATATTTAGTGAGGGGAGAACTATTATTAACTTTATAATATTTTGTATTATTTACAAGTGAAATATAGAATAATTTCGAAACTTCGGAACTGGGTCACCGGGTAACTTACATTTAACCCTTTTAGGATTTTTGGTGACTTTCGTTACCATGGCGTAGTATCGTCTTTGACCGCTTATTTAGGTTCTATAACAGGTATTTAAGCCGGTTTTTTTATTGATCAAATGAAGAATGGACCAGCAAACACTTCAAATGCGTTTTGGAACCGAATGGTCAACTTAGCGGCGTCAAGTGTGGATGGAGAAGTGTGACATTTTATGTTTTTCTAAAGGCAATTTTTTTAAAAAAAACTCATGAACTTAATTTTCAAGATATCAAATTGAAACTTTGCATACAGATTGTATGTACCTTTGGGTTTTTCTCAATTTTTTTGGAGATCCCTACACAAAATTGGTGCCGGTTCCGAGGGGCGCATGTGTTCCGAGGGGGTGATTTTTTTCAGAAAAAATTCCGGTTTTCCCGATTTTTCCGGTTCAGGTGTATAATACGGTCATATGAGTAGTATCGTTGGAAAGGACTTGTTATACTGACGAAAATGACATTTTAACCATGACTCTACACCAAACAGTAATGACTCAGTAAGTTTTTATAATATGTATGTAATATGTGTAAATTTTTAGGTGTATGTATACTATGTATATAGGACCTAAATTAAGACTTTCAATAATTTCTTCCGCCTTTTGCTTTCAAAATGCAAGATTGAAATTTTGCACACGTATTATGTACTGTACATAACAATATATTTTCTTAAATAAAATACAGTCCCTACGTAAACCCAGGACAGGACCAGAAGGACAAAGTGGTTTTACGGCATTTTCAAAAACGTTCCGAGTTTTTTCCGAATTTTTCGCTTCAGGTATACAATACGGACATTGACATTTGAACCATAGGTAAAATAGTAATGAAGCAGTACATTTTTGAAGCATATATATATATATATATATATCGACTGGAAGCCTTCGAAATGTGGGTGTGGAGAAGAATAGAAAGAATTAGTTGGGTCGAGCGGATAACGAATGAGAGAGTGTTAGAAATGGTGGGTGAGAGAAAAGAACACTTTTAGATATTATTAGGAAGAGGAAGAGAAACTGGTTGGGACATTGCCTAAGAAGAGATTGTATCATGAGGGACGTCCTAGAGGGTATGGTGGCGGGAAAGAGAGGAAGGGGGCGAAGAAGACTACAATTAATGGATGATATTAAAACAGAAAGATCATACGCGAAAACGAAGAGGTTAGCGGAGGACCGTGGAGCATGGAAGCTTCTCAGCTGCGGCAAGTGACCTGCCAATAAAGGCAGAATACCTATAATGATGATTATAGCTCTTTACCATGTAAACCCTCATCGATCTTCAAGAACAACAGAAGAACGATGTCGTGTCCAGATCTGTTTGAAAGTTTGATAGTAACCATGTCAATCATCTCCTCTAGTAATACCTCTCTTAGGTCGATATCTCTTTACAGTGAGACATGAATGCAAACTTTAGGGACACTCTGCGTATCTAACGAATCCTTAACACAATTGATAAAACACTAACCTAAATTGTAATTTTCACAAACTCTAGAGGTTCAATAGTTATAGATCTGACAATAAGATTTGTTTAGTTTGACAGTTCGAGTACGAAATTGTTAATACATTTAAATATTCAAACTTTCATCTAATTGTTGTTTTTTTCGATAAAATTTGACAAAGTTAAAGTCTAAAGTTCGATGACCCATAAATCTGTCTCCGAAATCTTGCACTCCATCGTTGAAGAATGCCGCTTCCATTTCAGCTCGGAGCATATTTGGTTCGGATCCCAAGTTAAGCTGTTGATGTCGATGTCTCGTACAGCCTCGCTGCTGAAAAATTCGCTGAATTACGTATAAACCAACCATATTCTGCATATAATTATTATTCTCGTCAGGTTCTATTACCATGCCTTTTTGTTTTGTAGGTCACGTTCGATTTACACATAGTCATAAGGACTTAAGTCACATTTTGGTCATTTGCTGTTTGTAATACCTTTTATACCATAGAAACATTATTTTCGTTCAATATTATGGATGTATCTCTAGGTGCAATCAGGAGTTCGTCTTTATAACATTTTGTCGGTTTTATGGCCTTATGTCTAGGAGCTCAGGTGGGCAGTTCATGTAGCCAGAATGGAAGAAAGTAGAAAATTCAAAGTTTTAACTGCAAATTCAATCGGGAAACGACCATTAGAAAGATCTAGGCGCAAATGGAAAGACAATATTGAGATGGAACTCGCAGAAGTAGGAATACAAAGAAGACATTGGATCAAGTTTGCTAAGGACAGAAATCAATGGAAAGGTACTGAATTTTCGGATTCCATAGGCCATAACATTAATTAGTTATGGCTTTATGACGACATATTTGAAAGTTTGTTTGGGCTTATATGAAAACGTATTCTTTTAACTTAAGCCTCTATGACCGCGTACCAAAGATATGGTGTCATATTGCATTTAACTTAAGCTTCTATGACCGCGTACCAAAGATATGGTGTCATATTGCATTTTTTCAGAAAAAAATCAAATTAATAATGATTTTTAATATAGGTTTACTTGGATTTGAATGCATATGAGTTGGTTAAGACCCAATTGGTGTAACTCAATGTTCGGTTAGGAATGTCTTCGTTTGTTCTTGTTTTCTCATTACGTGACCTAAACATAGCAGTGTTTCGTGTGTTTTCGGGGCGTTACCAACACAAATACTATGTACTGCTATTATTCTTAACAAACAGTATTTCTGTTAGTAACACCCCGAAAACACACGAAACACTACAATGTTTTAGGTCACGTAATGAGAAAATAAGAACAAACAAAAGCATTCCTAACCGAAAATGGTGTTACACCAATTGGGTCTTAACCGCCTCATATATAATAAGTTATACTACTCATTTTTCATATAATTATTTTGGGTTGCATAACAGTTTGACAATAGACAAACAAAATAAAGAACTATATTAAATGACACGGAATTTGTAATTTTACATCCACGGATATGCACTGTAAGTTAAAGGAGACGGATCATTACTGACAGGAAATGATTGTGGAAAATTAAAAAAAAAAAAAAAAAAAACGATAAAATGAGAGAGTATCTAATATGGATTATGACAACTGACAATTACAATATGTTAAAGTCCAAATAACACTTTTAAAAATACGTAATTAAAGATAATACACTTAACGGGATGGAGAAATCACAAAAAAAAAAAAAAAAAAAAAAATGATGGTAAATTTTGATCATAGATATTGATTCTGAGTAAATTTTATTTGTTTAAGATTAGATTACTTTAGTTTGAATAGGGCAATCTGCAACGCATATATCATTACAAACATTCACAGGATTTTTTTGTTATATATATATATATATATATATATATATATATATATATATATATATATATATATATATATATATATATATATATATAGTAAGTAGCATTCACAATGGAGATCGTTCTAGTATAACGCAGAAATAACAAAAAAAATAGTATGAAAGAGAGGGACAGAAAGACACAATGGGTTCTGAATGTGAATTGAGAGTTAGACCTTTAGATCAGAACAGCTGGACATACTAACACGCTGCTATGCCATACCGATGGGGAAAGGGAATATTTGCTCTTGGAGTAACATTTCAATGTGACAGTGGTGATTAATGAATCACAGGACGAGGCGCAAAAGCCTGCTTCTCTCTATCTCCATCTCTCTCTTTCTCTTGGATTAAACACTTGGAAAACCGTTGATTCGTTCATTCGTGTATAAGTGGCGCTCAGAGAAAACAGACGCCGGGTATAGAATAGGAAGGGGTATGGGGTAGAGGTAGGATAGGTAGCTCTCTGTGGAAATAGAATGAAGAAGAATGACAAAATATGAGAGAGGGACTATGCAAAGAGTGAGAAAAAATGTACGATGAAAAAAGAAGAAAAACAGAGAATTGAGATGGATATATATATATATGTATGTATACGTAGAGATTGTACAAAATGCGACTGAAGAGGAAATGAGATTTGACCAGACTATGTCAAGTAGGGACGTCTCCCCCTCCCCTCCGTGTGACTATGACGCGAGTAGTGTTGGACGATGAGAAGAAGAGAAAAGCAGAAAGATTGAAGTGCAGCGTTCAGGGGAAAGGGAAATTGTGAGTGTGTTTGTGTAAATATCATCATGATCTCCAACGTACGTTAAGAATGTGGAATTGACCGTATATGGAAAAAATCTACATATTAACGTATGAATGAGTGTGTTTTCCATTTTTGACACTAGCCTTTCAGAATTTTTTTGTCTTTCATGGTTTTTTTTCTAGTATATTACTCGTGATTGGTAAAGAGGATAAAGATATATACAATCCAACAAAATCTAAATATTACTTTCACTTTAGTTACTTCTCAGTTTGTCTGTAACGCTAATTCCTAATAGTTAATGCTAGCCGCTCCGTTACGTTCGCTCCGTACTCGCTAGCCTGCCTTTATTTGACAACAGATAGTGGTTATGCTTAAGAAGAGTGCCCACGGCTGTTTATTATTTAGATAAGGCAAGTTTAATCTTATTAATAGCCATACTCGTACTTCTCAATCAGTGGGTAACGTGAATTGGAGCGTCACGTCAGAAGGGCCTGAACAAAAGGGCGAGAATAGTAAAACCCGCGTCAAAAGGGCGGATCATAGTGACCCCACATCAGTAGGGCCCTGGTCAATATAACCTGAATAGGAAAGAACCCCATGTCAAAAATTTCCTTAGCTCAAAGTTTATAAAAATGCTTATTAGGTGAAAAATATTCTTTAGACAATGTTGATTTATTTGTGTTGAAAGAGCACACATATGGATATGTATACAGAGTTAGACAAAGTATCGCGACAATTCGGCATGAATAACGACACGTGTAAACAGAGGAAAAGCAAATGTTGCAAGTGGATACTGATGGGGAAGCTGCATTGAATGAGGACGTGGATCTCATGGATACCTTGGATTCTACCTAAGGGATATCGCACAATATTGTTTTAATGGAAACAGGTATGTTTAACACATCAATTCAGATTAGAATCTTTCCACAAGCAAGAATCTGAACTCATTTTTGATCTGTCACCATTCGTTAACAAGGTAGGGTGCTACGTTTGACATTTGTATTACGTAGAAAAAAGTATCTGGACAGGTTATTAATAACAGACAAGTAGATGGCGAACGGAAAAGGTTGCAAGTGGTATTGGAGTAAAAACTATATTGAATGAGGATGTTGACATCACATCTTGGATTCTACCATATTGGGTGTCAAACAATATTTTTAAATATATAGAAGTATATTTGGCACATCAATATAGTCTTGAATCTTCCCACAAGAAAGAATCTGAACTCATTTCTTTATCTCATCTCTAACGAGGTAGGTGTGCAATGTTTGACATCCCATAGCAGACAAACATATCGGGAAAAGTCACTAATCTACCAATTACTTCTTCCTAATAAAATATTTTTATTCTTATTAAATAGTTCAGTATCATTTGAAGGTGTGTTTTAGTCCACGTAAGTAAAGCTCCTTTCTTCGATTTAAATATGTAAATGACAAAATAACCGTTCAACTTATAATTGCATTCGGATTTGTGCCGAAGATAATGCGGTGAGTCTTCTAGCTAACTGCCAACTTTATAAAGTATCAACTTATCCCATAAAAAATGTCGTTTTCCCATTGAATTTTGCATCAAGGACGCCACTTAACGAACAAATAGTTAAGCTGTATTATACAGGGCACTTTATTGTGCAGCAATGTGTACAAGAAAACGGTCTACTCCAGATTTTAGAATTGTGGCTTGTGTTTATCTTGACAGTGTCGAAGGACCACTTCCGGCGTGTTATGCTGTATGAATTTCATCAAAGATACAAAGCCAGCGCCACAGTACGATACATCAATATCGTATAAGGTCAGGGGCACTAAATGCCAGGGGTGTTTCCAAATGTTTCGATCTGGGGACACCAGCCTCACCGTTAAGTTACGAGAAGGGATACATATGCTGCACCTTTGGTACCTGTCCAAACACGCTAAATAGGTACTCCATGCGTTAACATCTTTTCAGATGCTGCAGCGAGTGGACATTTGAAGTTCCCTGCTCACCCGTCGTAGACAATTGCAATTGCAATAGAAAACAATTGCAATGAAATATAGGACTCAATTTTTTAAAAAATACGTATTCTTTTTCGAAAACTGTATCCAACCTTTCACTAAGAACGAAGATCATTAAATAACGAACGAACAAACAAATGTCTTGTACTTTACCAAAACCAGTGCATATTATTGCAATCACACAGCTTGCGATGCGTCGAAATCAAAACACACCTGTTGAACAAAGTGTTGTTCTGTCATTCACGTGCGAATGAGTGTTCTACGAACGTTCACTTGACGCGTACCATACAAGTGCTTCCATTTCTCGGTGTTAGTATGACTCTCAATTGAAGCGTAACATAGTAGCTAACCGTGGAAATGTGTACGAGCCGAAATACTGTCTGCTACGCAATAATATATTACAATTACAGTCATTTTTTCCATGGTAGAAATTCATAGTAACGTGAACTACAAAATTATCCTTGTTTTTTCCCATGTCTTGCAAGTTGATTGCTATAGAATTAATAATTTTGTTTAGATTCCCTCGCGGTACACTAGCGGTCCATTTGCAGCACACCGGTTGGGAAGTGCTGCTCTACCGTAATATTACACACAAAAGAAGTGGGTACCTAAAGAGAAGCTGCAATAAATGTGTCAAAATAGAACCTCCACACCATCAAAGTGATGTTGTGTGCTTGGTGGGATAATTCAACTTGAGTTCTTCTCACATAGCCAGACAATCTGTGCATATGTCTACTGTCAGCTGCTCGAATGTCTATGAACTGCATTGTTGGAAAAACATCCTGCTTTGGTTTACCGCGAGGATGTGTGATCATTCAAGATGGTAACGCGCGCTCACATACAGCAAGAATGATCTATGCTAAGACCGAGGAATGTGGTTGAATGAAAATTCCCACTCAGCATTTTTACCAGATCTTGCAGCAATAGATTACTGGCATTTTCGCAGCCTGCAAAACCATCTTTCCGGGAAACATTACAATATAAGGATGATGTCAGACAAACAGTGGCCGAGTTTTTTCCCGCCAAAACCGGTAAGTTCTTTCAACACTTGGCAAAATGTTGTGTTGTCCAAAGGAGAATATTTTCCTGACTTACTGTAGTGTTCCAAGTAAGTTAGCGCCCATTTCCTCAATAAGCAAAAATACAACATTACTTATGGGATGGGACAGTTAGTAGATAATTACTGCCGACGCATCGTAACATTATTACCAGGACTATCTGCTATTAAGCATTAAGATCCAAAGCTAAATTTTTCAAATTTGACTAAATAAAAATAAAGTACTGTACGTATAATAACAATCAATTAATGATGGACTTAGGAAGTTACTCAAATATAGCCAAACACAGAATAGTACATATTCAAAACAAAATTAAATGTTGTTGGAAAAATATAGACCGAAGTTCACGTGGGTGAGGCTGCATCCACTGAATTTCTGCCTATGCTTGTTCATAATTCCTTGTTCTGACCCAGCAATGAAGTTTTGCAACTGTCTCCTCTCCAGTTCACACTCTTTCTTGTTAATCATCTTGTATATCAGTGGTTCTCAAAGTTATTGTTACCCGCGATCCACATTAAATAATGAAAAGTATTTTGTGGCCCACCTACTTTTATCCAAATACACATTAACATTCTACGTAATGGTGGTGTATTTGAAAGCAATTACTTTTTGTAAATTATGTCTCTAATTCCAGTTCGTTCAATAACAGGCCATATGACTAACATGAAGTTTATTAGAAGATATTGTAAACACTTCGATATCAATTAGCGACGATCAAGCAAGTGTAATGTAAATTTCTTTCTCAATAACAGTATCATACGAAATTGTACGCATAAGCAGAAAGGGCTAAGGTTTATTATACAGGGTGTCCGAGAAGTCCTTCCCTGATTACAGAAATTGATAACTCAGGCTAGAAATAAGATAGAAATATGAAACTGGTGTTGAATTGTTTACAAACTATAAAAGTTTTTGTCTGTGTTAGGTTTGTTCTGTTTCACCAAGTCTCAATTTTTTTTTTTTTTTTTTGTTTTAGGTTTGTAGTACGTAAGTAAGAAGCCCAAGAAGCCATGCCAACCAACCAGGAGAAGGCACAGTGTGTCCTGTGGTACCATGAGACACGATCACCAACCACGGTGCAGAGACAGTTCCAGACAACATTTGGGACTACTCCACCTGATGTCAAGAGCATTAAAGCCTGATTTGAGAAGTTCAAGAACACAGGGTCGGTTGCTGACCTTCCGAGGTCTGGTCGACCAAGAACCTCAGCAGACACGGTGGAGGATGGAAATTGAATATCGCCTAGATGTGCTACGTGCTACCAAGGGTGCTCATGTGGAAGTGTACTGATGTGACCAAAACTTTTATAGTTTGTAAACAATTCAACACCAGTTTCATATTTCTATCTTATTTCTAGCCTGAGTTATCAATTTCTGTAATCAGGGAAGGACTTCTTGGACACCCTGTATAAAAGGTACCACAGAGCTAAAACTACTCCCGACGGAATGCCGTACCCCGAGACAAATTTTGAGTCAATCGCTCTCTTTCCATTATTATCCAGCATCTCTACTGACTGTATAACAAAGCAGAGATCTGAGTAACCACATACTTTTTTTTTTACCTCATTAAGAAATGCTTCCAATTTTCATTTTCTGAATAATACTTCACATATTTTTCTGCATAAGAACAGGAAAAACTTATCTCGACCCACTAAAAGCGGTCTGCGACCCACCAATGGGTCGCGACTCACACTTTGAGAAACATTGTTCTATATTATCCAGTTTGCACACGTGTTCACAATCTAAAAGCTTTGATTCAGCTCATTAAGTTGCTAGAGTTGTGTAGAGATTTCTCGAATGATTTTATTCTAGGACATAACTATTTGTCTTCTTAATTTATGTTCCTACGATAATTCAGCATCTGTAGATCCATCGCTGTTAACGCACCTTATGTGGTTGTTCTTGTTGTTCGGAGTGGCGTAAGTTTAATGTCCAGCTCTTCTTAAAGATTCTTCGCATCCGTCATCAACAATGTTATATTTGTTCTTCAGTATGAACGATTCTAGTGTATGAACTACAATAGTAAAAAGTCAAGCTGTTGGTTCGCAAGTACAGTTCTGTGTTATTACTTTCTCCAAACACCCGACTGCAGAGCGCCAAATAGCACAAAAATAGCACAGTAATATGTATATTAACATCTTAGATACCATTGGTGTTGACACTAAATATCAATAAACAAACATAAATCATATTGTGATAATCTAAATATCAAGGTTAATTTTAAAAAAATAATGAAATACATTCGAAATTTCCTAACATCATTCCTAAATTTGTTCTTCCTTTTACCTGTGTTCACATATACTGCAGACAGTTGTTAATTCAGAACTCAGAATATCATGTTCAATGTCTCTTCATAATTAGGGATCTTGTAACAGGAATATATTCACTAAAATTCTTGCATCAAGTTTAAACTTAATCAGACGCTAATTAGATTCATCTTGCATACATTGTAAATGAGGATATGAAGTTAGTCGCCCGGAAAGAGATCGTTAGTACATGCACGACAGCAGCTTTCATCAAGTTCTCACCCGTGTGTAAAGTTATATCGTCTCCCCACTACCTCCACTTCACACACAGATACACATACACACAATTCATTCACTGTCTTCTCATTGGATGCAGCATATCTCTCATTCATGTGCTCTAGTTTAGCTGAATTATTAATTGAAAGTCTGTTTTGTTAATCTGTCTCTCAAGTAGTATGTGTGTTACTGTTAGAAGCAATCAAATAATAATAAATACAATCTACTAGTAAACTACACCTTGCTCGCCTAGTACTTAGCTTGTGATTCTTTAGTGCACGTGGTCACGGATTTGATTGCCGGTAGTTAAGCACAAAAAAAAAAAAAATCCATTAACCTTTCGGGACGTATGGTATAAGTATGGATAATATGTATGTATTGTTTTAAAACGTTCATTTATCATGTATTATTGCTGGACGTTTTTATTCTTTAGTCGTACATGTATTGCGAAACAGGTCACATGTGTTTCGAGAAGAAGCTCATCAAAGTGGTGGGGGCCATGACGTCATCTTTTTTTGCCTTCAAGAGTATAACGCAAAAGAATTATTTTGTTATCTCGCAAGTGCTGTCTAAAGGTTTTATTGGATCCAACAACATATATATATATATGTCGTCAACATGACCGCCAGATGTGTGCATGTGTTATGTCTTGTTTCCTCCTTCTACCCCCGCCCTCTTGAATTTCCTTATCATTGTTTACTTTGAGTTAAAAGCTACTGGTCTTCTGTTTAGGGGCCTAAATTTCAGAAAAATCCCCATTTCCCTCGAATTCTCCTTTTTAGGCACATGATACGAACATGCAAATGGTACAACTTCCAAGATTGCTTTAGTCTGAAGAGAATGATGTACGAACCATTATCCTACAATAAATAGTTATGATATAGTAGCTGCTTGACTGAAAGTCTAACATTTAACTTAAAAATCCCAAAATCCCAAAAGGGTTACTCATTCGTTTCCTTTACCCTAAAGGGCATAATCATAATACGTTAAACTAAAGTAATTATATTTTTTCTTATAAGTACATGAATTAAAATAAAAAAAAAAACTGTTTCAGCAAAACAGGAGTACACCAGAAAGTTTTGTTATGATTGGTCAAAACTTTGGGAGGATACCTAAGCAAATATAACATTGAAGGGTATTATTCTGCCCCCCAAAAGACTATAAGCAATTGCAAAATACTTCACCTATATTTTGTTTTTAAAAAAATGATAAAATAAGATGAGAAAAAGTACAGACGAAGTGTGAGATCAAATTTTTATGTTTCAACAATAATTTCCCTCTTAAACAAGTATAGTTTTATTTAAAAGGTGTACAAATGTATGAGAAATTCTGGGGGTTCGGATTATGCGGAAACCTTTCCCCAGTGGGTGTGCCCCTCCAGTAGATAAAAAGTATGAACTGTATCGGAATGTGACGAATGATCTACTTCTTTAACGCCATAAAAATTCGTTTTCTAATTTTTTCGAAAACTGCGCATGAGAAGTCTACTTCAAGCCAGTCACTTTGTCTTATCTTTAGACTGTATCATAGTTAATCAAAAATTTTAAAAGTTTTAAAAGGTAGTCATAATTTTCAGCTGTTATAAACCATACTATTTTCTGTGGTAATGGTAAGTTATATCTCATTAACCATACTTTATACTGTGATAACGCTAAGCTATGTCTCATTAACCATACTTTATACTGTGATAACGGTAAGCTATATCTCATTAACCATACTTTATACTGTGATAACGCTAAGCTATATCTCATTAACCATACTGTATACTGTGATAACGGTAAGCTATATCTCATTAACCATACTGTATAATGACGTAATTTTACTGTCATAATGAAAAGGTTAATTATTGTATACATCAGTAACACTTCTTATTAATACATGGTGTGGTTATCACACAGCATTAATTTTTAGGTTTACAAAAAAAAAAAAAAAAAACTCGCTTTTATCCATTTTCTCGAAAACTGCATATGAAGATTCTACTTCAAGCAGGTCATTTTGTCTTATCTTTGGCCTATATCATAGTTAATAAAAATTAAAACGTTTTAAGAGTTAATCATAATTTTGGGCTGTTATCTCATTAACTATATAGTTTGCTGGTGTCTTACGACTATCAAAGCAGCTAATGAGGCAATTTCTAATGTATTAGTTGATGTATAAAACAATTAATACGTAAAGAAAGTTTTCATTGTTTATTTACAAGCTAGAAAAATAATCTCACAAACAGTGGCGTGGAGTCCGGATTTCCCAAAACTTCATAATTCAACATACATTTGTACATTAACTGTTTGAATTAAACTTAGTGCAAAACACTATGTATTAAAGTTAGTTTTAAAATCTACGACATTAAATGAAATACCAAGAAGATGCGAATTTGAAAATTGCTTTTTACAGATTTCATTTTAACACAGTTCGTATTATTATTATTATTATTATTATTATTATTATTATTATTATTATTTTCCTCATTGGATTAGCGGTAAAGGGGGTGCATTGATGTGCATGGGGTCCTTGATTCGATCGCAGCTCGAGCCAAGTGAGCTTTGTGGTGGACAAATACCGTATGCGTGGATTTTCTCGGAGTTTTCTCGTTTCCTCCCACTTTCTTCATTTTACCGTTTTTGAACATCACCGTCTCCTTTAGCCTAGTCATCATAACCGTGGAACGTAAGAAAGAAAGATGTCATTTCACTTTTACTACTACTACTACTACGAATAATAATAATAATAATAATAATAATAATAATAATAATAGTAATAATAATAATAATAATAATAATAATAATAATAATAATAATAATAATAATAATAATAATAATAATAATAAAAATAATAGTTGAAGTGTGTGTGAATCCAAACATTGTGAGTCCAAACATTTAACTTCAACTAATTAACTAATTTAGCTTGATGCTCTGTTTTTTTTTTTTTTTTTTTTTTTTTGCGTCATTTCACATGCTTATGAGGGACGTATCAAATATTAAAGAAAGCTCCTAAATAAATACGCGTTGTAATAAATAAACACTGTATGCGTGAGTTTCTTCGAGGTTCTTCTGTTTCCTTCCACTTTCTTCATTGCACTATTTTATTCTTTATCCTCCTCCTCCTCCTCATCATCATCATCACCGCCCCCCTTACGCTCGAAACATGATTGCGGGACGTTCAATTAAAAATGAAAGACAAGAATTAGCTCTTCCCGTTGGTTTATTGTCTGCTGTGGGTCTTCAAATTTCTGTGACAAGGCCTTTAAACTTAAACAAATTACAACAGTTTGAATTCACCTTCCATGTTTCACACTGACATGAACTGAAGGTCCATGTCTTGCATAGCCTCAGTGATACTCAAAAGAGTCACTAAAGTTCAAGCAATGAATGGACAAGGCTTGGGTAATTTACAGTTGATTAGTTCAAAGATCAACAATTATAGTGTAAAACGTTTCCATCACACCATTACGCCTCCTAGAAAGCAGTATTGCATATTAACTACGAGGGAGGATCAGAAACTAAAGTTCGAAAGCTGATATTTTTGGAGTCTCCTCTGTTATAGTGGAATGGGAGTGTGCGGTCATTTTAATACATGGAGTTGGCAACTGTGCACAATTTCAGCCATCTACGGCGCTAGGTGTAAGTAAACACAAATGAGAATCGTTTGGATAACCGCCAAGTGAACTTTGTGGTGGACAAACACCGTGTGCGTGCGTTTTCTCGGGGCTCTCCCGTTTCCTCCTACTTTCTTCATTCCACCATTTCACTCATTTCTCATTATCACCGTCTCCTATAGCCTAACCGGCATATGCGTGGGACGTTAAACTTAAAGATTTCATTTCATTTTCATTTCGTTTGTATAACTGGTCTCGCGAAGAAGTCCGTTCAGATATTCGATTTCTGTCGGTGAAACATGTAATCGCGTGTGAAATTCACCGGCAGCTTTTAGAGGCTTACAGAGAGATTGTAATATCTCGTCAGCATGTAGCAATTGGAATTTTTCTCTACGGAAGGGAATTGTTTTCTTCACAGCATTTTCACGGCTGACCCAACATGGATCCACCATTGTATCCCCAGCAGTAAGTGATCATCAAGAGAGAAGAAACGTCCCTTCTCTCCAGAGACAAAGAAGTTTATGATGACGTCATCTGCTGGGAAGGTGATGTCCACAGTGTTTTGGGACAGTGTCCGTGTCATATTTGTAGAGATTTTGGAAGGGGGTCGCACAGTGACCGTTGACCAATGCTGTGAGACGTTGACACGATTGTGCGAAGCGATCAGGAGGAAATGGTCAGGATTTATCACCGAGGTCGCCATCTTGCTTCAAGACAATGTGCGCCCGCGTGCAGCCCAGAAAGCCACCACACTGTTGCACCAGTTTCGCTTGGACATCACCGACCACCCTCCCTATAGCCAGTACCTACCTACAAACGACTTTCGTCTGTTCTATCAAGGAAGCAACTAAGAGGCCATCCCTTTACTTCAGAAGAGGAGGTGAAACACTTCGAGACAACGTGGCTGAAGACACAAGGGCAGGATTTTTACCAGGAGAGAACTTTTAAATTCATCCCACTGTACCGATTTGTTTGTTAAAAAAGAAAAACGTAATCATCATAGAGCTTCTCCTATCATGACAGCGCCAATATAGGGGGTTAGAGCGAACTAGATTCCTCGTTAAATTTTTGTTTTGAGGCAACAGCATTTTAGCTGTTGAATCCGAAGGTGGGAGCAAGAGAAATATTGTGTTGTGAATATAGTTCGAAAGGCCTATTCTCTTAGTGGATTAATAAGTCGTTATATTGTATTTTAAAGACAAATCCTGCAAATTTCACTTATATAGTACGTTGAAATTGGTATATTCAAATAATAAGAGTGAATGTTCGAAATAGTAGTGGAAAGTGTTTCATCTAATTTTTATAACGTTTGAATTATGAACGGCTGTGATTCTAATTGAGCATGTGGGTGCATGTTTTGTTGGAGGTATTCCTGAGTTATGAAATAGCAAGAAGAAATATTATGTTGTTAAAATTGGTGAGTTATATATCATCTTAATTAATTAGAGTATAAAAGTTGACATTTGTATGTCAGAATTGTTCATATCGTGGATTTTTCAAGTGGGTAATTTGCTATCAGGCAGAAGCCATGGAGCAATTTACGGAAGTTATATGTTAAATGAAACATTCCATTTGAGAGGAATTATTTCCTGTTTGTTATTAAATGTATCACTCTACAGTTTGTTTGTTATAAAGTTAAAAGTTATCATTTTCTCTCAAACTCAATTTTTAGATATACCGTAAATACACGCGTAATTTTCGCCCTCGCATAATTTTCGCATCCCAATTTTGAAGGGCATTTTCTGTATATTTTATTTTCCTCGCGTAATGTGCGCATGCGGAAACTATTTTGTGAAACAGCATTTTTCCAGGAATCAATTACGGTAGCTAATGAACAATTGGCAACGCAGCAAAGCCATTGTTGTAAGGTAAGAAACCACACGACTTCTTAATCAATTTTTTAGTTATTTTTCTACAAATTTAGAATTAGTTGTTTGTTGTCAATTCTTGCTACAAAGGAAATGTGTACCGGCATTTTCGTGTTATTTTGACTGAGGATAGATGATGTTCACTGATGTGGCTAATTTTTTCCCCCGCATAATTTACGCACCCTTGTTTCAAAACAACCTTTTTCGTCTAAAAAGTGCGAAAATTACGCGAGTAAATACGGTATTAATACGTTGTTACAACTTTCGTTCTAAATGTTTAGTTGATCGTTCTTTAAATCTCATGATCTGCTTATATGTATATGACAGAGTACGTAATTTACTCATTAATTCTGAACCTGATAAATATTACATTGTGTGGATGTGCCCGAAGGGTGCATTCTTCCCACATAACGACTTAGCCATCTGAGATATATATATATGAGGAGACCGCGTTACATCACGATTGCATAAAATAATATATATACACCTTTCACTGCAGGCTTTATGATCATCCCTCGCAATGATATGCAAGTAAATAAATAAAACTACAAAAACCAGACACCATGACAAACACTCAACATTACACTTTTTTTTGTAAGTACACCCACGATCTGCATGTGGATGCATATTCAATACACCAATGAAATGACAAACAATATGTTTATTATGTAAACAAATACAGAATCGCCCTTTAGCAACGATAAACAAATCACAACTAACATGACCCCACACGCAAGCCATGCAGGTGTTCACATTTCTTCCTAAACAAATGTGTTCACATTTATGTCAAAGTACAATGAGCAAAGCAGCCGCTAAAGCTATAAGTGTTTTCGCTTCATATTAAATGAGGATGATAAACAGACTTAAGGCTAGCTACACTACACAATGCTAGACAGAGAGCCATTGCTGTTGTGTACAACACAGAATGTAAACAAACAAATAATAACTGTTCTCATTAATCCGGCACTTTCGTTACTTCTGCGTAAAAAATAGTAACGTAGCATACATAATAAGAGACAATTTCAAAATAAATAAGAACAAAAGAATACATTTATGATAAGCAATATATTGAGTTTGAAAATAACTCTCGAACATACATGGTGTCACTAAGGGAAATACATATGTGGATTCTAGAGAATCAAAAACGACACGTCTACTATACGCTAAAAATAATTTTTAATTGTGAATATTTGTGCTCTGTGGCAAAGAGGATTTTTTTCGGTTCTTAAAACCACAAGTTACTATGCTGGTTGGCAGTGGCGTATTTACGATTTTCTTTCGGGAAGGGCTTTGCTAACTTTTGGGGGGGGGGCTTTGACTGAAAATGTGAAAATTCTGCAAAATATTTCATATACTTTACTATAGTAAGTAAGATTTCGGGGGGGCTTAAGCCTGGAAGTCTCCCCCCTAAATACGCCACTGCTGGTTGGTAATCATATCTATCGTAGGAAAACTTTCTAGACAAAATTCATAGATAGCTACATAACACATCTTTAATAAAGCTTATATTACTAACAATTTTTCAAGTTGTATACACAGTATATTATATGTAATACAACTATGCTAAGCTTCACAATATTGTTCAATTATAAAGATAACCAACAAAATTCTGTCGTTTTTTGTGGAGGTTTGTGTTCCATTGGTCCTCACACCCTGACTTGAATGCGAATAGAGATAAGGTGAAAAAAGTTGTTGGTGTGGGTATATCCAACATATTACCTGGTTATGGCAGTTCAGTTACATCGTAAACTTGCGTATGGAAAGTGGCAGTAGCGTCCACAGGAATTTATTTCGGGAGGGGTCCAAACTCAATATGAAGGTATTTTATATTAAAATTCCTAAAATTGCCCATAAAATTAGGCTAAATTTACACAAAAGTCGAAATTTCGGGGGTGTGCCGGACCCCCAGGTCCCACCCCTTGCGTACGTCCCTAGAAAGTGAACATGCGACCTCAACAGAGCGTCATAAGGTTGTATATGCTGTAGAGTTCAAACTGGCATCAAACGCCGCTGCAGCGGGGCGGAAGATATGCTAGTTCTTTGGTGAGTGTGTCGTCACTACGCAAACAGTGTAGCGGTCGTTTAACAAGTTTTGGGACGGTAACGAAACTCTTAATGACGCACATCATGCCGGAAGACCAACACATGTACAAAATGAAGATCTTCAGGCAGTAATTGAGGCGAACAGTGGCCAGACATGTGAGGAACTGACATTACAATTCTGTGTGACCATTCGGCAACACTTTCATCAACTTTGGAAGCCCTACAAGTTGGGTCGATGGGTCCCACCTAATTTGACTCCGGGACAGAAGGCAACGCGAGCACACACCTGTGTTTCCTTATATGTCGTTTGAGGAAGGCTCTATTTCTGGACAGAGTGTTGACATGTGATGAGAAGTGGGTCCTGTACGAAGTTCCATGGTGCCATCAACATTAATTAGCATCCCATGAACCGGTTTCAAAACAGCCGAAACCAGCACTGCACCAGAACATGGTCCTCGTGTGTGTTTGGTGGACTGAGGGTGGTATCGTGCATCGGGAATTGCTACCAGCTGGCCAGACATGTGAGGCCAGATAGGGCGTCATTGCAACTGTGTACTGTCAGCAGTTGAGCCGTGTTCAAGAAAAACTCAAAACTCTGGAGCCAGCACTTCTGGATCTCAAAGGGGTCCTCCTGTTACAGGACAACGCTAAGTCCCACGTGGCTGGGATGGCCCGGACACCATATTATTACGCCTTGGGTGGTAAACACTTTTGCATCCTCTATACTCTTCGAACATTGCGTCGTCCGATTATCCCCTGTTCCATTCCTGGAACAATCACCTTAGAGGATGCCAGTTCAAACCACTAGTAGATGTGCAAAATGCACTCGATACCTTCTTCACTTCACGGCGCACCAAGTTCTACGACGATGGAATCCATGGCTTTGCAGACGTTGGCAAAAGGTCGTCGATACTAATGGGGATTATTTTTGATCTTTCAGGTACGTCTTAGTTGACATCGATGTTCGAAGGTGGTAGGTGAAAAAGAGACAGAACTCTTTTGGTTACCTTTATAATAGGATTCCATACAATGGAATTCTGTAGAACTGCATTCGATGTACCGTTATTTTTTAAAACAGTAAAGGATTAGGGATTCAGTTAATTCTTTATTCATCATTTGATTTCATGGGATAGTATTCCTAACCCTAAAATTACAGGATCACGCACTCTGATGCAAGTCTTACTACACTTTGGTTTAATGTATTAAGTATGGTCTATGTGCAATTTGAGCAAAAAAACGGTTTAAAAACTTAGAAACACTATGTCAGTCCAGAAGAAAAATTTGCCATGCCAGATTTGTTTGATGTATTATTTATATTGCTACCGTACTAAAAGTTCCATACATGTTTTCTAGACATTACTTCGATATTATTGTGACGCGTCATGGATGAATGATTTTAAAATGTATTATTTGTTATTTTAATATTTAACATATCTATCGTATTGTTTCGTATTTTAATAGCATTAAATTTATTTTGGAAAATTGAGTTGAGACCAGATTCACAACAGAGTTATCTATGTGTAACAGTATTCATAAACGCTAAGGAAGTGAAATCTAAATCATTATTAGTTTATTACGGAAAAAATGTCCGAATGATAACAATACACTAATCGACTGATTCTATTGATATGAGGAGTCAGTGTTAAGCTTCATACGTTAAGAAAATTAGGAAAATCTAATATTTTCGTCAACCTAAAACTTGATTCTGTAAGCTAATCACGCTACCAATTACGTAGTAGTGTCATATCAGGTTTTGCCAGGAGGGGATGGACAAGGTTGTCCACCGACATAAACTTCATATTTGCTTATTCATGTTTTAGCATAAAATTTATTAAAATGGACATGATTCTCAAGGGCGCCGATTTCTCTCTAAATTTGGAGGACCCTTTCAGATGCAGAATTTATATTTATCAGGGTTTTAAGATAAATTGCATTCAAATTATGCCAAATATTGTATATTCATAAATACAATAGGGGGACCCAGGCCCCCAAGGATCGGCGCCCTTGATGATTCGCAAACCTGGGGGAGAACAATTTTTCCCTACCCTCCTCAAATAACGCCCCTCCAACTAAGAAGAAACTAATCCTGGAACATTCTCTCATCAAGTTCATTATAATACTGGGGCAATAACGGAACACACTAGCCTATAGTTAATGAGGTATAGCTTGAAATTTTGATTTGTTCATACATAGATGTCGACTACTTGGATTCTCCGGGGCTAAAGCACCCATTGGAGGGTGTTGAGTGCCCATTTGCATTTTTGAATTCGAATTAAATTCGAAATTACACCCACATGCGGTGAATAATAAAAAGAAAGTATACTGCATGTGATTCCAGGCTAAAGTTTAGATATCGATGCATATATATTGAATAATAGCCTATAAATACCTACTTTAGACCCTTCAGATTTACATGTTAAGGATCGACCAATGTAACATTACAACGATAATAATATGTAATATCCGTGAGTATAAGTTTGTATAATTATTTCTTTAATGAACGTGATGTTTGCTGTTTTTAATTTATATTTTTTTTTTAAAATAAAATGGTTTACGTAAATTTTATAAAAAAAGAAAACAGTTGAATCATTTCCTATTTTCACTCAAATTATTCTCAATTGTTCTAAAGGTTTGGCTGTAATCATTATTATTTTAATAATCTTCTGTCTCATTTTGGTCAATATTGCTAAACACTTTAGAAATTCACAAACACTATCTTATTGTTTAGGAATTTTATTCAAAAAAATATAATGTTTAGGAAATTATAGCCTCGCTGTTGAACGGGACATTAAACTTAAATTATAATCATTATCATCATCGTGTTAGAATAAATTAAAATAAAACTAAAAAAGGTTTTGCTCTTACAATTTAAAACTATTTTCATGTTTCACTTTATTACAGCAAGTTCGATGGTCTTTCTCGCCTCTCAGGTAGAATTTGAGAACCATTGGTATAGATATATTAGATTTAGTAAAAAAGAAAGACTAATGCCGAAGTCCGGCACTTACGTGTTCAATCAATGGATACACCAATGGCTCTATTTTCAAGTTGATCCCCGGGGTCCCTGATGGGACCCTGGGGGCACTTATTGTTCACAGAATTTTATAGGCCTCTGACATGAGTACCGGTACATTCTTTCGTAAAGAGATTTGCAGTTTTTTTTTTTTTTTTTTTGTCATTTCAGAAATACTTCAGGTAGCAAAGTTAGGTGACGTACGATAATATTAATTTTTCTGCGATTACAGCACCATCTAGTAGAATAAAGAAAAAAGTACTTCAAGTAAAATTTGCGCAATTTCGGTCGCAGAATCGAATCTACAATAAATACAGGGGGTTTCCATCTAAAAGTTTCAAGTTGGTCCAGTTGCCCTGTAATGGGACCCCTGGGGGAACTTGTTGTTCAAAGAATTTTATAGGTCCCTGACATGGGTGCATTCTTGTCTAACTAGATTTGTCACACATTTTGTGATTTCGGAAATATTTCAGGTCACAGGTGAGACACCCTATATATAAAGTATACGTACGAAATTTGCTACAACTAGGTTTTAGTAGGACAATACCATATTCTCCCATCTGAATGGGGGAAGTCAGGAGGCAATTGCCGTTCCTAACTTTGAGAAACACATGCTTTTTAATAAATTGTAGGCTATAGGCTATACTGATATATTAATAAATACTCTTATATATCGTTAGACACCTGTCCTCTTCCCCCTCCTTCCTTTCATTGGTAAAACCAGAAATGACGCTACCGACTTCAATCCACCATGGAAAACAAGCAGTTATTCTAGTAAAAACTGGAAGATGTTGTTTTAAACAGAATAAAAAACGAGAACACAAACTCAAACTTCTATTATATAATGGTTTCTTCAGAAAAAATTATTTTAGTTGGTTTTATTTGCCTGATTAGTATATTATTGTTTTTGCAACATATTAAACATTTTTTCTCATGACATGCACGTCCGGTAGAATTTATTTTATTCTTATTAGTACGAAGCAATACATAGAGTACTGTTACTGTTGGTGTTACTGGTACAAAACCACTGTATGCATGATTGTAGGTATTATTTTTATTAGTACGTGGAATGCACACAAGATCGGAGGGTTGAAAATTATGAATATGCTACGTACCGTATACAAAATGAAATTGCGTAAATTTCGAAACATTTTTAAAAACATTTGAAACTCTCACTTTAAGGCCTGTTATACATTATGAGATAAACCCTAGGATAATATCTTCGGGTTTATCTTAGGAAAAATGTTAAAGCATATCTTGTAGGAAATCCTACCCTTTTGTGTTATACACGTAAAGATTTTTGCGCGGGAATAGCAATATATTAATAGAAAGTTCAAATCTATGCTGACTACACTGCACAATCTACTTATATCAAGGTGACCAGACGTCCCGTTTTAGCAGGGACAGTCCCTTATTTTCAACCGTTGTCCCGTTTTTTTCTGATTCTCAAACGGGACGCATAAATGTCCCGTTTTAAAGCAAAAATGACTCAGGTGTCCCGTAATTATTAGTCAAAATATAAATGATAAATGCAAATTGTACACTCTTCCGTACCAACACTCATTGGGAAGGTTCAGCCGTGTCTGGAACTTCTGAATGTTCAAATGGGAATTGAGTGTTCTGTGGTTCAAATAGAAATTGAGTGGGAATTCTGAGTGTTCAAGTAGTTAAAAGTATTGTTGGGTTGTACTTAAGTTAGAAACGCTCTGTTATCATTCTTACTTGTGTATTTTGTAAATTGAAAACATTGCTGAGTCCCAAAATGCAATGTGGATTCTTCCCCCGCCCCCGTCGCCGATTCGTATGCGTCCCGTTTTTGAAAGTAAAAGTTCTTGTCACCTTGACTTATATTGACACTAGGTGCTTGCGTAACTGTAAAGAAGGCATAAAAATAAGAAGATAAATTAGCAAAACATACCTCATCAGATCCTGCACCACTGTTCATTTTGTCAAGTATTTTCCTTTTTATTATTATTTGGTATCTCTTTCTCCCACCTGATGTCCCTTAAATCGAAATCTTACAAATTTACTTTTCGAAATAGAGCGTACTCTAAACAAGAGAAATCTCACAAAGTCGTTCAGAACATAGGAAATGACATGCGATCTAATGTCATACACGTTGAGATTTTGACTCTTGGTAAAAATCGTAATAGATTTCCTAGGATCTATCCTATAGTGCATAACAGGTGTAAACAATAATACGTTTCAATATTGTTCAGTAATACTAACAAATCGCAGGTGCGAGCGGTCCCAGATTCAATTCAAGGTGGGAACAGTCGATCGCAATGATGTAAAAGGTTTCTTCAGACCAGTAAACCTGAGTGAGGTTTTCCTGGGTTTTTCTAATTCACACCAACAAAATGCTATGATAGTATCTGATATACGTGAGGGGCTAACATGACCATAGATACCGAAAGCCAGAAATCTAATTCCTAATACTTTAAACAATAATAAAACAGAAAAACAAATTCTTAAGAGGGTACGTAATTTTCATCCTTCATATTCTGGTGATTTTTTTTTTTTTCAAAATCTTTATTTCTGATAAACTGTGCGTGTAACATAAGTAACTTCCAATATTCACGTGCTTTCAACTCGACAAAACTCTTCACTTCATAACCAGTATTTTTCACAAACATATTTCTAGAAACTACTAAAAAAAACAAATTTGAAACGACAGTTAACCCCTTCATTTGGAATTTGAGTGAAGAAAGATAATGGCAATTATGGGTAATTATTTGTTTTTACTTGAAGTAGTATGATATTTCGAATTGTGTAACTTTCTTTTATTATTTTGTAACAAACGTACTCTATTGTTGAATCCTAGTGTTTTGTATATACAATTACATTGAACAAATGTCGAGGTCCAAAAGGAGAAAAAGCGGCTGCTATTCTGACTTCATGTTGAAAATTTTCACGTCTGTGATAATGAAATTTTATATTCATAGATTAAATTCCAATCTTGAATACAGTTTCTGCAAAACACCTTATTTTCTCTCAAGTTTGAGTAAATTATCTTCAATCTTGCTTACTACCATAGTCAGTGCATTACAACGAATTTTGTTCTTAGCGTCTGAAATGGAAACAATTACATATTTTCCAACTACAGCTGATGCATGACTTTTGTTGCAAATTTTCTTCATTATCTTGGCCTACTTGTGCAAGACTAATGCTTGGTACATGTTTTGCTGCTTGCATGTCGCTTTGATTATTGCCTTTGTTGCAATTGTCTATTAGACGTTCCCAGAACAGAATGTATTGGATTGTTACGAATCCCTGATAGAAGTGAATCGCTATGTGTTAAAAGAACTTCAGTCAATATTTTAGATATATTTCTGCTTTCTGTAGTCTGCATGGATACGGCTATTGTTGAAATTATATTCAAAAACAACAATTACAAATAAGAAACACACATTGTTTTATCAATAAATGATAACCTTACCCATGCATATTCCTTGAAAGCAGTAAAAATGATAGTAGTCAAAATAGTGATATATTGTTTTTATATATATAACAAATGAAATGCTTTAAACAACTACACTTTCATTCACGATTGTAGAATATTTGTCTGATTTCAGATTTTCTAAATCTTCCTCTTGCTGTATCTGAAGGTGTCAATAGACCTTACTCTTGCCTCAATCTCAAACATTGCTTTGTATAGAATTTAATTTATTACTGAATGCCAAGTTCTGTTTTTTTTTTTAAATTGGGTAATAGTATACAACTGTTCCTCATCGTGTTTCGTACTCGAGGATAGTTCTTACTCTTACACCACGTACAGAAATGGTGGTATGTCATGTACAAGTGGTAATAGAACAGAGAAGAAACCCAGATCATGTTGTACTCACACTGCAGTATGCAGTATGAGTATACCGTGATGTGCGTTTCTTATGTGTGCTATTACAACTTCTACATGAAATACCATCACGTTCGTACGTAATGTAGTAGTAAGAACTATCCACGAGCACGAGACATGCAATATGCGTTCAAGTCCCCCCCCCCCACACACACATAGTGAAATATAAAGTACAAGAGCTCTACAGAGGCGCACATAAAGTAACGGGTACGTACAGGTCTTGACGAAAACATGTACGGAATGACCCCCAAACCTTCCTTTCTGTCTGCAAACACCGCTAAGCAATCACGCTTGACATGGTACTACTCCGTACACCTCAGACATTTGAACATCAGCAGTCGTGAAGAAAAACAACACGTAAGAGCAACAACAAAGGTGAATACAGGTTCGTTCTTTTTTATTTTCGTATCAGTCGATAAGTAAATGAAAGTCGCTTTGTTACCCCATTTTCAAGTTTCTAGATCCTCAATGAATAATCCGTAAAAGACTGAACTTCGTGAGTCCTCGGGTAATGATGAGGAACTGTTGTATACTATATCCAAAAATTGAACAAGAGGTAACTCTTCAACAGAACTGAAGTAGCCACAAAGACATTCAACAAAAAGGAATAAAGATCATTCATAACTAGGAGGCTTAGCATTGGACGAAGGAAGAACTTAGGCAAGTGTTATATATGGAGTATTGGACTATATAGTTCGGAGACTTGGATACTACGGAAGTTATATAAGAAATATTTAGCGTACTTGGAATTAGTGTTAGAGAAAGATGAAGAACACAAACTGAGCGCAGAAAGCAACAAACAAAGATGTCTTAAAATGGGTAGGAGAGAAGAGGACAAACACTTTTAGCCAGTATCCTTCGTACAAATGCCAATTGAATTGGACACATTTTCCAATGAATTGTCTCTTATTTATGATGCAATAGAGGGAAATATACTAAGACAGTGAGATATAGAAAGAAGAAGAAAACAACTGATCGATGATTTGGAAAACAGAAAATATTCGAAGTTAAAAGAGGAAGCTGAAAATCGAAAAACGTAGCAGAAACATATCCAGACACAAACTCAAAACATAAAAATAAAAACAAAAAAAAACTCGTTAATCTCAGGCAGAATAATTAAAAGTAATAATCTATAAGCAAGTTATATTCTATACTAATAACAAGGCTACACTTCACATTCTACAGTCTCATTTACAACTGTGATTACAGGAAAGAATGCCCTCACTGCGTAATCATTATATTGTCACATTTGTTGGCGTAAAGCTCATCCTTCCCTTCCGTAATGAGCACAAACAGTCAAGGAGAAGTTGGAAAACATGTGAGAAACAACAATTCAGTTCAGCAAGAAGAGAATTGAGCTCCTTCTTGACTATATGATAAGAACATATGCTTTCGGCACGGAAGAACTAGGCTTGATTCCAGATATCAGCTTATGTTGTCAGGTTCCACGATAAGCTATAGCTGCATGTCTCATGTAGCCTCGATGTTCAATGAAACGCCAAAACCTTAAATCTAACCTACAAAGAGTATGGAATTATAATACAAGGATGAATTTTAAATTCATGGATTTGATCCGAACATGCGAAATGTTGTTTCTGGGAACTTCAAAGTTAAAATTTCATAAGCCATGAAGGGGATTACTCTACGAAATGTTTAGGATATTTGTTAATTATTTCTCACCATATACCTGTGTAGTTAACGAATAAGATTTTTCATTGGTTGTATGGCCTACCCAACCTGGATTTTTGTCAACCGCGTAGCTAGGATCTTACTATACATTTTCCTTTTACTTTCCTCTTTACTTACTCAAGGGATACTTTACTGGCTAAATTCCTATGTACCTACACGAAATCACTATGCAAGTAGCGTGTCACGCTAACTTGAGAAATCTCAATTTATTACTGTATGATGATGTGAAACTTGTAGCATCTGTGGAGTTTTCCAGTGGGTTAGAAGCAAGGTTGCTAACAATAGAGATTGAGCGATAAATGTAAATGGGTCCTATTGAGTATCGATTCCGGAACCAGAGTTCACTTTTCCGAAAAAAAGGGCTATTCCTGACGCGGAACGAAATGAAAGTTTGCACTCAATACCAAAACCAATTTTTAGAGAAGAGCTGTTCCGACCCAAAATCCGAAATTAATTTTCTGAGAAATTCAAATTCGATATTTAACTCACAGAATACAAAAGCGAAATCACATAGAAAAAAATAGGCTCAGTAACAAAACTGGTGTAGCTGCTTCCCTCAAGTTATTGTTTCATACTTGCTTAACATTGTTTGCAGTTTGTAATGACCTGAAACTAATGACTTTTATAAACGATAATGTCAAAATATGTTTCAATTCTATTTTTCGAAACGTACTGAACTCTGGGTTTCGATATTGTGAGCAGAACTAATAAGTTGAAATGAATTATAGTTGGGCATCCTTATGGTGTTGGACATCCTGATGTTACCCATTAACCTCATCACCTTCTAAGTAAATGTACGAGGTTGTGTAGTTTAATTTGGCGTGAGGTTGAGGATACTGATTGGTCACGAATGTGAGAATAGAGATTTAGAAACACAGTGTGGTCATGAAGGTTAGTAAGGTTGAAGGGTTTGCGTACCCATGAGAACGTGGGAGATTGAGGTTGAAGAGTAATGAGGGACTTCAAGATTGAGGGTGAATGCGAGTGAGGTGGAGGAATACGGTGTGATCGTGAGGGTGAGCCAGGTTGAAAGGTGTAGGTACGCATAAAGATGAGGGTACTGAGGGATAATGAGGTGAGTGCTATTGCGGTTGAAGGGTACTGCGTAACGGTAAGGTTTGAAAGTGTGAGGTTACATGAGGATGAGGGTGACTGAGGTTGAAGCATAATGATAAACTGTAGGGTCAGTGTGATTGAGGGTTACTGAGGGGCCTTAATGGCTAGGGCGAGGACTGAGGGGTATTGAGCGAATGTCAGGTTGAGAAGTAAGCTGTGAAGGGGAGAGCGATTGAATTTTGAGGTAATGAGGGATTGCGAGAGTGAGTGCAATTGAGGTTGAGGGATGATGAGTTGTCATGAGAATGAGAAAAAGTAAGATTGGGTTATAGTAACAGGCCATGAGAGTGAGAACGATTGTGGTTGAGGGATGTTGAGTGGTTATGAGCATGAGGACAAGTGAGGTTGGGCGATAATAACAGCTCATGAGAATAAGGACGATTGAGGTTGAGAGATGGTGACTCGTCATGAGGATGAGTGCAAGTGAGGTTGGGTAATAGTAACTGGCGATGAGAGTGGGGACGATTGAGGTTGAGGAGTAACGAGTTGTGTTGAGGAGGAGAGGAGTGATGCAAGTGAGGTTGAGGGGAAGTTGGTGACTTGAAGTTGAGTTTGGTTCTTCTCTGGAAGCACATCAAATTAAAACATTTATTTAGATTACGGGATCAGAATCCAAAATCATTTTGTTTTCGTTATCATCAACAGCCCCAATTAGAGTTTAAATAGAATTGTTCAGTGTGAAATATACACAGCAAATTTTTCCTACACATACCTATGCTTTCCAATCTGTTCACCATATAGGTTCAACAGTTATCATAGTATGATACGAGATTTGTGTATAACCTAATTCTACCCAGTTGCCACTAATGCAGTCAAATATGTATTGACAGTGTCTTTGAAGTTATCAGTGGTAGAAAAGTGCCTTCAGTAAGTGTTTTAAGTTAGGGAAGAAGAGATAATTACTGGTTACTTCATATGTTTCCTACGGCGAGTGGTTAAATACATCACAACCAAGTCATTCAAGTAGATTCCGAGTTGCACAAACTGTGAGAGTGCGTTCGTTGCTATAGACCATATCAATGCCCACCAGACAACATGAAGGGTAATTTGTTTTGGATGGCATGATGGAATATTTGATTGGTTTCGCAGTAGAATTCTATTTTGATTGTTACTAAACATGGTAGAAAATCAATGAGTAACATGTCCTTTATAACACCCCCCGAAAAAAAAAACACTTAGGAAAAATTTTGGACTGTTGGATGTTTGCTTTGGCAGCCACGGAGATGACATAATTCACAATGTTCCGGTCTCTTTTATATCCAAGTTGCCCATGCATCGATTTGAAAGAGGTCGAGTGAACCTCAGTGCCTAGGAATAAGAGTAGAACAAGAAAGAATTCCAGTCCCAACTGGAGATCGAACCTGGCCTGTTTATTTAGCATGTAATTCTGTCACCGACACATAAGAGAGAACGAGACTTTTATCTAGTTACATTCTATAACAATATCACAGAGTAAATCACATGAACGATATGATTGAATCACATCTTGCATTAACAGAGAGAATAATTGAGAGCATTTAAAAGGAAATTATGTAGGTTCCGCCTACAGGCGGTTTTTCTGGAGATGCCCCTGCCACGGCAGGAGAACTGCAATCCGAATTCTGATGTATGCTTTTTTGTACTACGTTGGAACGAGTAGAATCTAAATAAGACATACGTACTCCTTATTTTTGTACGCATGGTCTATACAGATTCTCTCGATGTTGTTACGTACTGTATTCTTTCCCTGTATGTTTATGTCCGACCGGAAGGAAATTCTAGATCACGAATGAGACTATGTAGTGTCCGTACAAACCAGACCATGTAGTGTTCATCAAAAATGATTAAAAAATGGATCAAAAGGTTGCGATCTTGGCCAAGAATTTCAGGAATGATACAAAAAGAAAAATGCATCAAAAGTTTGCAATCTTGGCCAATAATTAGTTTCTGTATCAGATGTCACAAAATTTTTGAACGGCCCCTTAATCTAGTTCTCGTATCTTTTTTTTTTTTTTTTTTTTTTTTACAGAATAAGCATATCATATTCAGTTAAGTGATAGTTTGGGTTTGGCTACACAATATGTAGTTCTGTAGTTATAAGATCAATAAGAAAATTTTTCAATGAAATATATTGGATTTTTTAATACAAAAACGATGATTTTATGTAATATGCACGTGGCGAATGAGGAACACATGATCTTTATCTATTTGCGGAAGTACAGATTGGTCCTGGATAAGCAACAAATCTGTACGTAGCCTGGTACAGAAATTCTTGTTTGTGATATAGAATCCTGCTAAATTTAGCCTCTACGGATACTGTTTACTAAAAACCAGCATTTTTTTTGTTAGTTATATGTACCAAATCAGACATTATTTCGAAAGCTGCAATATATACTAGGGATGGCCACAAAATTCCGGTTCCGGCGGAACCGGTTCTCGGAGATCCGGTTTTTAGAACCGGTTCCAGACCTGGATCCGAAAACCCGGTTCCAAAACCGGATCTTAAAAACCGGTTCCAGATCTGGATCTGAAAACCCGGTTCCAGAACCGGATCTAAGGAACCGGTTCCAGATCTGGATCTGAAAACCCGGATCCAGAACCGGATCTTAGGAACCGGTTCCAGACCTGGATCCAAAAGCCCCCAAAGACCCGTAAAGGAGGCACAAAGTTCACCTTCAAAAATAATGCAAAGAGGACCATGCGCTTGTGCTTTCCCCGCCCAGACCCGCTTGTGCCCCCCCCAAAAAATTTTGGTCCGCCATTGGGTGTTTAGCCAAATGAGTTGGCCAGTTTGCCTGTTTAGTCAATGAGTTTGCCAGTTACCCAGTTTATTTAGCCAAATGAGACAAGCTGCCGCCGTCTGGGCGCCTGCCTGTCGCTTCCACAATTTCATCTAGCATTCTGTTCACAGCTTGCCAGCAGCTCGGGTTTAGCATAGGGATGGTCACAAAGTTTCGGTTCCAGCGGAACCGGTTCCATACCTGGATCCGAAGAACCGGTTCCAGACCTGGATCCGAAGAACCGGTTCCAGACCTGGATCCGAAAAACCGGTTCCGGAACCGGATCTTATAGAACCGGATACGTTCAGATCCGAAAACTGGTTCCACCAGGAACCGGTTCTGGCCATCCCTAATATATACATCTTCTAATTGTGGTTATTTTCTTTTTGTTGTCATAATAAAATTCCCGAGTTGCGCGTTCTCGTATTTATTTATGTTAATCAAATAAATTAATTCTCTTTACGAACTAATTAACATAAAGCTGAAAATAATTACTAGAATGATAATTAATAAATCAAATTAGAAATTGCGTCATATTTAGTAATTACAAATAATTATTAGGGAGAGTATATACTAAGATAGGAGGGTGAAACCGTTCGTTTGACTTGCTTTGGACATTGGAAAAGCTTAAAACAAAAGCATAACTTATAGAATTGCAAACAAAAAACTAATTATATATAAAACTTTCAAAACGAACAAGAAGAGATCTATCTAGATCAGAAATTGAAGTTTGTTTTTAAACAGAATGTGCAAATTTTTCATCCTTCCAGGAAGTAAATATATGCAAGGAAACAAATAGTCTTCAATTTAAACTCTCTCACTTCTGAAAAACAATCTTGGCCTTAAAATGTCATTAAAACATTAAGGGAAAAGATTGAGCAAAATTTCTCATCATTGTCGTGTAGCCTATTGTGATATATTTGAACAGCTTGGATGCCTAGTGGTGTAACTCCAAAATGTAAAATTTCCAAGAGAGAACTCACAGTCACAATGTTGTCTACCAGAATTTCCCATTCAATTTTCCCACGTAGAATACTGAATACTCCGTTGATACTTTTGCATGTCCTTCAAAAAGATGTTACTACCAAAAACGAGTTTACAATAGCATTTTAGGCAGATTTTATTTCATGAACTAGTTGAAAATACGGTTCTATACACAGGGAGGAAAAGATTTTTGCAATATATTTAAAAAAAAAGGAAATGAGTATAATAAATAAATAACGATAGGCAACGATGAGGGCCAATTGCCATATCTTTTCAAGCGTAAATTTGAGCTTAAATGACGGGCACAGTGATTCACTGGTAGAGCTCATACATCTGGCGAATGAGGCCCCTGGTTCGATCTCCGGCCAAGTAAGTTTGTGCTGGACAACATCGTGTCCATGGGTTTTCTCGGAGTACTCCCGTTTCCTCCCACTTTCTCATTCCGCCAATTCTTCCATCATTATTCACTTGCCTTAATCATTGGTATCTCTTAGTTTAGCAGGTATAAACGTAAGATGTTAAACTGTAAGATTTCATTTCAACTCAAATTAAGAGCGAAAGAGGAGAAAGTTTTGCCCTTTGCGGAAAACAGTGCATACCCATGTTATTTGATGAGCATTGCATAATGTTAAATAATTTAGTTAATTGGTTATACCTTTTATGCTTGTAAGTCAAATATCCACTCGCAAGTTGTGGGCAGGATTATTAATAGTAACGGAACCCATAAGCGTAAATGGACCCTGTTGGGTTTCTATTCTGGAACTCATTATCTCGGAAAACGCGTCTGTCTAACTCCAAGGTTGTTAATGATAACGGAACCGACAGGCATAAATGAGTTCTACTGGGTTTCGGAACCGATTTTTGCGGAATAACTAGTCTGTCTAATCCAAGATTGTTCATGATAACGGAATCGATAGGCGTAAAAAGAGTTAACTGGGATTCGGTTTCGGAACCTGGACAAATTTTCTCGAGAAACTGATTCCAGGTATAGTACCAGTGGTTAGTTTCTTATATGTAGAAGCGCTTTCGAACCCAATACACCAAACAATTTTCCGAGAAAACCGGTCCCAGGCTTGAATATTGAAATTAATTTTGTGACAAAATTAAATCAGTCATTGCAGAATGGGCACGTGCTGTATAGTAATAACACAGAACATGTGCCCTTTTTGCAATGACCGATTCAATTAGTTGTGATTCTGACACGGAAATCGACTTTTTATTTAAAACATATTGGGTCCCTTAAATTAGAAAAGAAGTATATTTTATGATAAAATCGATCTTTCGTTGCTATAAGTGGTTCCATCGAGTTATCATTTTCAAGTTTTAAACTTCGTTTCAACTTTGTAATGACTTTGAGATAACATTTTTTTTGTTTTTGTTTTTGAGAGAATAATGATCAAAAAAAAGCCGTTTCGAAACACGATTCAATATGACGTCTTTTTCGGTTACGTAACAGAACAGATATGTTAAAAGCATATTCCAGCTTTGTGAATAGTACCGATATATCAAAAATACATTTTGATTATCTTTCCAACATGTCCGGTCATCTTTTACAGTGGTGTTCTATTTCTAAACTGAAGCGATGCGCTGCAATGTGTAGTAAGTTGCTCTTACTGAAGCACGTTGAAATTAAATATTTATTTAGGTTCTAGATCGAAACTGAAACTCATTTTACAGTTCTCTTGTTAATTGGTTGTAGTTTTAATGAATAATTTTCTTCGTAACTTCTTTTACTCGTGAACTTGAAATGGAAGTACCACTGTAGAAGTTTCATTATGGGTTTCGAATCATTTCCTTTCATCTCAATCTTTCGCGGGTATCTTTTAACCATCGCTAGAAGAAAAATGCTTTATTTAAGGATGATTTAAAGGGACAAGTTTTGGCGAAAGATGTCACTACAGTCTTCGTATCTCTCTAATGTACTTTTTACCTTTCACGAAAATTTACAATTTCTCTTACAAATTTCAACCTAGAGACTTCAAATTTTTAGAGGAGGAACTTCATAACCTTATTAAAGGCAACAATCAGTACCGATATTTTATTTAGAATTTTCTTCATTGTTGAAACAGTTCCATTGTTAAAGGTTGGGATATCCACTCCAACAATCAAGTCATTTCAGCAATAAAGAAAATTTTAAATAAAAAAATCGGCACGGATTGTTGCCTTCGATAGGTAATGAAGTTTCTTCTCTAAAAATTTGAAGTCTGTAGATTGAAATTTGTAAGAAAAATTGTGAATTTTCGAGAAAGATGAAAAATACACTAGAGAGATACGAAGACCGTAGTGACATCTATTGGAAAAACTTGTCCCTTTAAACTAACCTTAGAAATGAAATGCTTAATATAGTTGGGTATATGTGCTGAAGCTTAACGTACCTTCTTATCGCCGCGTCTATATGATGTAGAGATCTACTGTTTAACGGAATATATATATTTGAGTTTAACGTCACACGATTACGTCCTTTATGATAAAGCAAAGGAATGATAATGGAAGAACTGGCGAAATAAGAATATGTGAAGAAACGGGAATACCCTGAGAATACCCACGGACACAACGTTATCCACTATAAACTTACCTGGCTGGGAATCGAACCGCGGACCCCTCACAACAAAAGTAAGGACTCTACGACTGATCCACCCTGGCCCCCACTATAGTGTAATGAATATTAACAACCGATACATGTACAATGTTCTCACACCGGGTATCGAAGGCGGAATCCCGTATACCAATGGCAATAGCGATAGCCATTAGACCACCTGGAGGGCTATTAATATACTTTGTATTAGGTATATAAGAAAAAAATAATAAAGTTACACGAACATAACTCCAGAAGGAAGATAAGAACGTCCTGATTCATGTAGCTCTTCATTTTTTTTTCTAACACCATTCAAGAGACAGATGACGAAATCTCGATTATGGAATTAAAGCTCACTTTAAGCGCAGAGCTACTTTTCTTTCCCAAGCTCTTGTGGGTTCACTCACCAATACACTCGTTCCTTAACCGAGGCTCTGGGGAGATTTATGGATGGACACGTGCGGTATGTGGAGCACAGAAGAGGATAAGATTCTCGGCTCGTAAGTATTGGCAGATCTTTACATCATGCAGCGAGAAGGGTAAAGTAACAATGCAGAAACATAGAGAAAACTGGCAAGGGAGATAAAATGAGAGAAAAAAAAGGAAAAAAGTGAGATATTTGCCTCTGCTAGAGAAAGCTTTTCCTCTATCGGGAGACAGAGAGAGAGAAAATGCTTGTACACAGCATGATGCACGTTTAGAGTAATTACTGAAGAATAGGGAGAGAAGAATTTAATGCAAGGGTTTTGGGGGGCGGGGGGAAAAGGTTGTGTTATGGGAGATGCGTGGGAGAGGTAACAGAATTTATGGATGCTGAACGTGTGCAAGATTTTGCCGGATAAGACGTCTTTTCGCAAACAATGTAATTATGAAGATGTGCATGGAAATGAAGACAATATCCTATCGTTTGCATTCTCTACAAAGCTTTTCTTAGCCAAGCAGAAGTCAAATTCAAATATGTTTCTATTTTATGCTATATTAAAGGGAAATAAAACATTGAAGTAACTAATGTGATTATTCAATTTATCCCAGCTTCTTTAGTGTTTTATTGTGAGGATTAATTATTTTCGTTTTACTTTACCTCCAAAGATTACTTTGTACAGTAGTTTGTCAAACTTTTTTGAAGTGAGAACCACTTTCATTAATCATAATGTTCTTCGGTCTACAATACTCTTCTCTTCAGAAGCAAATTTATTATTATTATTATTATTATTATTATTATTATTATTATTATTATTATTATTATTATTATTATTATTATTATTATTATTATTATTATTAAGTATTTTGCCCCTTGGCAGGTCCTGTAACGAATAAGTTTTGTTTGTTTGTTTGTTTTAGGTTTGGGCCTGCAAATGTTTTTCCACGTTTCTCGATCTTCAGCTTCCCCTTTTAACTCCCGCCACTTTTTTCTATTTTTCATATCATTCTATTCCGTGCTTTCATTTCATCTTTCCTTCTATAGCCGTATGCAGAAGACAATTTTTTCGCAAGATGTGTTCAACTCAATTGGCCTTCCTACGAAAGGTGATGACTAGAAACGTCTTCTTCTCGACTGTCCTTTTTAAAACTATCTTCGTTTGTTACTCTCTCTGTCCATTTTATCTTCTCCATCTTCCACCAATACCACATTTCGAAATTATCTAAATATTTCTTCTCTAACTTCCTTAATGTCTAAGTCTCTGAACAATACTGTCCAATACTCCATATACAGGTAGTTAGTACTTGACCAACTTCTTACTTAGTCCAATATGAAACCTGCTAGTTAAGAGTTATCTTTTCTTGTTGAATGCTTCTTTGCCTAGGGCAATTATTGACCTGATTTCTATGGTGCTGTAAGCATATTTTGTATAGTGATGACTGCCTACAAAAGACACGACAAAACCACGTCAGCGAAGAGGATCAGTGGTCGGAAGAAAGCCCTCAATGACAAGTCAGGCCGAACATTAAAGCGAATTGCCACTCTCAGAGCCGTTCTGCAACTGCTGCGCAAGTAACTGGGACACTAAAGCACACACCCCTCACAACCAGTGTCGACAATCACAGTTCGTCGCAAATTATATAACATGGACATGCGGGGTCAGGTTGGACTGGCAAAACTGCTGATAAGGGAATATAGCGCTTACTCACAACGCCAATAGTGCCACGAACATGCTATATGGACCGCTGATAACTTATAACATGTAATAAAGTCGAACTAGTCATTTTTCAATTTGTGCCAAGAATCATGTTTGTATGTAGCGGACACCCAAAGAATTGTGTGATCCGCTATGCCTTCGCCTACCGTGAAACATAGCGGCTGCTCCGTGATGCTGTACGTAGTAATATCCTCTTTTTTACTTGGTCCTGTACTATGATCACCGTTCAGCTAACCACTCGTTGTTATAATATTAGAAGATAATTTGCATTTTCCAAATGTTGCTTCGAGGCAAAACTATCACTCACACAACTGGAGATGTTTTCTTGTGATTTGAGGAACATCATATGATGAACACTTAACCTGGCCTGCTCCAATTCTCGGCCCAGACCATAATTGAACAACTGTACTTCGTTTTGGAAACAAGAGGCGGGTGGTGCAGATTTTCGCCTCTATTCGCTCTCATGGCAATAAATAATGCACCACACTTGGAATGGTGTAATAGTACGCTTACTACCTTTATTATTTTATTCTACGTCGTATCAAAGCTGTTCTGACGCGAAAGGTGATTCAATGTCATATCAGTGGCGGCTAATGTTAGCGTTGCAGCGTTGAGCAACGACCAAAGTATTTCAAGAAAAAATATTATTATCAATAGTAGTAAACAACAGAAAAAAACTTTTTAATACTCGCATATACACACTTTAAATAACATATTTTTTACTTCTGTAACTGTTCGTTCCGTTAAACGTTTTAAAAAGCGAAAAATAATCCGTCACAGAGTCTCTAATTTTTATTGTGTTCTAGCGAGCATACAACGACCAGATTCCTTCAGTGCGGCAATTGGAGCAAATGTTAAGTCTCCTTTCCTCTATCTCAGAAGTTAAAGGGACTGGTCGTTGCAGTGCTTCTGCAACACAGCACGGTTTCCAGTGAACGAGAAGGTTTTCCGCACTAAATAAGATTTCTGAATTTTCTTTCACTAGTAATTAACAAATGGAATTTGTTTTTATGCATTCATATTTTTAAATTACGGGACCATACTGAAGCAAATCAATATAATGACAATTAAAAAAAGTGATTGTAGAATTACAAAATAAGAAAGAAAATATCTAGTAGAGGAGAAAACAAATGAAAGTAGACCGGCATTTACAAGTTAATTCTTAGCTTATATTGATAATGAGGGCTACTTCTACAGTAATTTGTGAATCAAATATTAATAAGTCAGTATGTAGAATCTGACCCTCTGTGTATTTTAGTATAAACATATTTCTTTTATAAAATAAGTACATTTTATACTCTTGATAATTTCCACATAAAACTGTATGATGGGGAACGCCACATTGAATTCGGGACTAGTTAGCAATGCTCAGGGGCGTATCCACGAGGGGGGTCCACCTGGTCCAGACCTCCCAAAACTATCGAAACTTGACTAATATTTGTAGACTTTCTTAACGAACTATAGTTGTTTAACAGAGAAACGATTGATGTAGGCTAAATATTTTATTTTACTCCTCATCATGTACTCTCTTTTCTTATAGAAATAATTGCTCTATCATTTTTTCTAAAAATATAGGTGACAGTAAGTAAGAATTACTTATCGTCTTTTTGGGTGCAGTATAAGACAGGTTCCATTTTATGTAGACGTATTGAACCTCCCAAAAATACTTTGTATCCCTCCCAGTTAACATTTCTGGGAGTGCTGTTTGTTTTGATGTTCTTTGATTTATGGTTTCTGTTACACGCTGATCCCTCATGTGGCAGGTTTCGAGGTTTCCTTTCCAGAACATATCACATTGGTAACCGTTGTTTCGCCTCTTGTGGAAGTACATTGTTTTCATCGTGCATTGCGTAACAACCAAGACGGATGATTTGGAATGTAGTTTTTTTCTTTTACGCACATATGTGTGTGTTGATGTATGAATATGTGACATTCGGAATTCATATACCAGTATCTCTTTTGTATCAGCTGTTTTGGTTTTTAATTATTAGGTTTAATTTTTTGTGTGTGCTTTAATTATGTAAATAACCTACGAATTCTGAATGAATTGTATACCATGACTTCTGTAAATAACTTACAAAAAACATTGACCAGCTTCCAACTGAGGAAAAATTTGCAATTAAAGCTTAGACAAAACAAGCAAAGGGCAATTCAGGAGAGTGTTCGAAAAAAAAAATCCAGTTTAAATTTACAGGATATCTCATGGCAGTAGTGTTGTTTGCACCAGATACATTTCCTCAATTTATTTTAAATTTTCCTGGATAAACTGTGAATAAAGTGTGTTCAATGTACATTTTTTATAACACTAATCTCTGCTACGAACTCTCTTCAGTCAACGCTGAGGAGGAATTCGGATCTCTGTCAGGGACTGAGTTTGCTAGAATGAATCGTTCGCAATAATCTAGAAAAAATATTTAGTGAATCTACAAAGCTTCTGAAATTAATATTAACTGTGCTTATGGCGTCAGCAAAAGATGAAATTTTTTTTTTTTTTTTTCACATGAGAAAGGATTGACACTTTCAAGGAATTGAATGTCCCAAGAAAGATTATCGCCATTGGTTGCGCTTTCCATAGAAAAAGACCTCACAATAAGAATACCAGAGTTCAATCAGCATGTATTAGACAGATTTGCTCCAATCAAAGAGAGGATAATGAACTTACTAATTAATTAAGGTGATTAATCGGATAAAATGTTCTGCATTTTTATTTTTTAAAAACAGAATTTTATTTAATTTCACATGTCACATAGCATTTGCACCTAAAGTTATGCTGATTAGTCAATGAATCAATTTTATATCTTCTTTCTTTTATCGTTCGTACTGCAACACCCGAAACCACAATCCACCTGTGTCATATTGATCTTTTTTTTTTTTGTAGTTTAACGTCCCGTTCAGCAGCGAGGCTACATGAGACGTGGACCTACTGATTAACGTGGAATCCGAATCATATGAACTTCAGCCGGGAATCGAACCCAGGTCTCCCACGCCAACATATTTATCTTGTAAGTAGCACTTTTAAGTGTTTTCATCAAACTAATCAATATCTGTATGTACTATTTTTCTTTGAAATCCAACGAAAATATATAATAGGCCTACTGGAGATACTATACTAAATACGTAATGCTGCATCTATCCATTATGCTCTACCATATGTGAAACACGTACATTTTGCACGAGGCGGGAAGTTTCTAGGGGTGGCAAAATCTGTCAGTACTATATTATTTAAAAGAAATATTTCTTGTTGAAAACAGACTTCACAATTATGGTAGTTAAATTTACTAAGTTGACCTTCTATGTATTTGAATACTACATTCACAAATCATGTTTAGGTCATATTAGTTTAAGGCAGTGTTGCAGTGTTTCTCAATTTAATTCCTGTCATGGCCCCATTTTTATCACATCCTCTTTGCCAGCGTCCCTCTTATAATTTCTGGTTTGTAATAAGCTTGCATGAGATTTTTAATATACCTATTGCAGAGATCTCACGATATCCATCTATTTCTATAATAGTAGAATTTATTTCTTGTATATATTGGATGCAGGATGCAGTAACTTCCTTAAAAGTGAATCGACTAAAACGAAATTTCATTCATATTACAAATATTGAATCAATTTCAAAATGAAGGCCGTTTGAAAATTTTAAAACTTCATAACTCCTTTAATTTTGGGTCATGTAATAAAGAAAATAAAGTGATTTCTAATTTTGGTTGAAAGAACTTGTGCAGGTGCTAAAAAAAAAAAAAACTTACTGAGTATTTTAAACCACTTGATAATGTGCATCACGAAGACTGAACCAGACATTGCCGCACTAATGAAATCACGCTATGCTCACGTATCTCATTAGCTTTCAACTTTAATTGTATTTCAATATGTAGGTATTGTTACATTTGCATTCTTCTGGTATTTTAATATCCAGTTCTCTTTACTTTCGTATGGTACCTCTTACATTTAAATTGCTTTCTAAACAACTCTGCACCTCTTCAAAATGTTTGGTAGACCAATTTTTTTTTTTTTTGTTCTTAACAGTATGTATAAAAATAAAAATATACCTATGAGAACAACATTCAAAATAATATTTAAAAATTGTGTACATTATTTGCAATAATAACTAATACAATTAGTAAGTATGCCATTTAACAAAATGTAGCTATATAAATTCAACATTGTTTTTTTACCAAAGGCGCAAGAACTTTAAAAATGTCTTCCAGTATTAGGTTTTGATTATACATCTCTTCCGCTTATCTTCGCGACCCATGGGAGTCGCGATCTCCAGGTTGAGAAACCCTGGTTTAAGGTCACATGGACAGTGCTGAAACAAATGATCCAAACAAATCCCATCATGAATTGTCAAATAGAAGAATTGAATTCTCGAAAAGTAGCAAACCATGTTTTCTTTAGTTAGTTATCACAGTTTTGGTATGAAAACTAGTCTTGTCTTTGTCACCAACATTTTCCTTAATATTGAGGATGGAAACAAATTAAAAAAATATATATATATATATTAACAAATGTAGAAGGAAAATCAAGAAATAAAGATAGAAGAACAAGATGCACTGAAATTGCAAACTGATATATTGAGATTGAATCTCGATATTGAATTCTATAAAAAGGATTATATAATCTTTCCTCTGCATGTGTATTTACTTTATCTTTTACTAACATAATAGATTATTATTTAAAGAAAAAAAACAGACACAACACGATTGTATTAGTACTGTTTAGGCCTTTCGAAGTGTTTAGGCTCTTTCCTTCCCCTTCGTTGTTCATGATGGAGTAGCAAACTTAAAATCGTGAGTTTTAAGATTTGTTCTTTCTGGAGAAAGAGGGCAGCGGCAAATGATACCATAGCACGGGGTGGCAAATTACCTAGGTCCGGCCCTGTTCATGTTTGTTATCGAATCTAAGAAACAATTCAACAAAATACTAGTTAAAGATAAAAGAGAGGGAGATCAATTTTACGCGTATTGATTCTGATTGATTTTTAAAGTATTAACGATTATATTGTTAAATTGTTACATTACAACGTAATACCTAATCTTTCTTAGTCTTTCAAACCTCCTGCTTCGAAACAGTAGGAAAATCGAAGTGGCACATTGTAGTTCACTATAAATTTTCAGTCTGAGATTAATCTAGGTTTGAGGTTGCTCTAAAAAGAAAATCTGTTGGTCACAATACATCTCCCCATAAAAGTGTTCTTTATATAGTGTAATATATCACATGCTTGTGCTTATAAACGCCCAACATGTGATTGTGTTTACAGAACATTCTATATGTATTCCTATTTATAAAAAAGAACGACCTTTACTTTACGATAGAGTACTACGCTTTACGTTAGAGTACTACAAGTTGCAGACGACGCAGACTATAGCGACACCGCGGATCTCATGACGAAGAGGGAACAGCAGCACCATCGCCTTACTTGGAGAGCTATATAACAAGATTTCTATGGTCAGCCATCGGTTCCGACTGGCCAAATACCCTTTCTTTTCTTGCAGTGGAGCCTAGGAGGTACTTCACTTAACCCAAAGCCTTGTCTTGCACTGGAGCTAACGGTTCTTTTTCCTCCAGGTTTGCAGTGGAGCCTAGGAGGTATCTTACTTAACCCAAAGCCTTGTCTTGCAGTGGAGCTAACGGTTTTTTCTCCTCCTGGCTTGCAGTGGAGCCTAGGAGGTATTTCACCTAACCCAAAGCCTTGTCTTGCAGTGGAGCTAACGGTTCTTTCTCCTCCTGGCTTGCAGTGGAGCCTAGGAGGTACCTCACTAACCCAAAGCCTTGTCTTGCAGTGGAGCTAACGGTTCTTTCTCTTCCTAGCTTGCAGTAGAGCCTAGGAGGTACCTCACTTAACTCAAAGCCTTGTCCTGCAGTGGAGCTAACGATTTTTTCTCTTCCTGGCTTGCAGTAGAGCCTAGGAGGTACCTCACTTAACCCAAAGCCTTGTCCTGCAGTGGAGCTAACGGTTCTTTCTCTTCCTGGCTTGCAGTAGAGCCTAGGAGGTACCTCACTTAACCCAAACCCTTGTCCTGCAGTGGAGCTAACGGTTCTTTCTCCTCCAGGCTTGCAGTGGAGCCTTGTGGGAGATTTTACGTCTCTTTCTGTTTGCAGTAGAGCAGCGAGAAATTCCTAATAACAACCCGGCCTAGCTTGCAGTAGAGCTTTGTCGGAATCACTAACCCCTCTCTGTTTGCAGTGGAGCAGCGAGTGTCTTACACCTCCTCACGTAGTTCGCTACTGAGGTATCCTTCCCGAGACCATCAGGTCGAAGGGATATCTATTTTACTTCTAAAGAAAGTATATTATTGTACTCTTTCTGTACAATACTATTTATAGTGGACTTTTATAATAAACCGGCAGTGGGAAAAGATTCCAGAAATATAATCTACCAAACTCTATCTACTCCTTCACAGGGAGATATTTATACACATTTATATATACTTGCATGTAAATTAATAACGTGTTTCTAATTATGAGGTTGAGTTTTGTGACAGTCTCTGACGTCATATTGATGTTATGAAATACAACCACGATCGGGGCCGGAATGCGGCTGGCATATGCACAGATCAACTCTTACAGAATAGGTCGCTCTCTACAGCACTATCTCATCTTCAAGAGAACTTGCTTCTCATAACGTAGAACAGGAATAATGTGCGAAAAAATAAGCTTTGTTATTATATTTATAAAAATATATAGAATAATTTTATACAATTTTTCTACAATGCCTAAAACATATAAATGAACCCTAAATTCAGGTACTGCTCAAAGCAAAAGCTTTTAACAAAAATAGCCGTAGGATTTCAATGTGGCGGGTTAAGGAAAATGACATTGAACGTAACGTAACGTAGTGAGTTTCAGATCTCCGCATGATAACCATGCCTGGTGCATAAAGCGGAAACCTCTCGTCATGGTTTTAAAAACACACTTATTGTCCCTGAAATTTATTCCCTCGGGATATCTCTTGTTCACTGTATCAGAAACCTCGTAACCGCCCTCTGGTTAAACTGGTTCTGATGTAATTTAGGTAAACAAAAGAGGCCAGTAATACAATTGTCATGCTGATAGGTCTGTTTAGGAAACAACAATTATATTGTTTCGCAAAGTCATTTCCTTTTCTCTATTTCCCTTTCTTATTTTTAAAAACCATGACCATACAGAACTGGAAAACTGATGACTTATTCAGTTCAGAAACACCGAATCAAGAATTCGATTCATATCTAAAGTAAGTGAAATTTGTTCGTACAACAATAATATTCCAAGAACTGTCAATGGCGTAGGAGACCCGGATAAGATTCCCGGCGAGAGCTCCATTGGTTCGGATCCTACGTTAAGCTTCGAGGTTCACGTCTCATATAGTCTTTCTGCTGAAAGGTACACTAAACCCAAAATCAAATCGAATTTAAAATCAAGGAAACACCTGAAATAAATTCCCTTTCAGAACATATACAATGGAAAATGGCGATGGGTGTTTGAAAGAAAGTGGACCAAAGCCGACATGTATGGATAAATTTGCCTTTCGACATGTATATTAGTATATTAATCCTTAAATGCACAATTCCACCAAACAAATACCATTAATACTTTCTATCCTCAAAACGAGGGGTGAAGAAATTGTTGCTGCAGAATTCCAATGAACTCAGTAGCATCGGCGGCATGTTCTCACGTAGGTGTCATTTCAGGTGTTAATATAAATATTTTAATACTCTAAATGTTTATATTTACTAATGCCTTGCTCAAAGGTTGGTTAAAACCCAAGAAAAACTACTCTTATGTACGCCAATCAATAAAATAAGGGCCTAATTGCATCTGCTGCAATGCTAATGGTCAAAATTTTGACAGAAAGAGAAAAAATAAGTGTCAAGTACCACCCTGAGTAGAAATAAAAGAGTTACATATACCATTACGCTATTTACAATATGTACTTTAGAAGAACTGAATAAATACAGTGATGTTTACACACTTAGAGTATACCATTAGGAAACAAAATATTAATAATATTGACTATGTCTGATTAGCCAAATGATTTAAATACTACTAGTACTACTACTACTACTACTACTACTGCTACTACTAGTACTATTAATAATAATAATAATAATAATAATAATAATAATAATAATAATAATAATAATAATAATAATAATAATAATAATAATAATAGCTGAAAAATTTTATTTACTATATTTAACATATTTGTAAAGCGACTACTGCATACCTCAAGCTATTATACAAAGAAAATTAGATTATTTAAAAACAAACATTAGATAATGAATGTTTCATGATGTAACATTCAAGTTATATTAATTTTGACACTGATTTCTTAGTAAATAAATTATAGTAAGAGTAAATGCATACAAAACGAAAAAAAATCCAGTGCCAAAATTTGAAGTTCTTTGTTTAGGATCTTTGATATATATATATATATATATATATATATATATATATATATATATATATGTGTGTGTGTGTGTGTGTGTGTGTGTGTGTGTCTAAAGGTATTAGAAACAGAGCTTTTCATATGGGAGTACTCAAAGATGATTAAAGCCCACTCACACCTTTACTAATATACAGTTGTCATATGTCAGCATTTTGAGAGTAAATATTTCCATCCGCGTACCTTTTCTGAAATTCCTTGATTTGTCCCCATGTTATAAGCTGAAGTAGATTGTAGTATTCAATTTGATACATCTCACGTGAAAAGATATGTTAAAGATATGTGAAAGAAAGATTAGGCGAAAAACGCAAAAATCAGATCGACTGAAAAACGTGTATAGACAAAGTCAACATGACACTGTGTAAGTATTCTTGTTTATTATTTTCCATACATTTCAACATATTTTTCATTAGTCGAAAACTTGAAAGTAAAAGAAACTCCTTAGCATTCACATATCGTAAAGTTAGTCTGTATAACGAGTTATCAGATGGAGGCGATAGCGTGCCTGGTTAATGGGACAGGAAGTAAAGGGAAACCGGAAAGAAACTCAGTTTATAAGTTGTATCACGAGATTTCCCAGGTGAAACGGATGAATATACTGGTAGAATCTCGTTCAGGATGACTGGTCACTGGATTCAAATCCCAAAACCTCCCAATTACAAGACAAAAACGCTGTTCACCATTCTACACCCGCTCCCCCAATTTTAGTGCTGAAATCTCTGAATCGACTTCCGGTAGAAGCTAATAATGTTTGGATTACACGTTAATCCAAAACATTACCGTATTCAAATCTTATGCGTTATTAATGCAACAAATAGTACGTAGACGAGAAAAATAGGATCTCAAATATTACGAAGTATAAATTCAAGTTTGAAACAATAAAATATCGAATAACAGAAAAGATAGAATGAGAGAGATAGAGACAGAAGGAGAAGAAGAAGAAGCCGAATTAAGAATTGAGAAGGGAGAAAAAAGGAACAAAAGAGATTTGCATCCGTCGACAACGTCACTGGCGTATAACTGATTAAAATTTTCTGCAAATATGATCAGCTTAACTTAATTATAAGATTCTTCTCTTTTCTCAATTCTTCAAACTGATTTCTGTCCCTGTCTCTCTCTACCTTTTTTCTCTTTTCCTGTCTACTCTCTTTTATCAATCTCCCTTATTCAACACTTTTTCACCTCTCTTGTTGCACTCTTTTGACCTCATTTCTTTTTTTTCTGTATTTCATCCAACCTTCACGCGTCTCTTGATTCCTCCTCAGTCCATGCCACGATCCAGCTTATAACTTTTCCTTTCCGTGCCTTTCACTATGAAGAATCGCACGCAGCAAAATGGATTATAGATTCGCTACACCATTCACACAGACGAACCAACGAAAAGAAAGAAAGAAGAAATATCATTGATAAGGGAGGAGAAAAAGAAAGGGATTTTTTTTATTATTCAGTAAGGGATGTTTCTTCTCTTCTCTTATTTTTTTTACAGTCTCATTCAGTTTTTTTCGCAGTGAATAAATCGAAAGCAAAAAAAAGGAAGAAAAAGAAAAAGAAAAAGTATTTGCAAGTGAGCAAAATGACACTGCTGTATTCAGCGGCCATAGTAATATTCCTTATTACACAATTCCAAGTAAGCTCATTTGTTATCTGAAAACTTTCCGGCGAAGTTTTATGTACGTATTTTTTTAAAATTTCTTTTACTTTTCAGCTCTTTATTTCTCTCTCTCTCTTAATTTTTATATATATCTTCCTAACGAATCTAGTTTGAATTAGCGACTGGAAAATGTATTCTAGTATTGAACGTGAACTTTAAAAAAATATTGATTTTTTGTGTGCAAGACAATAAACCGTATAGAAGATTAATACATTTAATTTTAAAACATGTCTAGTGTCTCTAGATATTTTTTTGTTTCATGAACACTATCCTAAACTGAGTTAAACTATAATAATTTAGAAAACTAGAACCTAACTACTTCAAGTGTGCTCCTTCTGGCTCTGCTGTCGATTTCTGTTTTCCCGTACTTCCCTCGATAGAGGAGGAACAAGTTGCTTGGGCCGAGATCTTTCAATTGTTGGATGCGAAAGACTTGCCACAATGAACTATTTCGCGGACTTCGCTGATCTATGTTGTTAGCTATTCTGACTAGCCTACGATCTTCACGCGTCGAGACCAAATTACTGATTGACAAATTGGCAACACAGTTGAGGTCATTCACTTTTTTCGCCTTAAGCAAAAGCACGGTTTCCTTCGTTAGAGAGTTGGCGGAAATATGTTTCGCATATTTTCCGAAGGCACACCTGAAATAGACAGGCTCTAATATCCAAACCTTATATTCGTGAGACTACTCTTGGCTGCTCTAATACGTCTGGTTCCTGGTTCGATTCCCGCTGGGGAGGCGTTGGAATTTGAACGCGTTACAATGATTCAGATTCAATCCAAAACTGTAGATACACTTTTCACATATCCTCAGTGCTGGAAAGGGACGCAAATCTTTAAGATACAAACAAACAAACCTATATTCGTGAACAAACTTTTTTCTACTTAAATTTTCTTTTACGAAATGTTTCAAAAGTCTTGATTATTTTACAAATGAGCTATGTTTTAAGTAAACTATACAGTGCTGCATGTACAGTATATTGTAACGCACCATGTGGTTGTGTTCACAAACATTCTACACGTGTTCCTGTTTATAAACAACAACCACGTGCACTTTACGACTGAGTACTACAGGTTACATTGGACTATTACCAGTTGCACACGACGAAGACATCAGTGACACCTACAGTCAAATGACGACGTGGGAACAGCAGTGCCATCACCTCCCAGACTGCCTATATAACTGAGAGGATTCCATGGACAGCCACATCTTACTTGGAAGCCTCATCTAAAACAATTGGAAGCTAATATCCGGCGCCGTTTGAACCTTTTACGAAACCTTAAAGGCACCACGTGGGGTCTTAATACAAAACTTCTACTGCTTACATATAAAGTCTTTGTACGCCCAGCACTCACGTATGGACATCTTGCCTGGTTATCAGCAGCCCCAACTTACTATGAACGTCTGAAAGTTCTCGAAAGACATGCCTTACGTCTGGCATACTCTCTCGCTTTCGATACTCCCACTGCTGAAATATATCGTCGTGCGCAATTTCCAACCACTTTGCCACACCTCTACCATCTACGCCAACACTACATAGCGACACGAATCCAATTGGCACATCCCATCGTCCATGAGCTGTTAGACCAAGTTCCTGCTGTACCACGCTATGCCTACCCACCACTGGATCATCTCTTAGCAATATACGAATGCACCGAAGCCATAGATCAGTATAATCCTGACCGCCGTATCTACCACCGAAATCCACATATATATTGTTCATAACCTTCGTACATGTACCCAAGAAACATTTTAACACAATAGCCACCTCTTACACATCCTCGTCAACTTGATTTGCTATTAGTTCCTTACTTCAATCCACATTATTCTATAGCCTGAAATCATTCTCCATGTCATCTAATTCAAAAATTGAAAATATCTCTGGCCGCAGAAAAGGTGTTGCCTTCTACGGCCCGCCCATCCATTGGATGGGAATGAAACTCTTGTTTTAAAAAAAAATGGGCAGCCATTAGTTTCGACTGGTCAAATCCCCATTCTGAACTTGCAGTGGAGCCTAGAAAGTACCTATCCGAACCCAAAGCTATAGCTTACAGTAGATTAGTTCCTTCTAGCTTGTAGTGCAGCCTTGTGGGAGACTTTACCTCTCTTTCTGCTTGCAGTGGAGCAGCGATAGAATTCTAATCACAACCCGACCTGGCTTGCAGTCACAGGGCCTTGTCGGGAACCTGACTCTTCTCTGCCTACAGTGGAGCAGTGCGTGTCCTACACCTAATGTGGTCCTTGCGGAATCCTTCCCAAGATCGTCTGGTCGAAGAGACGTTATACCAACCTTATATTAGAGAATTACTATTTTCAGGATACAACGGCTCAGTGATAAAGCATTTGCCTTTGGTAAGTTCATCGTTTTATCTCAGGAAATGTTACCTTGTGGAAAACAGCATCTTCTAAGTAATTATTACTCATATTCTCGTATATTCTTATTTCCTCGTAAGAATTACAGTGCAAAAATTTCCAAGCAACCTGAGCCAGAATACCATTAAAAAGCACGAGTTGCATCTAGCCGAATCAGCAGGTTGGCCCCGCGCGGTAGCATAGGGGTGAGTCTATAGGATGCAGGTAGGACAGAGCTGTGGGTACGCGCGTACTTTATATGTAAATTTTGAGAACTTATTGTAGTGTATAAGAAGAAATTAGGAACTGATTTTGTACTTGAGAATTCCTTTTACAGATTACTTGATTCCTTATTCAGTGCATTCCTTATGTAGTAATGTGTGATTAAAGTGTGCATTTTCCATTATGTATTTCTACGTTATTACACATGTTACAGGTAAGATTCCAAAATATTTTAATTAATTGTGTATTGCTCTTGTGAAAAAACGTTATATATTTCAACTGTTAGTCTTAGAGATTTATATTTACCTAAACTAGGATAACCGCCATTTGCAATTACTACGTTGCAAAATAATAACTTGTACTAAAACTCATTGATTGTACCTAAGTTTGATTTGAATATATAAAACTAAGAAAGAAAGAATGAAATGTTATTAAGATTGCAATGTAATTGAAATGTAATTGAGATTAAGAAAGAATAAAATATTATTTACAAAGCTTATAGTCATAACTTTGTGGAGTTCAATAATTAATATATTTATTTATATTAAATATTACTAAGGCGAATTTGGTCTACTTGGAGATATATAATGACGTACATGAAGGAGGTGTAATCATGTAATATATGGAGTAAATTATGCCTGCTTATTTGCAAATTGATTATGAATGATGTTACCTCAAGAGACATTAGGCCTTTATATAAAGGTAGCCAAGAAAGCTCTGTCGCTTTTTGCGGAAGTTTGTGTTACATTGGCCCTCAAACCGTAAGTTGAATGCGAATGGTATATCCAACCTACTACCTGGTTGTGGTAGTTCAGTTACACCATGAACTTGCGTAATGACAGAGTGAGCATGGGACCTCCACATAGCGTTGTAAAGGCGTGTATCTGTACGAGTTCAAACTGTGATGAAATGCCGCTGCAGTGGGGTGAAATATAGGCCAGGTCTTTGGTGAAAGTATCGTGACTACGCAGACAATGCATCGGTGGTTTAACAAGTTTAAGGATGATGACGATATACTCGGAGACACAGCAAGTGCCGGAAGACCAACACATGTACAAAATGAAGATCTTCAGGCAATAATTGACCTGAACAGTGGCCAGACATGTGAGGAACTGACTACAATTCAGTGGGAGTGGAGAAACCATTTGCCAGCACCTCCATCAAATTTAAAAGCACTTCAAGTTGGGTCGATGGGTCCCACATAATTTGACTCCGGGAAAGAAGGCAATGCGCGGACACCATTGTTTCTTTCCTGTCTCGTATGAGAAATCAGCCATTTCTGGATACGGTGTTAACATGTGATGAGAAGTTGTTCCTGTACGAAACTCCACGGCGCTGTCATCATTTGTTAGCATTCCATGAACCGGTCCAAAACAGCCGAAACGAGCACTGAATTCATGTTAGAAAGCGGTCCTCCTGTGTTTTTGGTGGACTGCACGCATCATCGTGCACCAGGAACTGCTACCAGCTGGTCAGAACATCAATGCAACTGTGTACTGTCAGCAGTTGAGCCGTGTTCAAGAAAACCTCAAAACTCTGGAGCCAGCACTTCCGAATCACAAATGGGTACTCCTGTTGAAAGTACACCGCTAAGCCCCACGTGGCTACGATGATTCTGGACACCATTCTACGCCTTGGATTGGAAACTATTCATCCGCCATATTCCCCGGATATTGTACCGTCCGATTATCACCTGTTCCATTCCTGGGACAATCACCTTAGAAGACTCCAGTTCAAATCCCTAATAGAGGTGGAAAATGCACTTGATACCGGGATGGGATGGGATCCGTGGCCTTCCAGAACGTTGGCAAAAAGTCGTTCATGCTGATGGAAACTATTTTTGATCTTCTACCTGCGTCTTAGGTGACATATCGATGTTCGAAGCTGGTGAGTGAAAAAGCGATAAACCTTTCTTGCTTACCTTTATATTTAATATGGAAATTGACAGCAGCAGGCTTGGAATACTAAACTTTGAAGATGTTTCACATTTTAATGAGAATCAACCATGGGTATTTAATTTTGCTGAAAATCGGTCAGTGACTACCAGCAGCACCGATTTCTATCTCTCTTTAATGGGGATCCATTCAAGTATATGTTTTTTGTTTTCAAGTATCCAAGCAAATGTGTCCGGATCCCGAGCCCAAAAAACATTGAGGTGAAGGAGGGAGATCCAGCACCTTTTAAGAAGACAGAAACACGGTTCAACACCTCAGCAGATTTTCGCATTAGTATAAAACCTGACAACTACCAAAAGTGCTCCAATGAATGAGGGATGTTGGTTCATAAGTTCCGAAACTTTTGAAAATGCTGTAACGTGCGTTCCTCTGTTTCTTTGAAGCACCTTGACGCTTCAGTCTGTATTCAGTCTGTAACAATTGTACTTGAGAAAAAAACATGAAGCTTTCCTCTACTATGATTTTTACATGTTAAATCTATGATATATATATTTTCTAGATATCTTTGAACGCAATGATTCGTCACACAGAGTTACACAAGAAAGAAAGAAAAAGGAAAGAAAGAAAGAAAATAAGGAAAGACAATTATAGATTTAGTGATAGGGGAAAGAGAGATGAAAAAACTGTATTTCTTTTGTGCTGCGTAAGCAGATTTGTATAGACATCGACAAACGTTCTTTTCGTTTGATGAAATTATATTCGTAAATAACTTCAGAGTGGAAGGACAATTTCAGCCGTTTTCAGTAAATTAGAAAAAAAAATGTATATTTTCTGTACGTTCCGGCCATATCACCGTTATTGTCACAATAAATTTTATCAAACGGAAAAAAAACTTTTGTCACTGAATGTACATACTGTACAATGTATGACGATACATTTTGCACTCATTGATAAAAGATTGACAGAATGATAGAGTACAACCTATGTTCTTGGTGCAACCTATATTCTTAAGAACGATCCAGGGTTTATCTACCAAGAATTTTAGCATTACATAAGTGTGTGTATTCCCTGCTATCGACGTATCCCTTTTATCTTATATGTCTCCTATGTGTGATTTTTCAGTGATTCGTAACTATTGTGAAGTGTGTAACTTTTATATGTTCTAAATTCCTGATGTAACAGCCGTTTGGTGCCAGATTCACAATTCTTGGGGCACGATGTGTGGAAAGCACATCGAGCCCCCTCTTGACGTTAATGCTGACATTTATCTTTCAAACTCACAAGTTGTTCTCACAACGCTTGGTGTATGCCAACACTGTTTGGTGAGTACGAACGATCCACAAACTTTTCTCTGATCAAAGCTGACATTGTCTACGCGGCTGAAGCGTTGACAAATTTTAACCTTCACAGCTTTAATTTTTAATCATATACAGTGGCGTATTTAGGGTGTATCGGGCTCAAGCCTCTCCCGCGATGTAAATTTGTTAGTGTTTTGCATTCCACGTACAACATTAATCCTTCTTACCACTTCTAAGAATTTCATTGACTTCTTATTTTCTTATGCTCTTTGTTCAGAAATAATACTCTATTTATCAAATTTCATTCCATGTAAGAACTGCGTTCTTTTGTGGATCAAAGAATCCAATATGTTTCAATCAAAAATTTTCTTGTACGCCTTATATCTGGAGAACTACATGTAGTGTAACCAAACCCAAACTATCATTTAACTCAGTATGATGTGCTTAACCCGTTGAAAATACGAAAACTCCATTTAGGGGCCGTTCGAATATTTTGTGGCCTCTGGTCCTAAACCTAATCAAGATCGCAATATCATGCAAAAGTAATGTCGACAAGATCGCAATATTTTAATCCATTTTTTGTTTTCCCAATTTTCTTGTTTCTTTCTTTCGTCCAGTCTACTCTTCTGTTTCTTTTTCTTAATTGTTACTTTCTTTTGATTCTCCTACCATACTTTCGACCGTTGTTAGTTGTAATCGGCAGTCGGCAATCGGCAGTAACACCAAAACTAAGAGGAGCTGATAAGGGAAACTGTTATTCCACATAAACTTGAAGCACAGGAATATTTACACCGTTTTCTTATAAAGAAAGGTAAATCGAGCGAAGTAGCTCAAGTGGTAGAGCGTTGGCTTCGCATTCGGGAGGTCGAGGGTTCGAATCCCGCTGCCGACCATCCTGACTGAGGTTTCCCAGGGTTTACCAGTCAAATGCCGGGATGGTACCTACTAAACAGGCCCTGGCCGACACCTTCCCAAATCCTTTCCATTGTTGTTGTTAGATATCCAGTATAAAATGGCCTCTGAGCTGTATCTGGTGGTTGTTAAATAAATAAATAAATAAATAAATAAATAAATAATTGAATAAGAAAATCAAGAGGGGAGAAGGCCAAGAGGATGCTTCCTTTTTCTTCTACGGATAGAATAAAAGCTTAGATTCACTGCTAAATTTTTGTACCTTATCACATAAGATTCACCAGTCTGCAATTCTTGCCATTAAAACTGCAATTAGTATGTTTGAGTGTCAGCTTGTCTCAACATTTTCTTTCAGATTAAAAAAAAAGTACTCAGATAGAACTGAATATTTCCCTTTTTTTCTAAACTGAAATCAGTTTAGATGAAATGAGATTACAGATATTCTACGTGTGTTTGGAGGAGCGTCATTTTAGATTTGCTTTCGGAGGGGAGGGGGATGATAAGATCCTCCGCCGAGTTTCACGTTTCTTTCTAGTATATTAGTAGACAATAGATTAAAATATATTTAATTCTCAAACTCAAGTGAGCAATTGCCCACCCACTTCCACTTCCCCGTGTTGTGCATATATATTCTGAATATTCTAAAAACCCTTTTCTCCTCTGCGAGTTACATAATTTTAAAAACAAACAAACATGTAACTCATGACTACAACTCTGATTTATATGCAAAATGCATGTTTATAATACCATGCAGATATATATAGAAAGTATTATTTTCCGACGGATTTGTAAGAATTCGTTTGAGACGCATATAATAGCACATATAAGTGCATAGATCTATTTCGAGTGAATTTCGATGTGCATGCATATTTCGTAACCACTGCAGAATACTGCATATTTCTGAATTTTATTGCTGCATAGTAGCTATATTTCAGACTATATAACAAGAAAGTAGGTTGTATTTAAAGTAAAGGCAATCACTTTGTAAACGCAGGTGTAGAATAAAATGTTGTATAGAATAATAGAATAAATTGTTGTGTCCTACATTAGTCCATCTGGCTTGTCGTGTACACAGTCTTCATCGCGTAGCAGAAACAATCAGATGCCAATATCCAGCAATGGACGCGCTTCTACCAAATGTAAAGAAAGTATTGGTGAAAAGTCCATTGCGCATACGTATCTTTGGAAACGTTGCGAAAAATATTCCGATACTTCCGCAACCAAAATACACCAGTGACTTCTTCTGATGCAGAAAGGAACTGTTCGATCTACAAAACATTTCTCACTGATGAATGCAGAGGGTTTACAGACGAAAACCTAAGGAAGACCATAGTTCATTGCAACAGATGTCATTAAGATAAGATGTTTTCTTAGCGTATATTTCAGTTCATATGTTGACTTTTTAATGGATATTTTAGTGCATATTTTTAATATTTTTTGTGCATATTTTCATGAATATTTCGGGGTTGGTCTATGCATAAAAATCCGGGCTCTTCTCATGACTATATTTCGATATTTACATGTAATTTGAATTCCACGTTGCAGCAACAGACAAAGTAAACTCATAACATTTACCTCTAAAGAAGTATTTCAAAGATTACTGTATTTACTCTCTTACATAATAGATGTCAAAATATGAAACTTAGGTAATTCATGACATTACTACCACGATAACCAATTTTGATTACAAGTAACTATCTAGATATATTCTGAGTATATATTTAGAGAAACGTGCACTTAATTAAGTGTGAAAGCAACACTCTTTAAATTATCAGATATATTTTCATAAGAAAACTCTTGTATATGTTTTATAATTCTTTTTCAAAATTAATCTGTTCTCTTTCCATGTTATTTAAAATACATTTTGACCAATAGAGGTATTTTCGAATTTCTGAAGGCAAGAATTGATATTTCATAATGCCGATGCCAATCAACAATGCAAGAACACCAGGTGAATGCTATATGGGCAGTGGCGTATTTAGGGGGTGGCTTCCGGGCTTAAGCCCCCCCCCCGAAATCTTACTTAGTATAGTAAAGTAAATGAAATATCTTACAGAATTTTCACATTTTCAGGCAAAGCCCCCTCCGAAAGTTAGCAAAGCGCCTCCCGAAACAAAATCGTAAATACGCCACTGGCTATAGGTAAGAAACTCAAATGCAGGGATTGATCATTTCCATCCGAATAAATTGAAGTTGTTACTTAGTTTGTAGCGTTGTGGGCTAATGTTTAGCAGAAGGGGTCCAGCAATTGTTTCTGAAAAATGTTACAATTTAAGTAATTTCTGTTCACATTAAGTTAGTTTAGGTTCGTTTGGGTTAGCTTAGGTTAGGTCTTGTTAGTTTATGTTACTGTAGGGGTCCAGCATAATTTTCCAAAAAATAAAATTTTGCTTATTTCTGCTTATATTAGCTTAGTACAGGTTAGCTTAGGTTAGTTTAGATTAAGTTAGGTTAGATTTGGTTATGTTATGTTAGATCTAAGTACTTGCATCATCCATTTCTCCTGTAAATTTTGCTTAACATAACCCGCGTTGTGAATTCTACAGGGTGGTTCGGAAGTGGGCGTACCCCTCTTTAGTTTCAACAGTATAGTGTTAGTTATAGTAGAATGTCTGTACACAGTTACTTTGAAGTCTTAAGAGTCTTAAGAGCCATAAACATTGGTAACATCACCATCCATGTAGTAACACAGCTGAATTCTGCACCAAGTTCTCGCAGATGTTTCGCGGAGATACTCTGGAGTCACGAGGGTGAAGGCGTGTTCCACAGCTGCTAATAATTGCTGCGTTGTGTGATAGATATCAAGTGTTTCTTACATGTTGCTTTATGAAACCCAAGAGAGCATTGATTGGTGTCGCAAAAGAGCATTGCCCCACATCGGGACTTCTTGAAGGCCAGGCAACGGGAGCTGGTGAAAAAGTACAACCTCTTTCAATCCAGCGGCCAGGAAACGTCTGATTCAGGTAACTGCACACGTGAATCGTGTAACGCTCCTGTCCCCCTGGGGCACAGCAGTGAAAACAAATAAACATGGATAGCAATTGTAAAACCTAAAACCGTCAGAAGACATCAATTAGGGGTACACCCACTTCCGGACCAAGCTGTACTTTCCTATTTTATTAGTTTTTATTTTTGAATATACGAAAGTAAGAAGAATACTATAAAAACCTGAAATTAGATGGTGCCACTTCTTAACTCACCCTCAAGTACCGCTGAACCCGTTACCTCTGGAAATTATTATTTGTCTCATTGAGGATTATTAATGCAGCATTATTTTAAAAATTCAACGTCCCACGTTATGCACCGAGGCTTAAGGAATACGGCGATAATGATATGGACAGTAGCGGATCTAGAAAGTAAAAACTGGGAGAAAGGGGCAGCCAGAGCCCAGATTATGTTAGGTATATCATGAGTTAACTTTCAAAAATATATAAATAATATCTTGAATTACTTTTGTCATTCAAAAAGACTGGGGGGGCCTAGATCCCCGATAATGGGCCAGATCCGCCACTTGGTGTGGCTGATAATGGAGGAATAAAGAACTCCGGAAAGAAATGGAAGAACCCCTAGAAAACTCACGCAATCATGCACTTATTTGAAGGTTCGGATGCAGGGTTCTGCAATTGCATAATTTGCTTCACTTCTCCCTGGGAAGAACACATCTTAAATGCCTCGATTTTGACCATTATGATTACAGTATCATATAACACGAGTGGTTCGTGTTCTTGTTCGGGAAGGCCATTCTTATGACCTTCTGAGTTCGAATCTTGTTCGGTACGCCTTAATAATAGTGATTTTAGTGGTTAGAATTCGTATTTGGAACTGCACCAGATTGCGACTTGAGATCAGTCCGAACCAAAGTTGTATACGCGCGTACCCACCATCAGTGACACGCCTGCTTCGCATACACTTAAGTGCTCAGAATTCTTACCGTTCTGGTAGTGATCGATGAGAGAAACATGGATTACAACTAAAAACAAGAAATATACATAGAAATGGTTTTACTCAAGCACAAAACGTTACACTTTTCATATACATACTTACTACTGCATTTTGTTAATATGATTATCGTTGACACCTTTATAAGTTTTGTATTTCAGATTTTCTTTTATCGCATGAACATAGTGAATTTAAGCCCTTGTATTTATTAATTGAAGCATAAAAAAATAAAAAAAGGAATTTTAAAAGATCAACTCAAAATATGATATGACGACGAAGCCGGCTCATTGCGTGACAATAGAAATGATTATTTTACACACATTAAATCGCTGAGCACTACTTCACTCAACACTTTGCTTCTGGGGAAATCACAAGAAGAAGAGGAGGGTTGGTGGACTATTTAGGAGGGCAATAACTTATTGGATTCTTCTTCCCAATTTCGAATAGGTTTCAAATTTGCTTGAATAACTCCAATTTCCATTGTACGGCTGGATAGTCGACAGTAAAATTATTTGTGGTGCGCTCATGAACAATTGAAGAAGTAAATTTATCACTTTTCTTACTTACGTAACTTCATTGTTAATATGAGTAAAACTCAGCAATGGATTTGGTATTTGCTCTAAAAGAGTAAGATTTACAAGAAACTTATACGACGTGGCGTCTTCACTCGTAGACAAATTGAGTTGTTTTTAAGCGTTTTCATTAAAAATGTACATTGACATATGTATGTGGCGAAATAATATAAATTCTACCCTTCACTCGTACATATTTGAACACAATATCATAAGTGATGACCAAATAAACGACGGATTTCTTTTCTGAGTCATTTACATCATTTCTTCCTGATGGCGTCTTCTAACACACCCCAGTTCCCGCCTTCTCTCTCTCTAGCGTCGGTAAGCTTGCTCCAGTCACACCAGAGGATTATTTAAAAAAAAATATCCATAAGCAGTATTGTTTACAAGAAATATATATATCATGAGGCGTTAAATGATTTTGCCATTAACATATCATAATTAAAATATTGAAATTAATAAAAACGTCTTAGGATTACTTTTGAAACTAAGGCACTATATTTCGTAGCATCACCACATCACATCCTTTTTGTTCGGTCAACAGGAAATGCAAGTCACCATTCACAGCACTGCCAACTCATAGAAAAGGATAAAACTAACGAAGTTTGCGTCGACGTATAATCCATGGAGCCTTATTCCACTTCAGCCAAGAGAAACTGGGAGAATTAAAATGGAATGTGGGTGAGGGGGGGCCACACGCTCACAATCATTAATAAAAACATAAGATTCACCTAATAATAATAAGAACTATTAATAAGAAGAATTGTACGTCGATGAGAATGTAGCACCTACGAAGTTCCCGTATCTTTGTCAGGATTCAACTTTGAACTGAAAATGTGTAATTTAAATAATACATTTAAAAAAAAAATTAAAGTGTTTTTAGTATTTTTGCATTTTATTAGTAAATATATTATTTTGTGGATATCTAAGTTGTGAAATTGTTACACCGTAAGCCACGACTATGAAATTATATCAAATACGATAATGAACAAAATCGTAATTGGAAGGATACATGTGGAATTTTAAATTCATTTTCTCAGAATTTTGTATGACTGTACTTGACACTCCAAGGCAGCTAACTGCCATATTGAATGGGGGTTGCAAAGTCAGAAATACTTAAAGAAATTCCCTTAAGAAAATCTGCAGAGGTACTCCTATTCAGAGATGGAGTGGGTCAGGTGAGTCAGTGGGTCGTGGGCGAATACTTCATGACCTACTGCAACCCACCGTGACACATTCTGACCCATCACCCACCATGGACCACTCTGATCCACCACCCATCATGACCTACCGGTCCAACCTGATCCATTCTGTCCCACAATACACCGCGATCCATTCTGACCCACTATTCATCATGAACCACTGTGTTGGGACTGTCACGGAAAAAGAATAAGTGTTCGACTGCTATCATCATGTTAGCACATATAAGGGATGACGTCTCTCGGCCATCACACCATCCGAGTAAAGGTAAGGAAAAAAAGCATTGGGGTTGTATAGTAGGTACCATCCCGGCATTTACCTGGTGTGAACGAGGAAACTTCACTCAGGATGACTGGCCTGAATTTTTTTTTACACTTTTTCAACTGAGTGACCCCAGTCATGTTATAGAGTATGGCAGAAGGAAAAAGAGAGACGAGAAGAAATAGACTACAGTTGATGAACGGATTAAAACAGAATATTTGCTACGTCATGGAAGCTGTGTTCATGAACGATTCTCAGTTTGTGACAAGTGACTTGCAGTAATACCAAAATACATCTGATGATGAACATTGTGTTTAGCATTTTATTTTTATGTCTACTTCCCAATATGTGTATTTTTACTGCGAGTTGGAACTTGGAGAAGAGACGTTCTATATTCAATGCAATATTAGTAAGTTCATCTTGTTGAATCAAGGGAAAGCTTCATGCACTTTGGAAACTGCAACATTCGGCATAAACTATTGATGCTAGTAACTTACAATGTATAAATAGCACAGTATTAATATAGAAAAGCTGTTTATTTAATTCCGATGTTTTTAAAAGCATTGATTGTAAATAAGAAAAATGAAATATTTCAGTATTACGTCTCACGATTAAGCTGAGTAGGCCACAGGAGGCAGTAATAATAAAAATGAAGTCCATTTGGCGCGAGGTGGGTCTGAATCAGAGACCTTAAGCACAAGAGATGAATGCTCTACAGTTTTTTAAAGTACTTCTTGACTTTTATTTAAGTTTTCTCCTCTGTTCAGAAGTACTGGACTCGGCAGGAACATCAACAGAAACATTGAGAACACTTAAAACTCCATCCATGTTACTAGAGAAGGAACCAAACCCCAGTGAAATTCACCTCACTCAGACCGCGCAGTCATACCCACTGGCACAACCGCTAAACCATAGTGGCCCCTAATTATAGCTTGGAATCACTGGCGTCTCTTGCATGTAAAATTTGCGGGGCATCAACGAAATTGATTTAAATGGTACTTCCAAGTCCAACCCGTTTATTACCTTCGATTCCATTTTTACCCTTCTGCTTACCTTCACGGATCCCCTGAGGTATATCAAGAACTCTGTTATAATCGTTCCACAGCCTGAATATTATATTCCAAATAAAAAATTATTATTATTTATATGTTATTCTATCGTTAGTAAATAATTAAATTAGAATAAAATATTGAATATTTTGTACTTCAAGATATTCGAGGGAACGTGTCCCCCCTCGTCCCTTTCCGCCAGAGACGCCCGTGCTTGGAATCCACAGCGCAGAATGAGGAAGCAAGCTCTAATTCTAGACGCCTAATATTGAGCCATAGGATAGGTTGTTTTGTGTATGTTCTACTTGCAGGCATTTAAATAAATAACATCCCCATAGTCACGTCATAGCGTTTTCGCACCTCAACTCTGGCAGCGTTGACAGAGGTAAGATTGAATGCGGCATGTGTTATGTGTTCCCGACCGGATTGTGAAATAGGTGATCGAAAGGAGAGAATCAGTGTTTTGTTTGAAACTTACAGAGATGTAGTCCCAGTGATATACAAATACTCCATGCACCATTCAGTGACACATCAACGAGTTTTGGAATTACTTTCCAGTGATTTGCTTATTTCCAAACCAGAATAATGTCTGTGGAGGATGACCTCGTCCTGATGTCTCACCTGTGAGTCCGAATAAGGGTGGAAAAAGACCAGTATTGTGCACTGGTCCAATCCGATCTTCGACCGACTGACCGTACAATTGTGGGTGAGTAAAAAATTTCCATGGCTCATGATACCAAATTTAATACGAAGGTCCAAGGATACGTCCTATATTGGCGAAATTAGTCCCGAGGATTCTCATACAGGATCAGAACACGACACTCGTGTAAGAATCAGCAGGGAATTGGAGAAGAATACTGCCAATGATTTGACATTCCTGGTCAGTATCATCACAAGGAATGAGTCATCGGTTTACGAAAAGTCAAGATAATGGATGAGAGAAGAGATCCGACTCCGGATAAAAGTGATACTGATTTTGTTTTCTTGATATGTTCAAGATCGTGCATCCCGAATTTGTTCCTCGTGACCTAATTGTCAGTAAAACAGTCTACACAACAGTTATGTGATTCAGTTCGCTTTAAATGGCTGGAGAAGTGGGCCTGTGAGCAGTTGCGTTTGCTTCATGACAATACTCCATATCACACTTCAGAAATGATGTCTGACTTCCGATTTTTAATGTTACCATCAGGAATATGTTGCAGTCAATGACTTTTACTGCCATTATAAGAACATTTGATTTACCATATTTTGTTGACTGAAACGTACAATGTTTCTATTCTGTGCCTTCAGAAAACAAACAAATAAAAAACAGAGGCAAGAACGGGATTTTGAAGACTTACAAATCTAATATAGCTAAACTTATACTTTAAATATTAATAATAACAATAATAATATAATGTGATAACTCTCTCAATTGCAAGTAGATTTGCATTTGCATCATAAGGGTGAGGCAACATCTTCATTCCCATTAGAAATCAAGTTCAAACCTATGCACACCATAGGAACGCACGCGCACTCATAAGCTGCACCGAGTAATATTACGGTATAATTATAAATAGTAATTTATTAATATTTTGCACGTAGTTTAGAAGCAAAGAAAGACCGTAACTTTTTAAATGATTTATAGATAGTACAGTAATGAATGCTTATTAATATACTATTATCGTCATTCTGGCAGAAGTCACTAACTTTCTGAATCTGAAATTTTGTGCGTTAAAACAGAAAACTAAACAGCGCAAGAACAGTGAAATTTAGTAGGAGTAAGGGTATAACGCAAGACCAGAAAGAGCATAAAATATATATCGGCATTCATTGGTATTGCCGAACTGATTTTAGTAATAGTTTTCTAACTCTGAAACAAGTACATCTTAAAACTAATATTTTGGACTTAACAACTTTGGTTATTTTATATGGTAGATTGACTTACCTGCCGATACAACTAGCTCTAACAAGTTTATCATTACAGTAGTTTCCTATTCTGTGGTAACTAAATCCAAATTAACTTTCACTCAGTGATGCCAACTTGCAGCGCTCGAAAATCCCATCTTAGTGGTAAATGATCACATTTTGCAACTGAATTTCCCACGCTGTAGAATTTTATATATATATATATATGAAACTTAAGTATGACATGTGTTATTTTCTTCAATTTCAGGCTGAAGTATAAATAAACTGCGATCTTCTACGTATAAAGAACAGTTCGTGAATAACTATTTTCCTTAATCGAGAATAAATACATTTTGTTATGGTCTCAGAAATGCAGTGACTCTGTGCCACTCCTTGTATCATCACCTTATATTGAGTTGAATGATACAAGGAAAGTTTTGTTCTATCAAGCGTCTATCAAGTGTGGTCCTGGGCCATTTTTCCGAAAACGGTGGGTGCGTGGAAACATCGGGGCACACGTATCCCATTATTTTCGGGGCACACATGTTGAATGAAAACGTATTACCCCAGATCCCCCCGGGGATCCACCTCAATTTTCAAATGGTAAGAGGGTCAAGTATTATATCATTTGAAAGTATTCTGAAAAGAAACAAGGTGCATCAAGACCAAAGTCTTTATGCGCACCCTATGCAAAACAGTGGTCACTGACTTTCATGACAACTGTGTTGATATTTTGACTGCTTACCATTTTGTATAGGGTGAGCGTAGAGACTTGGGATTTACTTCATCTTGACCCTTTTCACAATATCTTTCCATTAATATACTACTTGACCCACGAATTGCCGGATACGAATTTCGGTTGGGCTCTGTGTGCAACCCCCCTGAGGACCCTGGGACACAATTGTTTTCATTCAAAATGTGTGTCTCTAAAATAATGGGATACGTGTTCGTCGATTATTCCATTCACCCAACACTTGTTCGCAAAATTGGCCCAGAGTCAGACTTTATAGACTCCTTGTAGTTGTGGCAATTCCTCTACTGTGCCTGCCCTTGCAGATGTTTACACCATCTTGCAGAGAAACGGACATCACTGTTTGCTTCCTGGGTGCTAACATTACACATGCTTTCCTTATTGTACGCATTCACCCATGCGAACCGAAGTACTTTCCTTGTAAGAAGAGCTGATAAGCGAAACTGATGTTCCACACCAACTTGCACGTATATTAACATAGCATTACTTTAGTTATTACAGCAAAAGAATATTTATATCGTTTAGTTATGAAGAAAGGTAAATATCTAAATTAAAGAAAATCAAGAGGGGCAATAAGTAGAACGGGAAGTTACGTAGGCCAAGACGGTGCTTCTTTTTTCTTCTATGAATAGAATAAAAGGTTAGATTCATTGCTAAATTTTTGTGTGTATCATATCACATAAGATTCGCCAGTCTGCAATTTTGCCATTAAAACTGCAATTAGTATGTTTGAGCATCAACTTGTCTCAACATTGTCTTTCAGGTAAAAAAGTACACAGATAAAACACAATATTCCCATTAAAAAAATGAAATCAGTTAAATTGATATAATTCAACATGTGTTTGCTGGTGCTTCATTTCAGATTTGCCTGTTGGCTGAGATTCTTCGTCGACATATGAGTTTTTTTTTCTACTACATCAGTAGACAATCGATTAAAATATATTCAATTCTCAAACTCAGGTAAGCAATTGCCCTCCGTGCCTGCCCATGTTGTGCATTGCCTCTGCGAAACAAAATCCTAAATTCGTCACTGATCAAATATGTGTATTTAAACATTTTTGATTAACTTCAAAACTTTTCTCCTCTGCGAGTTATATAATTGATTGTGTTTACTTGTACTTGATATCAATGTTCAGATATTTACACGTAATTTAAATTCCACGTTGCAGCAACAGACAAACAAAACTCATGACCATTACTACTAATATGATATTTCTAAGAGTACCGTCATTACTCTGTTACATAATAGATGTCAAATTATGTAACTTATATAATTTATAACATTACTACCACACTAACTAATTTTGCTTCCAAGCAACTACCTAGATACGTTCTGAGTATGTATTTTAAAACATGCAATTAATTAAGTGTGGAAGGAATACTTACTAATTATCAGATGTATTTTCATAAGGGAACTCTTGTGTATGTTTTTAAATTCTCTTTCAAAATTAATCTGTTTTTGTGCTATGTTGTCGTAAAACACACTCTTGTAGAAAATTTCAAATTTCTGAAGGCAAGAACTGGTATTTCATAATACCGATGCCAATCAACAATGCAAATATATCACAGGTACTACTAAACTCAAATATATGGGCTGATCCATTTCCATCCGAACCAGTGACGACGTCAACTTTCATACCTTGGTCATCTTTAATTACTTAGGGAGGAGGCAAAGGAGGAGCAAATATATTTGGAGGGTTTGGCTATTCTTTCATACCAAAAATGATAGTTTTATGATGTTTGACTTAGATTACTGTACAACCTGTATTACGTTGTTGTTTTTATATCATATAATAAGAAAATTTACTTATTTCAAGTAAAATATTCAATTAACAAATAAGGTAAAGTCTGCACATGAAAAAGTTTTCAATTCAATTTTTGATAGCCTAAAATAAATTGAATTACTTTTGCGTATGATGGAAGTACAACATTTATACGAAGTAATCTGTTTTGATATTCCGAAGTTATAACGAAACATGTTAACGAGAGGACATTTGATAATTGTACAGAATAAGTGAACAGCAAGATTTATACAGCACATTACATATACCTATGAAAATAATGAAAGATCAAAAGTGTGTCTTTCTTAATGAAGCATAATTTCCTGTTTCATGCGCTGAGGAGAACATATCCACCACTTTCGTCAGCAAAGGAGTTTGTATTTTTTCTTTTCTTTTTTTCTCTTTTTCTATAGCCAGAACAGTGAAATGCGTGAACCTGGTATCTAGCATTCCATTACAAGCAGAGCTCTTAAATCTCTTCAGACAAAAAAACGTTCTTTCACACGCAGCACTGGAGCCCGGTATTGTCAGAAAAATTGTCAGTTTTTGAACTTCATGACATACCAACCTGTACTTTGTCAAGGAATCCAATAAATAAACCACTTTGGTACCATCTTCCTCGCATCGTTTCAACGTTTTAGGTAATATTTAGATTTCAGCATTCAATGATGTAAGATCACATGAATGGAAGAGCTACATAATAATTCCGAAAACCGTCTGATTATGGCAAAAATATATTCATACCGATAAGAACAGAATTGCTTGTAAATACCCTGACTCATTCCATGATTCTATCCATAATTGTAAGGAACAATTGAAATCTAACGATTGCTCATTATCATCATAAGTATTGACAATAGTATAACACTATTCCGTTAGAAAAAAGAAAAAACCTTGTGGACTTTTCTGTAAGGAGGCGCATCCAGAAAGTAACCTTTCCACGTGTCCCATAGCTAGGAAACTGTATGTTCCGCGAAGCGACTGCGTGCACGTGAGAAACGAAGATCCTAGCATGGTGCATGCGCCAGCGGAAATTCCCTACTGCTCTCAGTTGCGTCGTGGCAGTGGTTGAATGTGGACATCCCTATTTCAGCTCCCACCGCGTGTGAAGTGCGAGCAATGACCAAGTTTTTGAAATCCACCGTCAGCTGTGCCAGGTCTAGGGGCCTAACGTCTTGAGCAAGCAGATGGTGCGTTACTGGTGTAGACAATTTGCAGGAGGACGCCATCTTGCTTGACTTGCATGAGAAGTTGTTCCATCTGACAAGTTAATAAGAAGTATTATAATACCATGCGTTTCATGGTATTATAATACTATGCGTTTATAATTCCATGTGTTTTTGAGTGCAAAACAAGCCTGTAAATGACTTGTCCAATCTCCTTCGACAGATGCACTTTAGCTGGACAAATGGAAAACCAAGGTAATCTTACTCACCTGAAACCCATGATAAGACTCCGGATGAAAGTGCTACTGATTGTGTTTTCTTGACATGTTCGAGATCATGCATTGCGAATTTGTTACACGTGACTTAATTGTCAGTAAAACAATCTACGAAACAGTCATGTGGTTCAGCTCATTTTAAATGGCCGGACAAGTGGGCCTATGGACAGCCGCATTTGCTCCGTACACTACTCCATATCTCACTTCAAAAATTATGTGTAACTTCCGATTTTTAATGTTACCATCAGGAATGTGTTGCATTGAATGATTTTTAGCCATCATAAGAACAATTGATTTACCATTTATTGTTGACTGGAACAGATATCATGCTCCTATTTTCTGTCTTCAGGAAACAAACAAACAAAAAAGAGGCAAGAACTGGATTAGAGAGACTTACAAATCTAATATAGCTAAATTTATACTTTGCGCATTAATAATAATAATAATAATAATAATAATAATAATAATAATAATAATAATAATAATAATAATAATAATAATATAATGTGATAACTCTTTTAACTACAAGTAGATTTCTATTTGCATCATAAGGGTGAGTCACGATATTCATTCCCACAACAAATCAAATCCAGCCCAGATCTATGCGCACCAAAGGAACGCACGCATACCCATAAGCTACACCGAGTAATATTATAATTATAAATAGTAATTTATTAATATTTTGCACGTAGTTTCTAAGCAAATAAAGACCGTATCTTTGTAAATGATTTATAAATAGAACAGTAGTGAATAATTATTAATTTAATATTATCGTTGTTTTTGGCAGAAGTCAGTAACTCTCTGAATCTGATTTTCTTGTTCGTTAAAACAGAAAACTGAACATCACAAGAACACTGAAATTTAGTGTAGGAATAAGGACATAACGCAAGACTAGAAAGAGTATAAAATATACATCGGCATTCATTAGTATTGCCAAACTGATTTTAGCAATAGTTTTCTAACATTGAAACAACTATATCTTCAAACTAATATTTTGGACTAACGACTTGTGCCAGAACAACGGTAATATGATCTGTTAAATTTATTTAGTTATTCTAAATGTAACGATTATACACATAAAATCAACACATATCTTCAGCTGCTGAAATTAAATCTTATTTCGTTCTAATCAGAATCAACATATATATTATTTTCTTTTTCTTCTTCTACGCGACAGATTGTGTTCTTTTATGCACCGTTGCCCAAAACAAAGATATAAAATTAGAAGAAATTCATAAGATAGTTATACAATGTCGTTGTATATATGGCTCCTGACGAGGACTTCTTAAATTGGTTATAATTTAAGAAACAATCCTGGACCGTTACATAATTTTACATACAAGGTTACATTACTTTTGGAATAGCCCTCGTATATATAAATTACAATACATATATATTAATTTCATTCGATCTCATTTTGATATTCATTTAACAATTAATTCCATTTTAATGGTATAAAATTACCGACGAAGAGGACGAATTAGAAAAATGTGATCAATTTATTAATTATTTAGGTCCTAAAATAGATTTTTCAAATCAATATTATGGGAGCTCATTGACAAATTAATTCAGTATATGCTGACATACTATATAACTTATTTCTTCCATTTGGGCATAATTAACATAGCTTTGGTAAACAATATTTGTATCAATGCATAGATGTAAATAGCATAAAATTTAGAAGAAGTACGAATTACAAAGAAATTATAACAATGCTCAAAGTGAAATAAAACAAAATTTGATCAATATCATTATCAGGAATAATATAAATAAAGACATTATTATATTAAGAATTAGCAAAGTTTATGTGGGTTAGAATACCGCATAACATGTTTCATTTCTTTAAGCATATCTATCATAACTTTTAATAAACGATATTCCTATTGTTGTGATATTCAATATACGATATTCACAACGTGATGAAATCTAGTATCCATCATTTTTATTATTTGTATAAAATTTAAACAAAGTACGAATAACAAATGAAATTATAATTGTATTCAAAGTGAAATAAAACAAAAACCCATTGAATATATTTTCTTGGACGCCATAATATTAGCTCAAGTTACATTGCCAAAGGGTTCGGTTAAGTTACATTGCACACTACAATCTTGTATACGGTTCTGACTATTATTTGCTTCAATGGTATTTGGATTCCTATTTTGAGAATTTCTGCCACCTATAAATCTATTACGAAATCCATTTTTTGTAAAATTACATTAATTTTTCGCTTGATTACTGAATGTATTACGATTAATGTTCTTGTTTCTCCTAAAATTAGATTCAGTTCTGTTACCGGTAAAATTAGGTTCAGTTCTATTATCGTTACAATGGAATCTGTTATTACTTCTCGCATTAAAATCACCTTCTTCCCTAATATTAATGTTGCGAACAGGTACATAGGTAACTTGATTACGATTACTATTAGGCTGTAACATAGATTGACTTTCAAAATTTTGCACTATCATAATAAAGTGATTGAAATTAACGCATTGTGCAGAAATCAACATTTGTTGCAAGATTCGGATTGATGCTATTATTCTTGATTCCTGCTGGTATGGATTAACTAACTTCAATTCATTATATACGGATGTTACAAAAGTTAGATTCTTATCAATTTTGGGATCAAACCGTCTGTTTGGAACCAAGGTGTTTCGATTTGCAACATGAAATCGTTCTCGAAATTAGAAAGCAAAGCATTTTTAAAATCTAGATAATTATGTAAATTGCTTCGGATTGCTTTGAACCATACGGAACACGGCGGTAATAAAATATGAGGCAGAATTTTCAACAATTTAGATTTATCTACTTCCATTAAATCACACTCTTCCTCGAATTTTTCTAGGAAAGTGCTGGCCGGGATATCATCTGATCTTCCACTAACTTTTGTTAGGGGTCTAATTCACTAAACCGAAAATGATTATTTTTACTAGTATACTTACCATGTTTGGAATTTACGTAGATGTTTTTTCTGACGGTGAGATGAGTGATTTCTTCTACCATCTCTCTCTAGACTAGCTCCACTATCGTCCTTTTCAGAATACCCTTCGGATGAATCACTACCATCCACTGCTACTCTGGATTCATGAGGTGCAAGATCACCGTTGAGAGCCGGAACTCGATCATCATTTGCCGTACTAAATTTCTCTTTGATTGTATTTATTTTTTCTACTTCTTTCTGTAATTCCCCTATCTGATTGGTATGCTCATTCACCTGTGTTTCAACCACATGTAGTGCACTTTGTACAATTGTAAATTTGGTGTTGATTTGCTGTGTTATCTGATCTAATTTACTATCCATTCGCTGAGTCATAACCTGTGTATTTTTTTCTAATCTAGTATCTATTTGCTGAAATCGAGTATCCATTTGCTGAAATTTTTGTTCAAATTTAATGTCCATTTGTTGCGTTAGTTGATGTGTTATGGGTTGAGTTATTTGATGGGACATTTGCTCTAGTTGAGTATCCATTCTTTGCTGTTGCTGTGATATTTGATGGGACATTTGCTCTAGCTGAGTATCCATTTTTTGCTGTTGTTGAGATATTTGCTGACCAAGCTGTCTTATAGGATCAGCCACGTTCGTTGAAGGGTTCATACTTGGTAGCTCTACATCACCACCTTCTTCATTCATATTTTCATTTCCAGACACACTCATTTTTATGTTTCTATAGATTCTTTTCCCATTTCTGAGTAAAGAATACTCCGTGTTGAACTCTATGCTGAGACAGCTTTATTTTACTTCAAACTATTCTCAATACTCCTGGTCGGTAAACCACAATCTATAATGTAAGACCTGGGCAAGGTAACACCACACAATATCGTTGTAGATGTAACTATCTCTAACAGGTTTATCATCGCAGTAGAGTTTCATATTCTGTGGTAACTAAATCCAAATTAACTTTCACTCAGTGATGAAAAGCTGCAATAAAATCCCATCTCAAGGGGGGGAAGTCACATTTTGCATCTGAATTTCCCACGCTGCATCATAATAATAATAATAATAATAATAATAATAATAATAATAATAATAATAATAATAATAATAATAATAATAATAATAATAATAAATATATAGAGAGAAATGAATCTTAAATATAACATAAAGAAAAGTTCGCGAATAACTATTTTTCTTACTCGAGAACATGTATATTTTGTTATGTTTACACCATTTGTATCATCACCTTATACTGAGTGGTGCAGTGAAAGTTTTGCACATATCATCAACAATATGGTCACAGTGCGGACGCAGTTGCTCCAGGGTGCAAGAGCGAAAAAAAGAATACGGAAAACTGTTCCTTATGCACACACCATTTGAAAACATTTCAAAAGGTACGCTATGACTATTAGTAGTTAATTGGCAGAGGCCGATACCGGAGGCGGATCTAGGAATTTTTGAGGGGGGCGCTGGTCCGAAAAGTAAACTTGGGACATTTTTCGATATTTGGTTCGCTAACTAAAAACGTATACTGCAGTGATTCATAATACGTATTTATCTCCTCCCTTCTGGAGGTGGCATTGAGGAAAGCCATATTGTTCAACACGAGATAATCCACGATTACCATGAACTGGAGATGCATACATTATCTGCAATTTGTGGAGAACGCTCTCAGAATCTTCCTTTTAAGAGAAATTTTAAAACTGTTTTTCCACAGAATTTGAACAAGCGCTTCATTAGGGACTAATTTATATGTTTTACTCCTCATGGAATGGCGCGCTAGCCCCGCGTCCCTTTCTGGATTCCCACTGGGCGATACTTGGACAATCGTTACTGCAATGTTTGTCTAGTTAACTGCCTAGTGAAAGTTTTGCATAATGAGCCATTGTTTTTTCTTTTTATTAATGCGTGGGGCAGGGGGTGAGTATAAGTAAATCGATGATCGATCGATCCAGAGCGCAGTAAAACTAGTTGCTTCCCTGTTCGATTGTATGGGTTTATGGTGAACGACATCGTATCCTTTGGTTTTGTCCCGTTTCTTCCTAGGCTCTCATGTCTGCCACAATTATTCACTTTCAGTAATCATCTGTCCATTATAGTTGTATGTGTAAAAGCCTTACATGTGTGTACAGTTTTGCAAAATGCTGAAGGTTTTTCGGTGTATATCCCACCATTTTCGATTCGGTGCTGCCACCTGGTGTTGGGTTTGCTGGGGGAAACAGTGTTGCGTTTGTCCTGTGTTGGAAATGACCGCTATCAAATGGCGCTGAAAACCAATCGATATTGGGAGAGTTACGTAATTTCACTTTTCCATGCTAAGTTTTCGTACGTACGCATTGTAAGACAGCGTCGGGAGAATGGGTTAACACTGGAGGCGGGTTCCAAATGGAAGAAAGTACTCACAAGGGTTGAATCATATGTCCATCTCACTGTAGGGGGTTACTTTCGGCCGATCACATATCGTGACACTGACGGCAGGGGGCACAGCAACTTAGCTCGTCAGTGCAAGAAAAGTTTCCCTCGTGGCTTTATGGTTCTTATGGAATTCGGATTTGAAGGTAAGTTGATGATGCACAAGGTGGAAAATAATGTGAAAGTGAACGCAAGATACTTTCAAGAATCCATTCTGAAACGTCTCTATCGGAGAGACATCCAACAATTGTATGGAATGGATGCGAGCCAGGTGATGATCTATATAGACAAGGCTTCGAGTCATGTGGCCAGAATATCCCTACGTTTTTATCAGGAAATGGAAGAGGAATAAGAGATCCGTGTCATTTCGTTTGAATACATTCCTGTGGAAAGCCCATATGCAAGTCCAATAGGTTTTTGCGCATTTTGTCTATGGAAAGCTTGCATCCTGGATAGTCTATGGAAAGCTTGCAGGGAGTAGTGAGACAGAATTCCCAATGCCTGTCCTACGCCGGAGCTTGATGTAATGAAAATTGTGATGCCGTGTGATAGTCCACAATGCTGAGGGTCAAGTAAGACATGATAGGTGGTGTGGCACGGTCTCTTTCACGCTGAGTACCCGTCAAAAATAGTCGGATATAAAGCGAACAATCTGTATAACAAAGGGTCCCAAATGAAATCAACTTTTATCCAATAATTGACAACGAAATCACATCTTCATTGTTGATTTATTTACAAATATAGCAAGCAGAAGTATTGTGAAATGGTGCTTAGCATTTATAAAATACCTTTCTGCTACTAGACAAAACTAAATTTAGCTTTTTCCGCTCTCTTCGCGAAACTCTTAAGGGATCCTGTCTCTATATATAAATACCAGAGTTTGGAGCTACCTCTAAGTAGCAGTATTACAACCCACCGCCCCCTAGAAGTTCGTCCTGGATCCACCTCTGCATTTCACTAATGTTATTACCGTCTTTTCTGTTTGTCTTTTTGTGTCCTTATGAAGGACAACTCCTACTATTGACATGGGCTCCAAACACCGACCAGGACTTGAATAAGGGGCATAGACCTTCACCTAAGATCAACCCCATTCCTCTTACATATTACCATAAATTCTGTCATCTCTTTCATGCCTATCGACAAGTCATTTCCTAACTGCTTTCCAATTAACACTATGACACAGTGATGGCCACAAAGTTCCGGTTCCGGTGGAACCGGTTCTTGGAGATCCGGTTTTCAGAACCAGTTTCAGACATGGATCCGAAAAACTCGGTTCCAGAACCGGATCTTATAGAACCGGATCCGCTCAAGAGCTGAAAACCGGTTCGGGTCATTCCTGGTGGCAACAAAATTGATTAGTTTTTTTGTGTAACTGTAATTTTGCCTTTGTATTGCAAAGCATTTAGAATTTGCAGGGATTTGAAATTATCCGTAGATACATTATTGTGGTAATTTTTCATCAGAAATACTTAAATACACAGAGAAAAAATAGGGTCTAAAAGTTACTTGAGTAGTGAAAGCTGGAATGAGTCCGAGCTATTTATGTTCAGTAGTGGTTTTGTATTACACCATTTGTTTCAAAACTCGTTTAAGAAAAATAAAATCAGTCGTAGCTTACACTCAAAAAATTCCTGTTCGATTGCGTTCACAATTTTCGTACATAAATTCAGAACCGTTTCTGGAAACGAATCTCAGGAACCGATTTCAGACCCGGATCCGAAAACCCTATTCCGTAACCGAATTTTAGGAACCGGTTCCAGACCTGGATCCGAAAACCAGGTTCCGGAACTGGATCTTGGGAACCGACTCCAGACCTGGATCCGAAAACTCGGTTCCAAAACCGGATCTTGTAGAACCGAATCCGTTCAAAGCTGAAAACCGGTTCCACCAGGAACCAGTTTCGGTAGTCCCTATATGATACTCCTCGTGTACCATGTGGGTGAAAATAGAAAATTTTTATTAATACTCTATAAAAAATATATAAAGTTACTTATTTAATATTAAAAACAGTGCCATAATATAAATGATTTCTTAGACTTTCACATTACCAACTTCACTTTGTTCAATCGTTGACCGCTAGAAGCAGCCTGCTCAATGTGAACAAATATGACGGACTGCTTATCTGTTTATGAGCGAAGATCAAATCGCTGCGCTGGAAATCATGAACAGTAACATTATTTCAGGTTTTGTCAGGGGGAAGGAAGGGCAAGATTGTCCAGCGACATAAGAACTTTCCGTGTTTTTTTTTTTTTTTTAATTAAAATATTAGTATATCATTTGTTAAAGACCATGTGTTTCTCAAACTTAGAGTCGGACAATTAGTTTTCTGCTTCCTTAAAAATGACGCTTCTGCTCACGAAAGGCCAGCAAGAAGTCTAAATCTCACTCTATTTTTTTTTTTTTTTCCTGTCTGAATACACTAAGGAGAAGATCTCGCAGAGGGGGAGGAATTGGAGGTATAGATTCAAGAGATTAATGCTAACATTCCAATTGATTTCCTTCAGAAAAGTAACTCATCAATTGTATCTCTGGCCATAACACAAGTGTCTATGTTGGGATTTACTCTATTATCTCCTTTTCTTGTTTAACGAATGACACGTACATGTTTTATAATAAATTAGAGTCAATATTACAGAATGTATAGCACTTTTCTAATAACTATCTTTTTTTACTCACCCTGTATATCTTATGCAAGTAACATGTCTAATTCTCTTCTCACATAGCACATGCTCTTCCCTGGGATGTCCCCTTTTTAATCCCAATCATTCCATTCGGTTCCCGGGATTATCGGGACAATGAGAAGATATCCCATGGACGTCCTGCATGGAACGTCCTGAAGGATTCCCATGTAGGATGTCCACGGGACATCCCAGATGGGACAGGAGGTCCGAAGGAAAACCAATAGACATCCCTTCGTGGTTCCGTTGAATATCCCGTATCCCGGGGTATTAGCGGCCATCTGGATCTCCCGTGGATGTCCCGGGAGCACATTCGGATAATCCCGGGATGTCCCGTCGTCCGTTGCGGGCTCAGTCTCGGATATCCCGTGGACGTACTTGTGCTATGTGGGTTATTATTAAATGTCTTCACCTAAATACGATGATGCTAATATATTTTGTAATTCTGTATTTGTATTCATTCTGTCACTAACCCGTCTTATTTTGATTCAAAATGCAATCATTTACATATCATTTTCGAGCACGGAAACTCGTTTAACACCTAACTTTCGTATCTGTATTTAAACCAATGATCTTTCACTATTGTTGCTAACTTTTGAATCTGGAAATACCGGACACCTTCCTGGTAGGGTTGTCATACGTCCCGGAAAATCCGACACAGTCACTGAATCGAGATCTGCGTCCCGGCGTCCCAAAAATATTTGTTGGGACTTAAATGTCCCGGATTTCATCTAAGAAGAAAGGAAAAGAATATTGTAGTTTCCTTTTTTCATATCATTATTTATATAATTATTCTCATCAACGTATGACTATGGCAATTAAAAAGTTGAAAAAGAAATTTTGAATACATAAAACATGGATTTAATTAAGCTCACGATTTAACTACTTCGACATTGAACGAAGCATTCGTTCCATTATGCCAGAGACAAAAGATGTTACTACTCAATCTTATTGTTATCTTTAGTATTCTGTTTCAATTTGCATCTTGCTTCTAAAATACTTTAATCAATACTCTCTGGTTCTTTGGTAATCTTCCACTGACCATTCAAGAAGAAAAATACTTTGTTTTAATTAATAAAACAGACTAAACGTGTAAAAGGAAATATATCTTGAGTGAGCTAAAAATATACTCTGAAAGCCAAGAAACTTACCAGATCCAGAGAAATTTAAAAAAAATGCTTACTTGGTGGGAAGGAGGAAATCATCTCCTTACGTTTGCTTAACTAGAGAAGAGAAAGTCTACTATTATGCTGCCAAATTGTCTTGAGCCGTGGCAAAAATGCGAACTAAAGCTCACACCCCGGCACACCCACGCGTTGAGCCAATAAGGGTTCAGCAGCTGCTAGGCGAGGGAGCCTTAGCGAAAGAGAGTGGAATTCCTTCAGCCGATAGCAGCGCCTGAAACGGAAGACTAGGTATCAAGTCAATGTGGTATATTTATAAAAATGTCTAAAAATGTGATTACGTAATACTTGGGCAACTCTATTCAGTGGCGTCATTTCAGACTTCCCTTGAGGGGGGGGGGCAAGAGCACCACCGATATAAGACTTTCACGTTTTGTACTAGTATATTAGTAGATAATTTATTAAAGTATATGTATTTCTCAAGCTCTTGGGGGGGGCAGTTGCCCCCTCCTGCCCCCCATAAATGACGCCCCTGACTCTATCTAATGTAAGAAAGTAAATTAGTATATAACACTTCTTTTCATTTTAAGCATTTCAAAGATTCTCGTAATTTAGTAGTGTCCCGTATTTTAATTTTGAAATACGGCAACCCTATCTCCTCGAGTACGTATATTCTTAAGATTGAGACGTCATTGCTCGTCAAAAATATGAACATCCTTAAAAAAAAAAAAGGGGGGGGTTACTTCACATAAAACTTAGCGATTTAGAGTTTGGATTTAATAACTTTACTTACTTTTGGAGCATATATTAACCTTATTTATTTCAGTTTTGGTTGAGACAGCACATGCAATTTTTGTAGTCGACCGTCAATAATACAACATATTTAAAACAGAGAAGGAAATAGGTAGAATTGGCATGCAACTCTATCCATCACGACTCTGGAGCTCACTAAAGAAATAATAAACACTTCTGACCAGAGTATATACACTTGTTTATTAAAAAACTAAATTCCAGTGTAACAGTTTCAACAACGTAACGTTGTCTTCATCAGATGAAGACAACGTTACGTTGTTGAAACTGTTACACTGGAATTTAGTTTTTTAATAAACAAGTGTATATACTCTGGTCAGAAGTGTTTATTATTTCTTTAGAATTGGCAATATAATTATGGCATGCACCGTATATATACTTGAAAAATAAGTCTTACCAGCTTTACTGGGGCTGGTAAGTCTCATAATGAATACATACTTTTACTAGATTTCAATGCATTTTTTAATTGGAAGATGTAGCTGAGGATGAAGCAATGCTAGCTATACACTTGAAAATGTACTTTTGTAGAACTTTAGCAGTTTTGATAAATTCAATAAATTTTTCTGCCTTCAACTCTTCAGCATTACAGTTCGATTTCAAAGTGAATTATAAGCTTTGCTTTAACTATGTTCATAGACAAACTACTTATTTCGTCACTTCAAAATAATATGAATAGTCAGCGGCGTAGCGTAAAGGAACGCCGGTATGCCCGGCATCCCCTGTTAATAAGAAAAATTACGTATTTCATTATATATAAATTGTTTGCTTGTAATTATCACAATTATTTCCACTGCAATCTTCTGGCGCGCTCTCTCGACTTACTTTGACAAGAGGAACCTGCGCATTAGGGTGCATCGAATTTCCACGTTTTTTGAAATCAGCTTACCCTTAGCGAAATATTTTTGCGAAATGGTCTCTATATATCATATATAAAATCGCAGGCCGATCAGTTAATTTCTTTAGGTGCCACTAACGGCATAAAGTTTCAAAAATTTGTTAAGAAATACATTGTTTTAAAAACAAATTATACATATTTACTTTTACGAAAACATTTTACCCTTAGTACGCAGAAATGTACATATTTTACGTGAAAAAAATTTTCAGCTTGATCGGTCAAGTCCTTCAGGGGATACCGGCTTCTTAAAATTTGGACAAAACAACCCAAAAATATATTTTATTCAGTGTTTTGTGAAAAAATCGAGTTTTCGTCTCTTATAAACAGCTAATTAGGTAAAAAAAAAAATGGGGCAATCAAGAAAAAAAAAAAGACTTTACAGTAGATTGAATGTTATCAAATAAGACACATACCGGTAGGTGTCCAGTTTATGTTCGTAGAGCGAAAAAAATAACAAGTAATTATTTTTGTAGAAAGACTCCTTTCGATAATACACCTGCACTGCATAGAATGAAGTCGCCCAAAAGCTAGTTTGTCGTAAAATTAAAAGTGGAGTAGCATCGAGTGAAAAGAAAAAAGTGACTCCTTGTTAGTGTGTCTGGAGATAATATTAGGAATAATTTTGCGTTGCTTTCTAGACAGAAAAAATGGTGTTTGATGTGGAAACTGTTTACGTTGCTCATTGTGTTTAAGTCAAAATACGTGTGCATTTGTGTGCGTTTTTGAAGGATTCTGTCCTACTTGTGCTTGTCGGCAGTCATTGAATGTGACAGTTTGTCATTCCAATGGTGCGGCAAGTTTGTTGAGGTCTTGCGTTGACAAAAGTGCCTGACTGTTCAAAATTGTTTTCGGTGAATAAACTATCAAGTGTCCGTAAAGATGTCACCTAAAGAGAAGTCACGTTTGAATGTAAGGAACTTTGTCCATAATGTCATTGGATCCCCTGTGAAATTCACTTTTAATCAGCTTCCAACAATCGCTGGTGATCTTAAGCAATTCTTATGGGAAAGAGAGGACACGAAATGGGAAGCAGCATCTCAGAAGGTCCACTCTGCTTAGGTGCTAGCTCATTCAGTGGCAAGGAAAGTAATTCAAATTTGGGAAAATGCATCAATCAGCGGTGCAGCTATTTTGAGCGAGCAACGGGTTATAGCGTTGATTTTACATTATCAGAAAAAGGTCCGTCAGCTGCAAAAGTTCAAGGACAAACCCGCTTTTTTTGCTTCCAAAGTTGCAGAATTCCAGGAGTTCGCCAGCAAAACTTTGTTTGATATCGCTTCTTGCAAATGCATCGATCCGGTTGCTTGCACCTCTGCGAGAGAGAAGAAAGTGCCTAAATTAAAGGTTTAATTTTTAATTGACCAGAGAACCACCTGACAGATGGGTATGGCAGGACTTTATAGAAAGGAGACACAGAAACATGTCAAACATATATTGCGAAAAAATCGAGGTCTCAAAAATCAACCAAACCCCAATGAAATTAGTAGTTCCAGAAGACTAAACGATAGTGTCTCTTTACAAAATGAATCGTGAGAAGAGTCAGTTTCCACTGTCGAGTTTCTTCCTGCTCTTAAAAGAAAGAAGACTAGCTCTTCTAAACAAATGATAGTTAGATTGCAGACATTCTCCAATGCAGCATATAGATGTAATATATCAGACCGCAAGGCAGCAATTATCGCTTCGTCGCTTTTGGCAGATATTGGACTGGTTACCCCAGTTCATAAGCAGAAGGTGATCGACAAAAGCAAGATTCGGAGAGAGAAGAAATCCTTAGGAAACGCCATCGTTGAAGAGGCGAGTGCATCGCTTGAATCGACCAAAGTAAAAGCGTTATACTTAGACGGAAGAAAGAATCAGACTCTCACCCTTGATAATAAAGACGGCATCAACCACCGAATCAACCAGAAGATCACTATGTACTGCTACAGAATCCAGGATCGAACTATCTTGGCCACGTCTCTCCTTCATTTGGAAAAGGAGAGAGCATACGGGCTGCCATCACAAAGTTCTTTGTTCATCAAAATATCCCCCTGTCCGATCTGTTTTTTCGGTTGCGACGGTACTGCTACCAACACTGGTCGGAAGAATGGTGCGACGGCATATATTGAGGTCGTCCTGAACGAACCCCTTCAGAGAATCGTCTGCACGAATGAGCTCCCATTTCGACACTTGATTGAATTTATAGACGGCAAGTCTACTGGACCAAATACATTTAGAGAACAAATAGGATCAGCACTTCCAACCTGCGAAGAGTTGCCACTCCAGAATTTTCAGACCGTTCCAGTAGACTGAGACCTCAACTTCACTGAGGATGCATTAAGCACGGGTCAAAAATATTTGCTGAATATCTGCCAAGCGGTTTCTTCAGGAGAATGTCCCGTTGGGTTAGCTCACATGAAGCCTGGTAAAATTCATCAAAAAAGCCAGATGGCTAACTACAGCAAATAGAGTCTTACGTTTGTACTTAGGAACAAAAGAACTTGCTAATGAACTTAAAACTATTGTCCAGTACATCATGATGGTCTACGCGCTACTCTGCTTTGCTGTGATCCGTAATCCATCGTGTGCTGAAGGAGCTCGTCATTTGTGGCACCTTATCACGACTTCTCGCCACATGGAAGCGAAATACAGGAAAATTCATCCAGTGTTCCGTAGAAATGCGTGGTACGGCCATCCTCAGAACTTACTTCTATCAATGTTGACTGACCAAGATGCTAAAATACGAGAACTTGCCTGGAGGATAGTCCTAAAAGCAAGACAAACGACCCAATCTGGTGATCGCGTACCGGTACGAGAATTCGTTGTCCCTGAAATCAACTTAGAAGCGACAAACTATGTTGAAATGATTAATTGGTCAACGTGCACGCTGATGGAGCCACCATTGACAAAACACTTGAGCCTGCAGAAGCTAAGAGAAAATGTAAAGACGGCTCCAATGGCTGATGAATCTATTACATCCTTACCCTCTCACACTCGCGCTGTAGAAAGAATCAAGTTGTGACAGAAACGGTATCAGCGGTATGTGGGCAAGAAGCACAACATAGATTTGTCATAGCAACACTACAATCAAGAAAAAACATATCAGAATTTAATAGAAAAACAATTTGAGGTAAAAGAGTAACAATATGAACTTGCACTACCATACAATATGAACTTGCACTACCGTACATTAGTATATACAGGTGGGCACGTGGGCGGACCTCAAACTGCAGCCACCTCCTCGTGGTGAGTTCTGGGTTATTTCCAACATTAAGGGGGCAGAATACTAAATATTTTTTGAAAAGCTAATAAGTTTTTTTTGCCCGTTTTTCGTAAGTGAAAAGAGGTAATGAAATGTAACTTACCACAATAATAGATAATGTTATTCTACATCCGAAAATACGAATCGGAAGAATTATCAGTGTTGTCACCCATAGAAATTACAATGTGTCCAAAATTTGAATTACCCAAAAATCTAGGTTAAGGTAACAACTAGAAAAATTAACTCAACGGTAGTTGATTATTATCATGTTGTCTTGGTTCCTTGTTTGCTACTTTTTAAATAATGTTTGTATTTATTTCGTAATAACTTATTTATTTCGTAATAACTTCTGTAAGCTATTACAAAATAAATACAAACATTATTTAAAAAGTAGCAAACAAGGAGCCAAGACAACATGATAAGTAATCAACTATCGTTGAGTTCATATTTCTAGTTGTTACCTTAACCTAGATTTTTGGGTAATTCAAATTTTGGACACACTGTAATTTCTATGGATGGCAACACTGACAATTCTTCCAATTCGTATTTTGGGATGTAGAATAACATTATCTATTATTGTGGTAAGTTACATTTCATTACCTCTTTTCACTTACGAAAAACGAGCAAAAGAAAATTAGTTAGCTTTTCAAAAATATTTAGTAAGCTGCCCCCTTAATGTTTGGAAATAATCAAAGAGCTGCAGATGTAAAACAAAATATTTCTTATCTAATTAACGATACAGAAGAATCACAAACAATGCAACTTAATTTTTAAGAAATAAAAAAAGTAGGGACAAAATTGTCCATATTTTAAGTCACTGGTAGCACCCGAATGACTTGACTCATCAAGCTGAAATTTTTTTCACGAAAATATAGACTTTTACAAAAACAAAACCACATAGGATAACCATATTTTATAAAAATACATATTTTACATTTTTAAAAATAACATTCATTTTTTTAAAAAAAAAAAAATTCGGCCGGTGGTGGCACCTAAAGATATTGACCAATCGACTTGCAATTTTTTACATGTTATATGGAGCCCATTTCGCAAGAAAATATCACTAAGGGTAAACTGATTTCAAAAAAAGTGGAAATTCGATGCACCCTACTGCACATGCGCGTCGCTCAGATGCACATTTTCTGTCTTTCCTCCTGTCGTATGCTATTTTCCTCGGGCTTCCAGGCCTACTAAAAGCATCAGGGTTTTCTTCTGTTTTCTGTTGAATGCGCATTCTCAATACTTTCCTTCTCACTCCTCCTCATCCCTTGTAACCCTACATTTGCTTTAGATACACGCTGGCATATTCAAGTATTTCCAACTGTATATATTTTGAACTAAGCTATAGTTTCTGAGCAGAACGTACGAGCCCTAATATAAAGAAAATAAAACAAAACGGAAATGGTTAGTTCAACGCATTTTTGAAGCATACCGGTTATGTAAATAATAGTATTAAAATAGTTATGCCTTAATCGTAAATAAATGCACCGTAATTGTAATCTTCTTCGTAAAGGGGCTCACAGACACAGGCATAAATTTAAAGCATTCTGTAGAATTACGGTCACCGATCTGGTAGGACAAGAGAGCCACCACTCCCCGTCACTCGCAAAGATTGTGCCAGGGCCCTTCAGTCACTGGCACAAATCTCGGGGACATAAGGGGAACATGTCCCCTACAATCTTGTCCCCCCCCCCAATAATCCGATTTGAGATTGTGATGATGATGATTTCTATCCGACTGCCACAAAGGAAACTGATGTCCTTTGACTTGTTTCATTTTTAAAAAAGAATCGTATTTTTTAATATTTCATTGTCATGTAGTCTATTTTCAACTATTTGTTTAATTCCTGTAACAATTCCTATAATGCTATTGTGGTAATCATAATTTTGCTCAGATAAGAGTATTGTTGCGCAAAATATAGGCATGATTGATTTTCTTTCATAGTTTTGGGGAAGTCATTATTTGTATTGTTGTAAAACAAATGTCCTAAAATTTTAATGTGGATCATTGTGGATACGTAAGTAGAAACATGTCAATTATTATTATGCATATATTCAAATTTCAGGATGTGCTCACGGCACTGAGTTGTAATAATGATATGTACCACTATTTCATCTACATCATTTGGTATATAATATACGAGTACAACAGGTTTACCTCAGAAATCTGATTCATCTACTGTAATATGAGTCTCTTCTCCCCTCCCCCCACAATAAGCCTTAAAATGTGCCTTCCTGCCGATGTTATAGACAACTCTGCTCCCCTAATCCTCCACAGCATTTTTTCAACTTCATAAACATTTTGAACATCGTTAAAAAAAGGAAAGGATTATGGGAACAGTTTTACCCATCCCACGAACGTTGAAGACAGATTTGCACCCTTCACTTCAGTATATGGATACACAAAAAAGGCTCCCAGAGTTGGTTTAAGTGCTTTGTATTTACATCTTCAAATGATATATACACTCAGGCCAGGCGTCTGAGTTCCGGACCCAAGATGACAAATTTCTAGGGGCGATATATATATATATATATATATATTTTTTTTTTTTTTTTTGAAAGAACGAGATTGACGTGTGGTATGTGGAGAAAAAAGCCGCCCACGAGAAAGAAATGAAGGGAACGATACTGGAAACAATGTTTATACAAAAGTGGGGCCTACTTTTCTCGTCACAACGGTAGTGGCAAGAAGGAGCTGAGACAATTGGTTATTAAATTCTAACGTAATCCACGCATTCGCTTCTCTATGCCCCACTAGACCTCCGATTAGGGGGGCTTCCTCCTAAATTTTGTATAACCCTATATTTCCATTCGGAATAGCTATGTATTGCTGCTTGCAGTAGTACTATATCGCACAAATGACTAACTTTGGCATCCCCCTTTCGGAATATCACGCTACGCTACTGATGAATAGAACAGTAAATAGAAAAAAAATACCGGACATTAACTATTGGTTTGGAGGTCGTACAAGGTACCAGACAAGGAGATCGAATACCGAAACTGTCCTGCAACCCTATCTTTAACTTATATTGCAACGCTTTTAAAAATGCAATAAATATTGATAAGATAAGAATTCATAGATGACTCTGTAATTTTAATGTACTCAATTATCTATTTATCTAACATAGGAATAAAATTTAAAGAAAAATTTATTTACATAAAATTACAATTTTCTTACTCGTTAAAAATGAATTAGAATAAAAATAAGCTATCAAAATGCTTATCTTGTAGTTAAGATCCAGACTTACAGTACCATCCATAAGACCCTAACACAAACAAAAGTATCCAAGATACAGGAATTTCTTGAAAATACATACGTATATTATTTTCATTTCTGATATTGTCAATACGAAAGCAATACCAAAACCAATTAAAAAGAAGAAAAAATTCAATTTTGAAACTTTTTATTTGTTTATCTTTATAGTGCCGGATCTAGCCCGGGGCCGGAGGGCCTAGGACCCACATAGTAATAATGAGAAATTGGTCAAAATGAGATGAGTCCAGGCCCGTGCTGGCCCACCGGGACGTGTCCCGGTGCGCCCTCCGAAATATCACACTATAAATAATGGTACAAGTTTTTAGTAATAAATTCTTACAGTTTTGTTGGTAAAGAACCCGTGAAAGATGCAGTGCGCCCAGTGCCTGTTGTGTTGACAATAAATAAATAAATAAATAAATAAATACATTAGGCGCCCTTCCGAGACCACATCAAAGATGAACGATTTTATTTACTCTTGTGTATAGCATAGTTCTCTACAATAAATACACACAGTTACTGTTGGCGAAGAACCCGTGAAAGGTACAGTGCGCCCTTTACATAAGGCGCCCTACGAAACATCACATTATAGATAAGTGGTTTTAGTTATCCTGTATACCAGGTTTGTTTAATAAATTCAAATACTGACTGGTAGTACAGTACCTGTGAAGAATACAAGGCGCCCTTTACATTAGATGCCCTGCGAAGTATCACATTTTTTTTTTAAATTATTTTATTCTTCTGTATTTCAGTTTTGTATTATAAATTCATACAGTTGCTATTGGCAGAGAACAGGTAAAGAGTATAATCACTTACAAAAATATTATAAAGTTATATAGCTATAAAACGAAACAATATGGTACATCAAGAATAGTTCGGATAGTCAAACGTACGATGCATTTATGTAATCCTATACTGACACTAGTCTCTAATTTACGATTTTTACGGCATCGAAGCTTTCACAGTCTTAATGTGCATCCACATATGTGAGCATATTGATTATTCCTGTGTGTTTTGAAGCAGTGTTCGGATAATCAGTACCTGATGTATTTCTGAAATATAGCTGTATTAATTTCCGTAAAATGTGGTCTTTCTGTCATCACAGCACGGCGCGTCCTGAGGTTGTGGATCGAGGAGAAGGCCTCTGGGATATAGAGGTTAGCTGCGAATATTCTGAGTAAACAGTCGCAGACAGACAAGGGGTGATAATCCAGCTTGAGATTTGGTTGTGAGGCTAACAACCTCATCCTGTAAAAAAAGGATTGTTCAGATAAGTTCGCAGAATCCTCAGATCAGAACTGATAACTTGGCACGAACTCAGCAAAGTGAAATCGACATGAGAGTGGAACATGGAATATAAGAAGTCTCTATAGGGCAGGCGCGTTAAAATTTGTAAAAAATAAGTTTAGAAATAGAGGTTGGACCTAGTGGGACATCAGGAAGTTAGATGAGAAGGAAATGGAGAAGTCAGGTCGGGAAATGTTACGTTCTTTTACGGGGAACAAATCAAAAATTACCAAGTAGAAACAGGGCTTTCCGTTCACAAACGAATACGTAATATCAGCAATTACATAAGTTGAATTTGTTAATGGTATATTTTCTTTTACTTCTCTTAAGGGTCGGTGGTGTAATATTATTTTAAATGCACATGACCCAACAGAAAATAAGGATGGCGATTTTAATAAAATGCAGTTTTTACGAAAGAATAGAACGGGTATTTGATCATCTCCTGCAATACCATATGAAATTCTGTTAGGCGGTTTCAATACGAAGGTAGGACCAGAGAGTATTTTCAAACCGATTATAGGGAATAAATGTTTGCATAAGAAAGGTTGTGACAACGGCGTTAGACTCGTGAACTGTGCAATATCCAGAAACCTTGTCGTGAAGATTACAAAATTCCAACATCGCGACATTCATAAATATACTTGGACTTCATCAGATGGAAAAACACATATTCAAACTGATCATGTTTTAGTAGACAGAAAAAAACAGTCTAGCACAACTGATGTTCGATCGTTCAGAGGAGTTGATTGTGACAGTAAGAGAGAGACTATCGTTGAATAAAGGACATATTCAATATCTGAAAACGAAGCGGTTTATTTTTTTTTTAAAAAATAGAGGAGAGTCAGGTGAGAGGGGGGGCCAGATTGAAGTGTCGAATAGATTCTCGATTTTAGAAGGTTCGGCGTGCACTAGTGTTCACGATACTTGGTTGAAATTAGAGATAACATTAAAAATTCAGCAAAAGAAATATTGGAGCACGCAGAAATACGTAGGAACAAACCATGGTTCAACCAGGAATGTACTAAAGTAGCAGAGAAGAAAAAACAGAAGAAACTGCGTTGGCTACAAAATCCGAACGAAATAACTACATAAAATTTCATTGTCATCTGGCAGTGACTTCTAAAACTTTTAGAACAAAGAAACGCGACATTTGAAAGTTAAAATTAATTAACTTGAAGATAATAGTGAAAACAAAAACATTCGGGGCATGTATAAATGCATCAACGAACTTAAGAAAGGCTATCAACTTCGTGCTTATATATTAAAGAAACCTAAAGGAACAGTTCTCACTGATACAGATAGCATCTTAAATAGATGGAAAAATTTCTTTGACGATTTGCTTAACACATAGCCAAAAACTAATGCGCGTGGAGAAAGTGAAATGCATGCAGCATAACCGTATATTCCAGAACCTAACCAGACAGAAATAGAAATCGCTATTTAAAAAATAAACACACATTTCCGGGTGTAGACGAAATTCTGGTTCACTTAATTTTAGCTGGAGGGGAAAAATTGTAGAGCAAGATACACAAACTCATTCTCATTATCTGGAACAAGGAGGAATTACTACAGGATTGAAGAGAATCAATCATTGTTCCAGTTCAGAAGAAAAGCAACAAAACAGATTTAATAGTTATCGAGGCATTTCTCTTATGTCAACATTCAATCAATCCTCTTAAACATTGTATTAGCAAGATTGACTCCATACGGTACGGAGAAGAAATTATTGGAGATTATCAAAACGGATTTGGGTAAAATCCATCAACTATCGACCAGATATTTACCATTCGACTAATACTTGAAAAGAAATGAGAGAATACAACATCCTGGCACATCAATTATTGACTTTAGACTGGTAGGAGGGAAACATTGTACAACATGCTTACAGAATTTGCAGTACCGAAAAAGGTAGATTAATTAAGATATGTTTAAATGAGTCCCAAAGTAAGGTTCGAGTAGAGAAATTCTTGTTCACGAGCTTTCACGTTGAGAATTACCTGAAACAAGGACATGCGTTGTCGTCATTATTAGTTAACTTTGTTCTAGAGAACACGATAAGGAAAATCAAAGACAGCAATCAGGTCCTAGAGCTGAATTGTACTTGCCAGGTTATGCCGTATGCTGATGATGTAAATTTAATAAGTAATGACAGAATAATAGAAAGGAATGCAGGAATCTTAATTAACGCTTGCAGGGATATAGGCTTAAAAGTAAATGCAGAGAAAACTGAATAAATGGAAGTTTGTCGGGATCGTAACACTGCATTTTATGAATGCGTTAAAATACCAAATAATATTTTCTTTCGACAAACTGGATACTTTCAAATATCTTGGATCATTATTAACAGAACAAAACCATAATCACAAAAAAAATTGATGTCAACTAAAAGCAGGGATTTCGTGTTATTATTCAGTTAAAAATCTTTTGTTGTTGCTAATTCTGTTGAGGAATTTGTAGCTCAAAATATAAAACGATGCCTGTTGTGCTGTATGGTTGCGAAACATGATCACTGACTCTGAGGGAATATCGCAGACTGATGAAAGTATTTGAAAACAAGATTCTTAAACCAATATTTGAACTCCAAAAGGAACGGGAATGGGGAAAGGCGGAAACTTCATAAGGAGGAACTGCATAATTTTATACCGTTTACCAAACATTGTTAGGGTCATCAAGTCTAGGAGGCTCAAATGGTCATTTTATGTAGCCAGAATGGAAAAAATTAGAAACGCTTTCGAAGTTGTAACTGGAAATTCAAATAGGACAATAACCGTTAGGAAGACCGAGGCGCAGATGGGAGGACAATATTAAAATGGTTCTCGCAGAGATTGAAATATAAAATAGACACTGGGTTCAGTTTCTAAGGACAAAAATCAATGGAGAGCTTTTGTAAACGCGGCAATGAGCCTCCTGCGTCCATAGGCGTGCTATATTAAGTTGTTGATGCATTTAGCTTCTTTTTATTTGACAGAAATGTTATTACAGGAACTAAAAAGTTTTTCTGTAGTAAAGAGGATTTCGATTCGAGGTTAGCTATTTACGTTAGTACTAAAACAAATTTGGTGATGATTTTGATAAATGGCACCCATACTTTCTTTCAAAGTCTCTCTCTTTCTTTCTCTCTCTCTCTCTCTCTTTCTCTCTGTATATATATATTCTCGTTTGTTAGGCGCCCTTTTAGTAGACTTGTCCACCGCCCTCATTAGTATCCCAGCATGGCCCTGGATGAGTCAACAAAACTGGAGATCTATGTGTGATGCTCTACCTCCGGATAACTTGGTGTAAGTCAATTCTAAACGTGAGTTGAATAATAGCGTCTTGTGTACTATTAGTATAAGTGATTCATACTTATGCTTCGTAAAATTAAAAATCGCCTCCTAAGAATCTGTGTTTTCTTGTCTAATATTGTTTCTCCCGCGCAGTCTAGATATATTTTTGAAAGTTTATAGTAAACTCATGATGATACCTATCATAGTTTGTATTCTGGTCCCCCCCCCAGTTTTTACCCTCTAGATACGCCTCTATTATCTTTCCGTGTTTGCTCTTGCACTGCTGGTTGTGCAGATTGGTTTGATATCTGTAACGTTATTTTGTCGGGGAGAAGGGAGAAAATTGTCCACCGTTAAACGTTTTCTTATTAGTAATACAATTTATCAAAAAAGCATGGGTTTCTCAAACTTAGGAGAGTGGGCAGGAAGAATTTCCATCTCTGCCCTTCCCCCTAAAAATGCTCCTGATTTGATCAGTTGAAATTTAGCGTCCAGCCCAGTACCGAAGCTATATGAGACGAGGACTTAAATGTAAATGTATGATAAAAGCAATTTGTAGTTGACATTCTGACGTTCGTTGGAAGAGGTAGCTGTGTAGGAAAAACTGAAGATGCAAGACGGAAAACTGATGATATTTTCGTGTTAAGTGGTGCTAAATTAGTACAGAACACCACATATTTTCCATGTTTCAGAATTCATGTAGAACTGTGTAATTTAACACGTGTTACAGCGTCTTTTTATATTTGATCTAGAAGGAATGAAAAGTAAGGTTGCAAACCCCAAGTTACCGATCCATGATTACCATACTCCGGCAGAGACCAACCTAAATCCGGTATTCTCTTGAAATTTATATAGTGCTTAGTAATTCTCGGCCCCGCCTATGTCAGATCGTTCAAACTTCGTGCTGAGGTACCATCTACACACAACATCTCTTTCCGGGACAAGTGGCATGCATTAATCATTCGAGACGTATACCAGAACCTTCCTTTCTTCCAAAGTAGGATCGCTCTAATCCATTATTTTGGTCAATCTCAAATATCTTTCTATATCAGCTGAGGTACCATTTGTTCTACGGAACCCAATAGCACAAGATAGTAGCCCATTTGGGAGGACAGCCGAAGTCTCACTTCCCTAGTATGGGGTCCAATGTCACCATCTCCTCCCATGTCATTCACCGTAACACATTATTCAATGAGGAAGAGCAATACAATCGTACGGTGATGTTTTGAGTGTGCGCCCAAACGCCTCTGGTTTGGGGGAGAAGAACGGGAAGATGGATAATAGAAGAGTCTGGAGCCATCATGGAATCGGAGGATTCCATTTCCTGCATTCAGAAGGGCTCTAGCAAAATCTTCTGACGAGAGATTTGTTAACGCAGCTTCACTAAATCGATGAAAATTAGTCAACTAGGACCAAGATAATCGATTTCAGTGCGAATCAAGCGTAGATTGACATCCAGATTATCTACTCTACCTTCGAATGAGTGGCAATGGTTTCATAAACTAATAACGACCTCACTGTAATAAAGCCTGAATTCAAATCAAGGGTGACATATCATCTTAAAACCCACGTATGTGGAGGTTATGTGATTAGTGGATGATATATCATCAACAATATGGTCACAGTGCGGACGCAAGCAGATTGTAATAAGTAGGTGTTTTTATATGTCGCTTGGACGAAGTGGCATTATGATAAGAAGGTGGAACGAATTAATGAAAATAAGCGAAAGTGCGAGCTTTTTCAATGTCAGTTTCAAGTAAATGATCATGATAGATAATTCTTTTCAGTTATAGTTTCAACAAGTTAATGGAATATACAGGGTGTCTCAAAAGTCCCCTTGATCAGAGTTAGAACAAAATGTAAAAAGAAAAAACTCTCTAAATATGATGTTTCCAATCTAAAGTGAAGGATTTTTTTTTTAAATCGAACGAGCCGTTTGGACTGTACTCTCTTAATGCGCCCAATGTTAAATGAAAATGCAACGTTGCCATTTACCTGGACCCAAAACACAAGTAAATGAAGTTACTGTTTGAAATGAGGGCTGGCAATCGACATGTTAGCGTAAAATACAGGTGTCTATTGTCTTACAATTTCCATAGTGAGGGAAAAGTTTGGAAAAACTCAACAAAGCAGCTGTAGAGTTTATTTACACCTGGAATCTTTCGATGGCAAACCTCTTTGAACTTTGAATTCAGACTTGGAAGGAGGAAATAACTTGGAGATTGGAAATTCTGATAGCACGTGATTATAACGATTGAATCAAGTTTCTTGTTCAAAATAGCCTCCAAACGCATCAGAACTCTTATTCTATTGATGCCTGTCCCACAACGAAAAAAATTTAGAAAATGGGTACAAAAATGAATTGCCATAACAATAATTCAAATATTTACATTTCAATTGTACTTAAGTATGTTTACGCGAAGTGATTTGTCTCATGAAAGAGAAGAAGGTATGGAGGCCGGAGTGAGAGGATTCATTCGGGGAAGTAATGCTTCCGGAAGTAGGAACTAAATACACAGTTCTGATTTGTTGGCGTTATCCGTTTCTTGGCCCGTTGCTTACGTATAGCACAAATCAAACTCTTACTCCTGTCGATCCTCGTACCCGAGCGTGCTAACGCAACATGCTAGTAATGAAATCGCTTTTGGCATGGGTTCAAACCCGGCCCAAGGAAAGCTTTTTTCATTTTTCATAATTCTTTTTCCACTAAAATAAGATGAAAATGATACTCAAGAAAGGATTTACTTACTTTTGTGTAGAAAGATTGTTATTGTAGCAGTAGTAGTAGTAGTAATAGTAGTAGTAGTAGTGTAGTAGTAGTAGCAGTAATAGTAGTAGTAGTAACGGGTTAGAAGTCCCGCAGAGCTAGTTTTACTTCACCTTGAACCCCATAATATAAATGTTGTGACCAACTTAAAACAGCTGGCTACAGTAGCGCGTAAAACAGTGGCTAGGGTAGCGCGTAAAACAGCTGCCTAGGGTAGCTCGCGAAAAAAAGTTACTTTCGGGAGTGTTACTCTCTCGAGCGAGTCGTGGAATGACCATGAGTGAGCGGTGACAGATGAATAGAAGTTGTTTGGCGGCTAAGTCGTAGGGTGGAATTGTTTTGCAATCACATTTTGTTCACGTTATTCATTTAACCCTTTCACTCAGTGGCGGCTGGTACTATATGTTGCATGGTTGTGCAACCGGATATTTTTTTAAATACTAAAAATATTTTTAAGTGTTTAAGTAGTTTATCAGTAAAAAATAAACCTTTGCTCTTGAGCGCAAAACAGTATTGATGCATTTCTGAAAAAAGTCAATTAAAAAACGGAAAGAAAGAGAGAGATTTACCTTTCCAGTGGCAGCGAACGTTGCCACTGGAAGCAGTAACATTGAGCATATGGCAGCGAGCTCCTATCTCTTAACATGGGGAAGTGGATTTATTCTTGCAATGCTCCTATCTTCCCGTATTGGTCCCTTACGGTTGCATTTTTTCCGCAACTGGTCAGCTTCTGTAATAGTTACGAATTCCTCCGCTTAGCAGCGCTTGACTCAGTTGATAGGGTGAGGAAGATACAGACGCGTGGAAGAAAGAAGTTATTCACAAAACATAAACTCGCAAAGAACAAATATAAATCTGGTGGTAGCAGGGACGGATCCAGGCTGAAAGTTTGGGGGCGGTCATTCGAAGTCAATAGATTTTATTTAACATTTATAATACAAAGGTGAAAATTCTTGGGACAAGATTTATTAAAAAAAAATCATATTCTGGGAAGGGGGGGTCAATCGAGTCTCCAAGAAGAAAATGTCTTACTACGGGTCTAATTCCTAGCTCTGTGTCCTTCGTGCACATGATTCCGTGTTCGATTTCCGGCGGAGAGCATAAATTAATATCAAATCATTCACTTCCAATACTCACTGTTAAAAATATTTTCTTAAATCTTGAGAAACCGTTTCTTATCTGTGCACCGAGAATATATTTTCTTAGAAACAAGAATTTGAAACTCTAATGAGAAATGAAGAAAAGTAGATGAGGTTGTATAAAGCAAAACGAGAAAATATACTGTTACTTTCCTAATGAATGAGAATTACCAAATCTCATTTCTAAGAAAATATTGTCTTGGTGCACAGATAGGAAGCGATTTCTCAAAGTTAAGAAATTATTTTTAATAGTGCTCGTCTTCTTTAGCCTAATTTGCTGGAATGTTAAACTTTTTTTTTTTAATTTTCAAAGGAAAACATCTTAGATTTCATGCTTCTTTACAGACAAAAAAATACGTGGTTCCTGAAAATGGACTTTTTGTTCCGTATATTTATACAAAGAAATGCTAACAAAATGCATATTGTCGGAGGAGAGAGGTGTTTCTGGACCCCAAAGAAAATAAAGCGGAAAATATTTGCGGTAGCGATGCTTTCTATTCAGAGAAACTAGGCGAGCAGCATTTCAGATTTCAATAAAGTCATAGAAAAATTTGAAGCCCGAAAGATCGAAGAAAGACCTTCCATTCTAAAATAATGCATAGTTTATATAATTAAATAATTTTGTTTAACTTCGTGCATGCAATTTTCTTGCTTTTTTTTCTTCTTTTCGGATTAACGCCATCATTCATGGCTTACAGCACATACTATATATTCGATTTATTTCGTATCCAATAACATGAGTGTAGAGGTTTTGTATATAAATAGTGTATAAATGTACATTGATAGTGGTTGTTTGAAAAAAAGGAAATAGCTTATATATTAAATTAATATTCGAGAAATAATTTAATCAATAATATACAAATAGAGCTTAAAAGACTTTCCTCTTCATATTTCCTGAATATTTCTTGGATAGGACTCAAGAATGCTGGGGGAGGGGAACACTTGCGCGTACCTACATACCTTTGATATTGCAACATTGCAACCGGTGCTTGTACAGACTACGAGACGCTACTGCTTTCACTATCACTGGGTCATACGTGTCCCATGATATATTCTGAGAATTCAGTAGTAAATTATCGCATGTTATTGGTATGAATCATGTCCCATTGGTAAATAGAAGCCTGCTAATATTTTACAGAATTCTTTATAATTACATATTTCACTTGTAGTTCGGATTGTTGTCAAGTTTGATTGTTAACTCTTTGCTCACTAGATGTCTCCCTGTTTATTGTTCAATATGGTAACTGTTTCACGTTTTATTTTATGTATTTTTAGTGACTTTTCCGTTTCAATGTTTTCAAACTATTTATTTTATACATAAAGCATGTACTCAGGAGGGACATGTTTTTTTTAGCTACTTTTTATATTCGGGACAATTATGTCCCACTGGTATTTTTATTTATCCCAATTATTGTAAAAACAATACCTATTTATGAAGAAATGTTTCGATCATCGAGGAAAAATGAGTTAGTGGTGTACGAAGTCGTAAATGCAAGCAAGATGCAAATGAACTTCAAAGATTTCTTAACGACTCTGACGTTGACTGTGTAAGTGATGATGCCATAACTGATGAAGATTATTAGTTAGACAGCAGTGAAGGTGAAAGTGGAGATAATGGAACAGATGAAAGTGAAGAACAATATGCTAGCGATAAAGAAGTGGTTCCATGTACTAAATAAAGAGCTAGCAATTTGGAATAATACTACCGAAATGTAAAATATCTGTAATCATAAATACGAACCAGGCGTTTTTCTGACAATATATCATAATGGAAAATACAAGATGATCATTCGTTTCACTACCACTGAGACATGTAGCCCACGTAAAAATACCAGTGGGACACATGTCCCAACCCTCCCTACGTTGAAAAACGAAACAGCGGATATATTAATATCTTTCAACCCGAAAAAAATTGTAGTAAAAGAGTTAAATTTAAAATCCCTTTTCCGCAGTACCAAACTACTCCATTCATAATATCAATTCATTTATTAGTATCACTTGTTTGTCGCGTAAGTGGTAGAGCGTTCACCTCTGGTGCATCTGGTCCCGGGTTCAAATCCTGCTCTCGCCAAGTGAACTTTGTGGTGGACAAACACCGTGTGCGTGGGTTTTCTCGGGGTTCTCCCGTTTCCTCCCACTTTCTTTATTCCACCATTTCATTCATTTCTCATAATCACCGTCTCCTTAGCCTAACCGGTATAACCGTAGGACGTAAAACGCAAAGATTTCATTTTTTTTTTTGTTTGTCGCGTGTAGTTAGTGAGTATTTCTTCCATGAGTAATTCCATAGTTAATAATGCACACTTCTTAATGTTGATTTTACGTCAATATTTCACCTACATGTTGAGCGTTTATATAAATAAGTTTCTCTATTATTATTCGTTTATAAATTAATATATTTTATCGATTAATTTTCCAAAAATTGGCACTCTGGGACACAAGCAGGGCCTACCTTGCACGAATAATGAGATAGAGCCCCAAAATATTGTTGTTTACCTATACGTTTAACATATACTATCAGAATACCCGTTCTTCACATAGGGAGAATGCGTTTCATTTTGGACAAAAACTACACCAATCAACTTAGAGACCAAAAAAAAACTATAAATTCGACACGAAGATCGGTCATTTTCAATTATTTTTTTATATCTACCCCTTCCTTCAAGTTGCGAGATTGAATTTAGGTTTAAATGGGTTCGGAAGTGTCACTCTTCAACTTAACGACACTAAAGACTATGGATTCGGTCTAATATCTATCATTTTTAATTATTTTTATATATCTCCCCTTCCCCTTCACCAAGCTAAGGGGTTGTATTAGAATTTAAATGGCATCTGAAATGTCACTGTTCATCTCAGCGACCCTGAAAAATATGGATTCTACACTAATATCTGTCATTTTCTATCACATTTATATATATCAACCTTTTCCCCAAGTTGCGGGGTTGAATTTAAATTTAAATGGCATCAAAAATGTCACTCTTCATCAACAGCGACCCCGAAATCCATGGATTCGGCACTAAATATCGATCATTTTCGATTTCTTTTATATATTTACCTCCCCTCCGAAAGCCCTACGTTGCGTCCTCAAAAAGAAATGACAAAAAATTATCCCAGGCCCGAACCTCATCTATTTTGAAGATTTGATCGAGATCAGTCGGGTGTTTGAAGAGCTATTAAGTCACAAACATAGTCACTTTCATTTATATATATATATATATATATATATATATATATATATATATATATATATATATATATATATATATATATATATATATATATGTGTGTGTGTGTGTGTGTGTGTGTGATCAAAAGTATCCGGACACCTGCCTGAAAATGACTTACAAGTTCGTGGCGCCCTCCATCGGTACTGCTGGAATTCAATATGGTGTTTGCCCATCCTTAGCCTTGATGACAGCTTCCACTCTCGCAGGCATACTTTCAATCAGGTGCTGGAACGTTTCTTGAGGAATGGCAGACTATTCTTCACGGAGTGCTGAACTCAGGAGAGGTATCGATGTGGTCGGTGAGGCCTGGCACGAAGTCAGCGTTCCAAAACATACCCAAGATATTCTATAGGATTCAAGTCAAGACTCTGTGCAGGCCAGTCCATTACAGGGATGTTACGGTCGTGTAACCACTCCGCTACAGGCTGTGCCGTATAAACAGGTGCTCGATCGTGTTGAAAGATGCAATCATCATCCCCGAATTGCTCTCCAACAGTGAGAAGCAAGAAGGTGCTTAAAACATCAATGTAGGACTGCGCTGTGAGAGTGCCACGCAAAACAACAAGGGGTGCAAACCCCGTCCAAGATAAACACGACCACACCATAACACCACCACCTCCGAATTTTACTGTTGGCACTACACACGCTGACAGATGACGTTCACCGGGCATTCGTCATACCCACACCTTGTCATTGTGTACCGTGATTCGTCACTCCAAACAATGTTTTTCCACTGTTCAATCGTCCAATGTTAACGCTCCTTACACCAAGTGAGGCATCGCTTGGCATTTACCTGCGTGATGTGTGACTTATGAGCAGCCGCTCGACCATGAAATCCAAGTTTTCTCACCTCACGCCTAACTGTCATAGTACTTGGAGTGGATCCTAATACAGTTTGGAATTCCTGTGTGATGGTCTGGGTAGATGTCTGCCTATTACACTTTACGGCCCCCTTTAACTGTCGGTGGTCTCTGTCAGTCAACAGACGAGGTCGGCCTGTACGCTTTTGTGCTGTACATGTTCCTTCACGTTTCCACTTCATTATCATATCAAACAAAGTGTACCTAGAGATGTTTAGGAGTGTGGAAATCTTGCGTACAGAATTCTGACACAAGCAACACCCAATCCCCTGACCACGTTCGAAGTTCATGAGTTCCGCGGAGCGCCCCATTCTGCTTTCTCACGATGTCTAATGGCTACTGAGGTCGCTGATAATGAGTACCTGGCAGTAGGTGGCAGCACAATGCACTTAATATGAAGAACGTTTGTTTTGGAGAGTGTCCGAATACTTTTGATCACATAGTATATATATGTACTGTTACATACCACATAGTACTGTTACGTACCAGGTTGTCTCTATTGTTATTCCTCTTTTCCTAACGGTAACACACATACTCCTAACAATGACACACACATTTCTAACAATGACACCTCATACAGGGTGGCCCAGAAGTAGGTATACAGTACCGTACTGATCAGCTCATTGCATTTTATATTATTATTCATCAGGTAGACTTAGTTTCTTTATTATTTGTTCTTAATGTGATTTTACTTACATCTTAAACCTAGAAGAGGCGAATCAAATAAACCCATGAACTAGAATGTTATACTTGATAAATGCAGGGGTGTATACCTCCTTTTGGGTAACCCTGTATTCTTAACAATGGCACACATAGTCTTGACAGTAAGCCTATACGTAGAATCCACGGAGCGGCATCATTTAGGGGGCAGATGGGGGCAATTACCCCCCTGAGTTTGAGATTTATATTGATTTTATCAATAGAATAGGAGTAAATCAGTGAAAAACGCGAAATTTTACTTACATCAAGCGGTCTTGCCTCCCCCAAGCAAAATCTGAAATGACGCTCCTGCGATAACAATGTAACGATAACCCTGTATTCTACATTGCGATAGAGAACTATGAGCCATCGAAAATCCCTTTGAAGAAATGGCATCTCCTAACAAATATTCGAGACCATAAGAACTCAATTTTTGAGACTATTCTTAGCTTCCTGGTCAGTACAATCTTTTTTTTTAATACTTTCTTTTCTCCTTCATTCGAAGTTCCGTCTCTCTTCTTCTTCCATTCTTTTCTCCTTTCTTTTGCAGCAGAGGAAGCGAAGAAGGAAGCAGCAGTACTGGATTCGATAACAGGGCACGTGCCCGTTCACTGCCATGGAACACACGTTCGCAGTCCCTCTTTCTTTTTCTTTCTTTTTTTTTCCAAGATCCGTTCTCATCCTCTGTTTCCCATCCTTCCAACGACTACTTTTTGATATCGTTTCTAGGCTAATCGCTATTCAGGTCACAAGAGAGTAACACCATCCTATATTCTCCCTTGGGATGAGGTGAGAGTGGGTTGTGAAATGGCAGTGGAGGCAAAAGGATATCGTACACCGTGTCACCTTTCCCACATGGTAGCCGACTGAACTATAGGATGGGACCAGCCAAACTTCTATAGTTTCTCCTACCCCTACCCTATCTTCCCTGTTTTCCACTTTCGGTTACGAGATTCATGATAGCAATCCGAAAACAAATCCCACACAAAAGCCACACAAGAAACAAAAGAAATATTACCCTCCCTACAGAAAAAAAAGAAAGAATGAAAACACGAAGAGCACAAAATAAAAAAAAGAAAAATAAAAACGAGATAGAAAGCCAATAAAAAATTGTCTTCGATAACGTAGCCACGATAGGCGTGTAACCAACTAGTCTTACTTTAAGCCCTATCAAGGCTGACACGATGTGTCACTAACATAGCTCAACAAAGAAATGGTTAGGCTTCTTCAGTATAAATGTGTTCAAATATATATAGAACTTTTTCTAATTTCACATCCACACACAACTGCACACATTTTCACGTATACATACACAGCATTAGCGCCGAGTTTTCTAAGTTATGTAGTGTTGGTGGTATTAACATTAACATTATGGCAGATACGATACGTGTTTCTCCCATTTTAGGCTTAAACGACAAGGGATTTAATCCAATTCTGTTACTATAAGTTTATATTTGCAAACGAGCATTTACTAAAACTTAAATGCTCCTACGTTAACAAAATATATATCATCTTGTCATTTTTCATATAATTTCTCCACATACTTTTTCACCAAAACGGCTGAAATGAAATGAAATTTTTAAGTTTTCCGTCCCACGGTTATGCCGGTTAGGCTAAAGGAGACAGTGATGATGAGAAATGAGTGAAATGGTGGAATGCAGAAAGTGGCAGAAAACCCACGAGCACGGTGTTTTTCCACCACAAAGTCCACACGGTTCGAGCTGGGATCGAACTAGGTACCCCAAGCACCAGTGGTGAACACTCTAACACTGAGCCACATCGCCCCCCCTCCAAACGGCGGAGTAACATATAGGAACAAGAACAAGAATCTGTTGATCTCTAAAAGCTTTTATGTTGCCAGAATTGTTCCATCCATGGATAATTTCAATACCTCACTTATGTAAGATGCGGTTTAAAGACAAACATGAAATGAAATGAAATCTTTGAGTTTTACGTCCCACGATTATGCCGGTTAGGCTAAAGGAGACGGTGATAATGAGAAATGAATGAAATGGTGGAATGAAGAAAGTGGGAGGAAACGGGAGAACCCCGAGAAAACCCACGCACAAAGTTCACTTGGCGGTTTAATAACAGTTACACTTAACTCAATGTGTTGCTTTATAAATTATATTCAATATTTTACTTTAAATTACGACAATTAAAAAATCAAGAACTTTATAGTTTCACACTATCTCTTAGTATACTTTTTTTCCCCTGTCTTTCATTCCCATCATGCGATGGGCGGGTAATAGAAGGTGACGCCTTCTCTGTGGCCAGAATGATGTCTGTACTGTTTGAAGAAGATTATTGTAAGTGGATAAAGGTTGCTAACAAAGTTTAGATTCAAGCAGAAAGCTTCTCAGTATTAGTGGTGTTGTTGATCCGTCTAGTGTAATATTAACAGTAGTAGCGGCTTTCGCATACGGGTACCGGGCAAACCGCCCAGAGCCTCGAGGAAGGGCAAGCCCTGTGCTTCAGAGCAATGATTTTGACTTTTAAACATTTATGAGGAACAAATTGTATATTTTCAATTAAATTCTGGAGCTCAGAAAATCCCGAGCAGTCGACTTGAGTAAAGTTCTAGAACTTGCCCATCTGCTGGACATCAGCAAATGCATAATGAATAAAAATATACCCACTATTCCCTCTTTTTAATGTTCAACCTATTAGTAAGTTCCGTTGCCCTTCAATTCATACTGTACTACTTCTGTACGTCAGTATCCCCCAGAGAAGGGCTCTGAGATGCAATCGATACACGTTTTCTTAATTCCCAGAAAGCTTCAAAGGTTTAGGCAAAGTATTCAGCTGTCAGAAAATCTAATATGAGATTATAATCCCATCTTCGCACAATCTTCCTGTGTTTGTTGAGTAATATCATTAGAATAATCTTAATGCATTATTTTCTCAATGTTGATAACATGTAAATTGCTTAGTTGATTGCCTGAAACAGTGACTGGCGAACGCAATACAAAATTGCTAGTGTGAGTTCCGATTGCTACAAAAAGGATATTTGTATCACATGGTGCTATATTAACTACTGATGATATAAGGTAAACGCACCGGATTTCGACAGGTTAAGGACCTTTTTCAAAATCAATTGCCTATTGTGGCCATAATAGGTCGGTGTTGGCCCATTTTTTCCTTGAAATGTACAGTCTCTACTAATACTAAAAGTCACTTCAAGGCTCAAATGCTAATGTTATTAAATTTTTATGAAACTGGAACTCGCCAATGGAACCCGAATTCGACACACTTCACCTGGTTTCGACAGTTGCGGTATCTGAATTCGACATCTTCAATTATATCCATGTAAAACATTAAGTCGGCATTATTAGTAGTAGTAATCTTTTCTCAGCTTCAAATATTGTTTTATTATTATGCAGAAATTATCAGACGGAGAAAGGAACACAAATTTTCTGAACTGAGTAGTTACTTCGATGATCTTCAATTCGACATGCAGGAATCTGATTTCGACATTCCATATCGAACTGAGGTTACAACTATCGGAGAATTATGCAACAAATAGCTTTATGAAAGACTTTGAACATACTTGTACGTTAAAATATTCAGTTAAAATTATACTTGCACTACTAAGCATGAATTCGACAACCTTGTCGAAATCGGGTTCACGTTACAAATAAATGTTCGTGTTTTCGACAACCCCCCGTTCATGTTACATCACAACCTTTGTCCTCACAGAAGAAAACAAAATGCACTAATTGAAACTCCTTTACAAGATTAAAGTACCACTATTTGCTTGAAGCAAACCTAACTTTAATAAAAGTCTTACGAAAATAACCTGCCGTATTATGATTTTCTTAAGATTATTTGTTTTTTCTCGAAGAGTGTATCACACACACAACGATGTACTTCTTTTCTCCATACATATGACTCATCTACTGTAACCACACTTTTGACACGAGAAAAGACATTCCCATAATGTTGCCACTTCTATGCACAATCGCAGGGATGACATCTTACGCTTATTTCACAACATTTAAACACAGGTATGTCGAATTCGGGTGCCTGTCAAATTCAGGCGCGTTTACCTTACTTGTTTTTGTTTTTCTCATTTATCTCACAGAACTTCCTGGTTACATAGTTAGCTTCATGATTCGGACCCCACTTTAACTTCATGTGGTGCGGATCCCACATTAAGCTGTAGGTCATAGAGACTTGGTACGAAAGTAATGTGGGTTAAAACATAAATCAGATAAATCCAAGTAGCCAACCTATTTACCCTATAAACACGGAATGTTACGTAGTAAAGAATTAGCCTATAAAAATGACAATTGTTCCGAGTAGATTGATTTTATCAGTGATAAATTGAAAACAAAAATGACCCAGAGCATTTCATTATATTTTGAAGAGCAATTTAACATAGTAAAGTATTGTCAGTCCACCACTGGTTGATATCTCACTAACTCCTCTTCACAATATTTGATAATCTGCCTTTCTAATTATTTTCCCTGTTTCTCTAGTCCTCAAGAATTGCTTATTATTGCTTTGTGAAATACGGTAAATCTACTCTTACTACCATGCCTTTTTTGTATTTTCATGATAATATCCACCACTCTCATAATCTTTTTGGTTCATAGGATTATATTCCTCAGTTTGGCAGTGATTTGCAGTGTACATCTTTCCATGCTTTCTTCTGACTCTGCAAACAGGGAATGCGTGATTTTCTAGATTGTTCTTTTTTAAAGTAGTTTCCCATTTCGGCAGCAAGACTATTTGAGACTTGGACTTACATTTAAAGCAGAATCCGAACTATTTTATTACGTTAAAATTGCAATGCGCTCTAACCGTTAATCGAATCCTGGTCGAAAGGTACACACAACAACCAACAAACATTACACAGAATGTTGGGTGGCCTCGAAAAATGACTGAAATGCGAAACAACTATCGACTCCGTATCACAGATTTAAATTTAAGCGAAAAACAGCACTGGGAATATAAGAGAGCGTACTCATTAAACAGTGTTTAGTTTTTAGAGTCCTAAAATATAGCATTCAGGAGTCATCTCGGAAGAAATATTTACATAAATGAATTTATAAAACTAATGGTAAATTACCTTCCCTTTCCCTTTCACCAATTGCCTTCACCATCACCAATTCATCTATGTTTATAGCAGTATACGATTATGCTCAGAAGTGTATCAGTTTGCTTCCAGAACGCCCTGAATTGCTGGTGTCTTCGTCATAGTTAATACCTTCTTCCTTCAGCATATCTTTAATTGTCTGATGTTAAATTTTCCGTCTTCTATCGTACACTAAGAAAAACGTCATATTCACAAAATACTCAATTATTCTACCAGAGATTACCAGGTTCAGGTAGCACATCAAAAACGATATTATGAAATATATTCCTGAATAAAGGATTCATAATTAATTAAAATAAATATTAATGTATGTTATTCTGGATTTTCGAACCCTCCTCATTAAAATAAAGTTCAGTTGTCATTGATTTTTCTATATGTAGAAGGAAATTGTAGCCAAATTGATCCAACGGTACTCTCAACTGAGCTGTTAGGGCATTCTCTAGCGTCCGTAAGGAATACCTGTTGCTAACTTCAAATTACATTGTGTCAGAATAAAAGTGTTACACATTTTCCTTTTACATACATTTCAATGTTATAATTCATTTCTATTCGTGGGGGGCACGGTGGCTCAGTGGTGCTTACCTCTGCTGAGTGAGGTTCCATTTTCGATGCTCGGCCAAGAAAGTTTGTAGCTGACAATATTGTGCCCATGGGTTTTCTTGGGGTACTTCCGTTTCCTCACACACCTTCATTCGACTAAATTGCATCATCTTCTTAATCATCATTTTAATCATCGTCTTTAAACGTGGGACTTTAAACTGAATGACTTCATTTCATTTTAATTTCTTTTCGTTTCCTTCAACCTAGGTATTGGACGATTATAAATCCTCTAAAGCAATTGTATGCGAGCTGAAATATTACTGAATACGTACAAAGTGGTCCAGGGTTCACTGTATATGTATATCGTGGTTATATCGTTAGTGTGTGTACCTTCGTTCAGTAAGACTTGGGTTCGATACCTGCTTAGAGATTATGGGTTTCGGGTCCTACCTTAATCTTTAGATCCACGTCTCAAATGGGGAAAAAGTGTTGAAGGATGAACTCTAAAGCAACCAATCAAGTAGACCGCTTCAATACCAAGTGAAGTAACTATAAAACAGAAATTTTCCAAGAGAAAACTTTGAACTTCTAAATCTCACGTAAGTCGCATGAAAAGAAGGTCCTCACTATCAACATTAGGAAATAAACTTTATACCTATGTTTTTGATTGGTACCATAAAATAAATATGAATTTTTCATGAGATATCTATTAAAGTTCTCCTCTGATCATTTTCCAGTTTGGAGTTACCAGCATCCAAGCCGTCCAAATGATAAGTGAAACTATGAATATTCAGTTCTTGTGTGTTTTTTTTTTTAAGAAGTATAATTTATTTATAAGCACAGCCTCACTCATGATAGAGCTATGGTAGAAGATGAAGGTGATGAAGATGATAGCGCTCAAGATCAATAACAAAAAAAAAAATAATAATAATAATAAGTAAATAATAATAATAAAAAGTAACAAATAACAAATAACTTGTAACCATATTTAAACATTATATGTATTTCTTATAAATTAAATAAAATTGAGAGATACGGTAGCTTGTTCTTCCACAAGAACACCTTCGCACACTTGCGTCGTCATTAGCTGATAGTATGAGCAACCTTGGAGAAGATGGAAACATTTGTACATTATTACCACCTTTGATTGTAGCAAATTCACAATTTATTTCAGGACATAAACTAAGAATTGGATTTCAAATCTTTTACCAAATCCCGGGCCATGAAAGCATGAAATGGGATGAACTTTTCTAATAATCGTATCGGTTCCTTTTCTCTTATGTGTGTGTGTTTGTATGTGTGTGTTCGATCAGCTGTTAGGTTCTTTGGCCAAATGGCTCCCAAGGGGAAAGTCAATGCACTACAAGCAAAATTTATAGACTCATTTTAGCTTCTTTCTTCCCCTCAAGTATCTTTAAGGAAAAAAAAAATACAATTCACTAGAAGCTCTTAGCCACAAAGTTAGAAGACTTAGTTCTACTTACACCCTTGCAAACACCAATAACATTATTTGTTATGGAGTCGTATATATAAACTTAATACCATGGAGGGTTGACTTAAGAATTCAATGGAATAGGTGGTGGAGTCATGTGTGAATTAATCTTTGATCGAAAAATATTGCTTGTCTTCGATATATAATTCTGGTGGAAGAACTACTTAACCTTTCGTACACCAAGGAAGGATTTAAAATGTCCACATTTATTTTTAAATAACGATTTTTATGGATTTTCCTTCTTTTTTAAGTATCGTGTCAGAACTCAAGTTTTGTATCAAAAATGTGGTAACATAGTAAATATTTACTCTATTTCGTAGTTTTTCATTATTTTAGTTTATGTTTAGCACAAAATATAGAAAAATATTAAATATTTTTGGGAAGAAAATAGCGGTTTAAGTAGTGACCACTTTTAAACCACCCTTGGTGTAAAGTGTTACGCTCAATCCCTTTGTTTTCAGAGAGTTTCTAAACTAGTGATGTGTGCACAACAGAAGCAAAGCGCGAAATATACAGAACGTTCTCGCTTATATTAAGTCCAGACTAGAAATACTTTCAAGCATCCTCATGAAAATCAATTACTTTCATTTACATTATATATTGAAATGTTTTTTCTGTAGAGTCAATGAAACAGCATGGGATAAGCCCTTCAACAATTTTATTATAAAATTAAGTTTCCATTAACAATTTGCAAAGTTTCCTTGTAAATACAATATATAAGTGATTCCAAGTAGAGTATCCTTCAAGTGGATTCGGATAATTAAGGTGTTTAGTTCAGTATGTACGGGAACCCCTTAACTCATGGCAGCGTCGAGGGTGTTTCTTAAGGAATTTCCTTTGACTTCAGGAGAAGGTTTATAAGGAATCTCCTTAGCTCATGGCAGCCGCCAGAAATATGATTGTAATTAGGATATCTCCATAGCCCAGTTCAGTCCCCAGAGATAAAGTAAGGTAGTAACTCCCTTGTCTAATTCAACCTCAGAAGCAGGCACTGTAAGTTAGTTGATGAGTTGTGAATTGATATTTTGATCCTCTTGCTGTCCTCTTTTGTGAGTGTCTCCTGGGAGATTCAATAAATTTATTAGAATTACACGCTATGGTATGCATAAGCCGTCTTAGGCCGGCTACATATTACCAAGAGGAATGCCAGCGAAGCAAAGGCTGAAGGGGGCAAGAAATTACACGGAGAGAGAGCTCTAAGTTCGTTGAATGTGGATCTCAGAAACTAAGTTGGAGAGGGCTTTGCCTAGTACAGTCACGAACATTAATAAATGGAGGTTGGGGCCATAAGAAATAACGGCTTCAGCCTCCATTTATTAATGTTCGTGACTGTACGTGCTCAAGTGAATATGCGATACGAGGCTTACTTTCATTGCTCAGAGTACGGAACCTCGACTCGACTGTCCTGTCGTTTGTTCAATATACTGTCACCCTTACATAACGGCTATGTCCGTTCGTCCGTCTATCAGTATGTCAACAGGTAACCGAGTAAAAATGATAAGAGATATCGAGAAGCGTTTGTTTTCGGAATCGATTCAACGTCTCCAAAATAGGTTCTTTCTAATTTGTTCTACCTCTATTGAAACTGAAAGTGGTAAAAATTAACTATTAACATTGGTCACCATAAAACAAAAACGGCAATATCAACAAGCGGTTTTCTGGTCCATTCACCGTCTCAATGAAAAATACTACCTTCACTCACATCACTATCCTAAAACAGACTTCCTTGGAGCAAAACTGGTAAGAACAACAACCTGTCCCTTGGAATCGATTCAGCGTTCCAACAGCAGGTTCCGTGCCCTGCAATAATACTAAACTATGAGTGGCAGAAATCAACATGACCGGTAGGAACGTAATTCGTCATAGAACATAAACGACAAAAAGATATCGAAGAGCACTTTATTGATGTGCATACCGATTCTGTGATTCTACAGTAAAGTGTAGATTCCGTTTCCATTCTTCTCCTTCTACTAAAACCGAAAATACTAAATGTGTATTATTACTTCCGCTTTCAATCTTAATCTCCATATAGTTAATGGAAAGACATAGCGAAATACCATGGATTCAGCATCCAAAGAATAAATTTCATCTGAATTTCATCTGTCTATTCAAACCAAAACTGGTGGAAACCACTTACCACACTTTATGATTTCAACACTAATCACAATAATGGTAAAAAGGAAATAGATAGTGGCATTCAGGTTTATTTTTAATATAGGGAAAATAATACAAGAACATAGTTCATCTCTGACTATATTCCTCTATTGCTACTAGAAATAATTGATATAAATTTCCACTTCCGTCTCCAATATGAATATCTATAGAACAAAAATAGTATGGGGTTATGAATAATGTATTTTTATATATATAAATTCATCGTCCGAGGAACAGGTTCTACTTGTAATCTTACCCTTTTATTGTAACCGGAAGCTACAGATGTACTACTTTCTGTTTCAGTGTTGTTTTGGAAGTCTGCCGTAGCTTTATACTGTGGGACAAATCTTATTTGGGTTTTATCGATTTAAATACTAACCAATATTTCTGGGGTTGTCCTCAAGACGGAGGAGGACGTTGGTGGCGAGATACAACATGTAACAGTTCCCAAACGAGACAGCGTCCAACTTTTTCTCGTCAGTAAACCAAATAGGCTCATTTAAAGCACATACGTTTCATGAAAACTAGGCGATACAGTATAAAGGAAGATTATCATCAATACGTGTTCATCTTGTTCAGGTAGACGTATTCCATAGAGAAGACATTTACTGGTAGATTTACCACCTAAGTGCACTGTGCACTGTGCACTGCACTTTTTCATTATACCTAATAAGATGAAAATAATACTCAAAAAAGTAATTTATGTAATTATTCGTGCAATTTTGCTATACGAATCCATAGTATAAGTAGTAGTAGTAGTGGTGGTGGTAGTAGTAGTAGGAGGAGGAGGAACAGGTTAAAAACCCCGCAGGGCTGATTTTGTTCCACCTTGACTCCCATGATATAAATTTAACCTCAACTGCTTCTTCAATTTTCTTCTTCAATTTCAACAAAGTGACAATTTTCTTCTATTACTATAATACATAATACATGCACCAAAAGGTTTGGACAATCGCAAACTGCAACCAATCAGATACGTGCATTTAGTTTCTATGGCTAGAGTCGAGCGTGAAAATATATGCGTTCCGACATAATCCTATACGCATAAACTTTAGCTTCTTCTCTTCTTCTAACTGTGGCATATATACTTTTCAACGAGGCTTTCTTTGCCTGCCTAATAAATCACTTCCCTACAATCTCCATCAATGAGGTCGATTCCTAAGTTTTGAACCCTCTAAATCACTAGTTCTCAAAGTGGGGTCCGTGGGACCTAGCCAGAGGGTCCGCGCTGCCTAAAAATTTAGATGTGTTGTAATAAAATGGAAGTCACAGCTGTTGCACAAGAAGTATTTTTTTTCAGTTACTAAAAAGAAAGCAATTAGAAATTATACCTACGTTTGTAAATTTACGTTGTTTTCCTATTTTACTAAATTTCTGCCTTGAAGTTGGTCAACCGTTACATAGGTCTACTTCAAGTGAGAGAAATTTCTTCATTGTTATTGCACTTTTTCCAAATCGGTTGTACATTAACTGTACGACTCCTCAGAATTTCAGAGAGAAAATGAGAAACCCCTCCCTCCCCCTTCCTAGAGCCGCCACTGCGAGTAACTTTTGACTCAAATTGGTTTACGTATGCGCTGTGAGTACGAAGAGTTGTCTAAAAAGGTATTGCAACATTTGATGTTTTTCCCTACCACTTTTCTTATATGAGCAGACCTTTTCTGCTCTTTGCAGTATTAAAACTTTAAAGCGAAATCGTTTTAATGTGGAATAGGACCTAAGATTGATGCTGACAAAAATTATTCTAGATTTGAATGCGATTACGGAAAATACAAAGAACTTCATTCTTCACACTAGTGACCTCAGATTTGAAAATGGTAATCAAGTGAATTTCCTTAAAGAAAAAAGGCAAAGAAAAAGGCATTGGTTTTCATTTTTGAAAGTTTCTGTATTTTGGTTCACTAGGAAACAATCATGTATCTTTAGAATAAATTACTAATAGCAATATTTTTTATGATCTTTTTGTTGTCAGTGATTATTCTAATTAGTATTATTTTTAATACCATGTGAAATTTCAGATAGCATTGCAAGGGGGTCCGCAGATCACTTTCAGATATAAATGAACAGAATATCGGCAGATCACCTCCCGTATGAACAGGGAGTCCGCATTATCGGAACCTTTGAGAACCACTGCTCTAAATCCTAGCAAAAATTAATGTTGATCCGTCAAACAGTTCCTGAGATTTCTTTTTTGTCCTCGACGGACAGAGACAATAAAAGACAGGATAAATATATAAGGGAATTTTGGTAAACCAAACTTTATCTGGCCAGAGAGAAGGCGTAACCTTCTGTGGCCCGCCCATCTCCGGATGGGAATGGAATGCTTTATGTAAACCAAACTTTATAAGAAATATATGCAGTATCCTTCCATGAATTGTACTATGTTTAGAACAACAAATATTTTTCGTTTAAGTACGTCTTCCGTGAGCCCAATGAGTAGACACGCATAGTGAAAGAGCAGTTGTTTTTTGTTTCATTTCCAGGTACATCGATTCCTAATTCACATAATGTAAGTGTGTTAAAAGAGAAATTTTGGAAGCTCATTTTGTATAAAGTGGTACAAAATCATTGGCCACATACTGTGGAAAGAGAATTCAAAACTACGACTGGTGGCTCAGCGGTAGAGCCTTTCTAGTGCAACTGTGCCCTTTGCTGACGCTGCTGTCGATATGTGATTTCTCGTACCTCCCTCGAAAAATGAGAGACAAGTTGCTGTAGATGAGATCTTTCAATTATTGGATGCGGAAATGTTGCCACAATGAATTATTTCATGGACTTCGCTCTGTTCTCTCTTGTTAGCCATTCTAAGTAACCTACGATCTTCACTCGTGAAGACCAAACCAATGAATGAGAAATTGGCAACACAGGTGAGGTCATTTACTTCTTTTCCCTAAGCAAAGGGAAGGTTTCCTCATCCAGAGGGTGGGGGGGGGGGTCGAAGTATAGTTCGCAAGTTTCCGAGGGCACAGGTGGAAGGACAGGCTCTAGAACATTCACCTGTGGTTCATGGGATCCTTCGTTCAATCCATCTCACGCCAAGTGAGATTTGTAGTGGACAAACACCGTGTATATGGGTTTTCTGGGTATTCTCAAATTCTCTCCATTCCATCATTTCATTCATTTCTCATCATTACCGTCTCCTTTAGTCTAGCCGGCAAAACAGTGGGACGTAAACCTTAAAGATTTCATTTCATTTCATTTGAAAACTATGGTTGGTATCAACAGTTTCTAGCGGACAATTCAGTTATATTTGGCACTTTTTCTATTCCGATAGGTCATGGTTGCGTTTATCAGGGAATGTGCATTTACAGAACTCACGTTTATGGGCTCCTAATAACTCACATAACGTATTACTCAGCATGACCAAAAGATTGGGGTGTGAGAGTCTTTGATATCTAGGAGAAACAAATATAAGTATGTCTGGATATTCATGAATACCATATTCAAGATCTGTTGTAAGGTTAAGCCGATGTTACTTATTGTTATAACAGCACATGACGATGTATAGTTACTTCTCGAACACACTGTGTTCATTCATTCAACATCATTTGCATACCTGCTCAGTTTATATTTAACACCAAAAAATCCCGTTTTATTTCATGCTCTCTTTTCGTTCCTTTTGCAGCATTATTTCTCAGAGATACTGATAACAATTTCGCATAATTCTTACTTCTTTTGTTTGTGTTTTGGTGTTTGCTTATCTTACTTTTGGTTCTTATCCTTTCGACCAATGATCAACATAGAAGATGTGAGAATCAGATAAGCTGAAATTAGATTTGCTGGTGCTTTCTGTGGCTTCAATATCAACAATTTGTACTTTGTTTACAGCGTATACGAAACAAAAAAATCTCAACCGTGATTACGTGTATGGAGATAGGAGTTGGTCATTTCCCATTAGTCTATCATGTGAAACGCACAGAATGGGTAGGCCTGTAGAAGATAAAGAAGAACCATTGAAAAAATACATGTTAAAAGTTTTTTTCATTATGATCTCCATTATAATGATTCTGCAATGTCCATTGAGTAAGCTTTTTTTTTTTTTTTTTTTTTTTTTTTTTTTACCATCTCTATAAAGGCAACGGTATTCTATATACGAAGAGAAATACAATATAGACGGAACGGGAACATTGTGTCGCTGGTGCATAGGTATTGTCCAGTCCAGGAAATAACACTTAATTTGCTTAAGCATGCGGGCACAGTACCGACCATTCTCAATAACGGCCAAAGCTTTCAATGTGCTCCCATTCTGAGTACGTTGCGAATGTATGTGTTCTGTCCGTATGTATGTGTGTGTGTGTATATGTGCATGTATGCACGGGGGTTTGTGCGAGCGTGTATTCTAATTGCAGAATGTTACGTATGCTTCTACCGAAACGACTTTCATTTTCGCGAATCGTTTCTGTCTACGTGTAACACTGTTCATGAAACAATACTACCTTGTTTTTTTTTTAAAAAAAGTCTTTTTCTCGTATACAGACATAGAAAAAAAATCTCACTATTTTTTGTCCTCTTCTAAATTTCGTATCGATTTCAATGAATGCATGGATCAGGTGCGGTGTATAACCATTATCGGCTACAAGAAGATACCTTGAAACTAAATTTCCTGAGCAACACCTCAAAATAACCATCTCACTTTCTTTTTTCTTCTTTTTATTATTCATTCTGCTATAAACTTTTATGTTGCCATTCTCCTGCTTCAAGATTGCAAATCTTAATAACAGCTCTTGTAAACAAGGAACCCATGAACGCTAGGGGTTTTGTGTGGATGCGTTTATAAAATAGCTTCAAACATCATCTCAGTGAGGTTCCATATTCTTGTATACTTATCAATATTTCTTTAGAAATACAGGATAGAACAGACCGTCTAAACCGTCTAAAAGAAGCTTTTCTTGACTGGTATTAACACAAACACGCAAATGTATTCAGACTACCACGTGATATTGTGGCTTCCTCTCGTTGTTTATGAAATATCTCTACCCCTAAAATACCAACGTGTACTCGCTACATCTACATGTCTTCCCATGTTTGGACTATTACTGTTTCACCTACAACACTGCTGACTGTTGATGTAATTTTCATTCTCATCATACATGGAGCTAGGGGGAGCGGTGGCTCAGTGGTAGAGCGTTCACCTCCAGTGCTTCGGGTCCCTGGTTCGATCCCAGCTCGTGCCGTGTGGACTTTGTGGTGGACGAACACCGTGCTCGTGGGTTTTCCCGGGATTCTTCCACTTTCTTCATTCCACCATTTCACTCATTTCTCATTATCATCGTCTCCTTGGCGGGAGCTCATGTGGTTCGGATTCCACGTTAATCAGTAGGTCCACGTCTCATATAGCCTCGCTGCTGAACGGGACGATAAACTCTCAATCAACTCAAACTCATCGCCTCCTTTAGCGTAACCAGCATTAGCGTGGGACGTTAAACTTAAAGATTTCATTTCATTTTTTTTTCATAGATAGAACTGAAAAAATGAATTCCTTTTTGCCCTAATCTTATTTCGAGTACAGCCTTTGTAAAACATGTCTATCATTATCTCTGTCTCATTCTAAATTAAAGCTGATCATTAATTCCTGTTTGGCCTATTCGTCTTTCGCCTACAGATTTGCTAACTATTGGTATCATTATCACTATCTCATCCTAAACACGAGCGAATTTGGAGCTTATGTTTGGTCTATAATATCTGTTTCGTTTACAGCCCTGCTGATAATTTATATCATGCCACTATTTCATTTAACATGCAGGCTAAATTGCAATTCTTGTTTGGTTTACTCCTGTTCAGGCTCACAACCAGCCACAAAATTTGGGCGGGCATAAATATGCTAGGGGGGTCAAAGTCGTAACAATTCTAAACCTCTGTATATCAATATTTACTCATAGCTGATATCCGTAATTCTCATCCTTACCACTTCACTCTAGCTTATCTCCCTAATTTTTCCGAGGCACTTTACACTCCATTTCAGTCTACACACACACTTTGCGAACAGTAACGCAACGCAAGAATGCAAACATCAATTATAATAGATATGTTGTTTATCGCAAATAAATACGCAAATTTTGCCTTGCGTCAACGCAAACGGCTAGCGAAGTGGATAGGAATTATAATGAATTTATTAAAAGGGTTTTCATAGAAACATCTTAATTTGATTTTTTGTATTAAAGGAACATATAATGATGCATTATGGGATGGGTGACCAACGCTCCGCTTCCGCCTACAACTTTGCTAAAAATACTTATTGTATCATTAACGCTATCTCATTTTCCGTGTAGATAGAATACGGGTCACAGTTGGTTCTATTTCTATTCTGTCTAACCTTCAAGAAAATAGATATCAAATGTTCACGTGATTATAATTTTAGAAAATTTTTCCACCTTGTATAGTCAATTCCCAACGGAAGCACAAACAGTGATCTTAAGAATTTTCTTTAGCGAAAACTATTCTGTTCGCTAGATATTTTACTATGAAATTCTACTTTCACAAATACAAATTACATAATTACTTTTGTATTTATGCAAACTTAATTCTTAGTTTGCTTAGTTTATTTGCACTTTTACACTCTGAATAATACAAAATAATAATAATAATAAAACAAATGTAGCAAAAATAAAATTTCGGGCATATTCATGTAATGATTTAGGTGAACGCAACACAAAATCTACCGTTTAGTTTTCGATAATCGGCGTAACACTTAAAATCACTTTCACACGTTTTGCTTTATGTTACTTTCAGCATTTTGTTGAGATTGGTGTTAATTAAGGTACTACAAAAATAATTACTTCTTTCAAATAGTTAGTTGAGATGGGGACGGGCCAAACAAGCATTCGTATTAGCTTATATAAAGGTAACCAAGAAAGTTCTGTCATTTTTTCACCCACCACCATCGAACATCGGTATGTCACCTAAGACGTAATTGGAAGATCAAAGACAGTCCCTATCGGCATCCACGACCTTCTGCCAACGTTCTAGAAGCTCATGGATTCCATCGCGGTAGAATCTGGTGGGCCGCGAAGCGAAGAAGGTATCAAGTGCATTTTACACCTCTACTAGGGATTTGAACTGGCGTCTTCTAAGATGATTGTTCAAGGAATGAAACAGGTGATAATCGCCGGTGTAATGTTTGGGGAGTATGGATGTAGTAGTGTTTCCCATTCAAGGTGTAGAATGGTGTCTCGGGTCATCCTAGCAATGTGGGGCTTAGCGTTATCCTCTAACAGGAAGACCACTTTACGATTCATAAGTTCTTGCTCCAGAGTTTTGAGTTTTTCTTAAATCGTTTTAACTATTCTTTCCGACTTTTCCCTTAAATTTCAATGAAGCACCTTGTGACACGATCTCCTCTTGTGAGGGATCTTCATAACATTGAGAATGTATATTCTACGACCACAGACAGATTCAGGATGATTTTGAGATAGATTTCTTACTTAACAACGAAAACAGCATGAGGGTTCATTTCTAGTCCATTCACGTTTGTAGTGGATGGGTAAATTGAGTTTTAGCATCCTTTTCTCAGCACCAATTCCATGTACGATTTGAACCTACAGACTAACATGAGATCCGAACCATATGAGCTGTTATCGGCAAATAAACACCTTATTTCCCCCACAGAAAATGTGTGTGTTAACCATATACCAATAACGAGTACTTGTAGTTGAAATCTTACCTCAATTTTCTAACTATTCTTTCGTTCTCTTTACTATACGCTTTTAATACGTTTAAATTGAGTTTATCATTTACTATCTACATATTAAAATGCTAGGTTTATATGTTTGTGGTCAAGAAAAGTTTATACGTTTGTGAACGTTTATATGTTTTTGGCCAATCCTTTTGGTAGTGAGTTCTCGGGAACAATTGGCTCTAAAAGGATGAAGGATGCGATTTTTACTGCTCGATTGCAAATTTTGTGTAGATTGTTCAGTTCTAGTTGATATTTAAAAAAAAAAAACATGTCCGTTATTTCTTTATTACATGTTTTAGAAGTTCATTGCAAGTGTTGGTATTTTGTAAAAGTAGTCATATCCTACGAGTTATGCATTCCAACACGTCATGTTTGCATACAGGGGTTGTATATCTCTTAGGCGTCTGTTTCATGGCCAAATGATAACGAAAAATGAAGAATAACCATTTTTTCAGTCTAAGATGAATCTTTATTGTTTTCAGTGTTTAGCCCAATGAACACCATATATCACTGATATTATAATTAATTGTGCGTGTAATGCTTTTGCTTATTACATACTGAATGCAAGAAGAAAGAAAACACTGATCATACATGAATTAAAACCTCCAACCGGAAGTAGACTCACATCTTGCAAACGGTGCGAGATATTGAAAAAAAATGATCGAAAAAATCTCCCTTTTATAGTACCCCTTGTCCATTTTTATCAAGACGTCTTTCACATGTGTCTGTAAAGAGATATGCACAGATGTTGTGAGGAATGACAAGGAGATTCATTCTCATATGTGAATGATGCGCTGTGTAGAGAACACATGTTCAGCTAGTGTATATTAAAATGCTTCGATAATAAGATCTCGAAAACAAGAGCTAGAAATATGCGTTTTCGCTGGTCGATTCCAAATTTTGTGTAGACTGTTCAGTTCTAATTGAATATTTAAAAATGGTCATTATTTTTTATTACATTTCTAGAGATACCCTGGAAGTGTTGAAATTTAAAAAAAAAGTAAAGCATCAATTCCTACGAGTTATACATTCCAACACCACACTTTTGTATATAGGGTTAGTATATCTATATGACTCCGGAGTTTGTTAAGTGGCCAAATGATAATGAAAAACGAAGAATAACAATTTCTCTAGTCTGAGATGAATCTTTATTGTTTGGAGTGTTTTGCTCAATGAACACCATGTATCACTGACATTATAATTAATTGTGTTTGAAATGAAGTTGCTTATTACATACTGCAAGCAAGAAGAAAGAAAACACTGATCATACATGAATTAGAAACTCTAACCGGAAGTAGATTAAAATCTTGCAAACGGTGCCAGATAGTTCATTTCACAGAGGCTGGGTGGAATTTTGAGTCACGTTGAACCTAGAAAATAATTCTTACCCTTGACGGAAGTCGAATGAATATCATTTAGATTTTAGACAACTTACTTATTGCACCATCCAGACTTTACATCACAACATATTAAAATAACAATGAGTTTGGCAACCTCACAAGAACTGACCCTTGTGAACCTGGCCCCCCACCTCTCGGTACAAACGATTTCCGCATATCAATAAAAAGTACTTCGTTTGTACCAGTTTGTACCGCAAATATTTTTGTTTGTACTGTACTGCAGTATGAGAAATTAAGAAAACAAAGTGGGGGTAAGTTCACGCAGCCCCCCCACATTGTCCTAGGATCGATTTAATTGGCTCATTTGAAAGATTTTCGTTTGTACCGGATTGTACCGTAGTTTGTTTCGTTTGTACCGTTCTGAATTATGAAAAATTATCGAAACAAAATGGGGCCCAGATCAAACAGTCCCCCAAATCACGACTTAATACACCGGGTACACATGATTTTTGTATGTCACATAAAAGTACTTGGTTAGTACAGGATGTACCACGAAGAGTTTTATTTTAGCCATAATAGATTATGAAAAATTAAGAAAACAAAATTGGGGGGCTGTGTGAACCTGGCACCCCCACCACGTTGTACAAACGATTTAGTTGGCTCATTTGAAAGATTTTCGTTTGTACCGGATTGTACCGTAGTTTGTTTCGTTTGTACCGTTCTGGATTATGAAAAATTAACGAAACAAATAGAAATGAAATGAAATCTTTGAGTTTTACGTCCCACGGTTATGCCGGTTAGGCTAAAGGAGACGGTGACTATGAGAAATGAAAGAAATGGTGGAATGAAGAAAGTGGGAGGAAACGGGAGAACCCCGAGAAAACCCACGCACACGGTGTTTGTCCACCACAAAGTTCACTTGGCGGAGGCCAACGAAACAAATGGGTCACAGATAGAGCAGACCCTCAAATCGCGACTTAATACATCGCGTACACATGACTTTTGTATATCATATAAAAGTGCTTGGTTAGTACAGGATTGTACCACAATGAGTTCTAGTTTAGCCATAATAGATTATGAAAAATTAAGAAATCAAAATTGGGGGGGTGCTGTGTGAACCTGGATCCCCACCACGTTGTACAAACGATTTAGTTGGCTCATTTGAAAGATTTTCGTTTGTACCGGATGGTACCGTATTTTGTTTCGTTTGTACCGTCCTGGATTATTAAAAATTAACGATACAAAATGGGGGCTCAGATCAAGCAGGCCATCAAATCACGACTTCATATATCGTGTACACATGAGTTTTGTATGTCATATGAAAGTACTTGGTTAGTAGCGGATTGTAAGACAATGAATTTTAGCTTGATTTAGATTTAAGTTTGTGGGTTAAACTGGCCCGCACAACTTATTTTTCATTAAAATTCACATCAAAACGGTATCAAATATTTTTTTATATGTACAAATTTGTAACGCCAAAATTAAAGTTTGTACCCTCATCAATATCGAAAAAAGATGTGATTCTTTATAACGGGCGGAGCAGAGCAGCGCAACTCTTTTTCTTTCCAATTCGAATCAAAATGGCACCATAAATTGGTACCCCATACTTACCAATATGTACCACCAAATTAGAACTTGTACTTCCACGAATTTCGAGAAATTTTAGGTATGATTGCGGGTCAAACTGGATTGCACAACTTATTTTTCTTTCAAATTCGAATCACAACGGTACCAGAAAATTGTACTCACTATGCGCCCACTTGTACCACGAAAATTAGAATTTGTACACACTACTTATTTCGACAAAATTGGGATGTAATGGAGGATCAGTATGACGTCAACTGGCCTACACATACATTTTTTTAATTCGAATGAAAACGGTACTAAAACTTTGCAAACAATACGTACCAATTTGTACCTCCAAAACTATGATTTGCACCCTCACCAATTTGGCGAAAATTGAATTTTTAACGGCGAGTCAAGTAGGGTTGCATACTTATTCTCCCCAATTCAAATCAAAACGGTACCAGAATTCTGTACCCAATGTGAACCAATTTGTAACACCAAAATTAGAATTTATATCCCAAGAAATTTCGTGGAGCGTGGCAGGTCACGTCAGACCGAATTTTGTTGGCAGGTCAAACTTGCCCACACAACTTATTTTTCTTTCCAATTTTAATCAAAATTGTTCAAAAATTTGTACCCCATATATACAACTTTTTCAATTAGAATTTCTAGCCCCACCAATTTCGAGGAACTTGAATTTTTGATGGCGGTTCAAATTGACCCACAAACACTTTCTTTCCAATTTAAATCAAAAATCTTACAAAAATTTGTACCCATTATGTACCAATTTGAACTACCAAAATAAGAATTTGTACCTTCACCAATTTCCAGAAATTTGAATTTTTGTTGGGAGGTCAAGCTGGCGAACACAAAACATTTTCTTCCCAATTCGAATCAAAACTGTACCAAAAACTTGTAGCCAATATGTAACAACTTATATCACCAAAACTAGAATTTTACAGCAACCAAATTCAAGAAATATGAATTTAATTGCAGGTCAAACTGGCCGGCCAACTTATTTTTGTTTCAAATTCGAATCAAAACCTCACCAAAAATTTGAACAAAATATGTACCAATTTGTACCGCCGCAATTAGAATTTGTAGCCCCACTAATTTCGAGAAATTATAATTTTTGGTGAAACTGGCCCGCATAACTTATTTTTCTTTGCAATTCGAATGAAAATGATACCAATAATGTGTACTCAATATGTATCAATTTCTACCAATAAAATTAGGATTTGTACCCTCACCGATTTGGAGAAATTTTAATTTTCAATGCTGGAGCCAACTTAACGTCGAAACTTGGCTCGCGCAACACATTTGGTTTACGAATTCGGATTAAAATGTTACCAAAAGTTTGTGTCAAGTAAGTACCAGTTTGTACTCTCAAAATTAGAATTTCCAACCTTACCAATTTCTAGAAATTTAAATTTTCATTGCAGTCTTCCTGGGCAGAGAAATCCTTTTTTTTTTTTTTTTGTATTCAATCAAAATAGTATTCGATTCGAACGAGAACGTGCAACCAAATTTCCCCGCAATTCATAAAAGCGGAACGGAAAATTTGCTTATGATTTGCATGAGCAAAATCATGTACGAATAAAGATTAGAAATTGTTATTCAACGAACGGCCAATTTATCAGCAAGTCAACTCTTCCAGGCCAAAGGCTTATTCAGAATTCATATGAAAATTGTCCAAATTTTTAAAGACAATTTGTAACAAAAAAGTATTACATTGTATCTGCACCAATTCAATAAATCTGAAATGCTTACTCAAATATGTGTATCTATTTGATCTCAAGCTAAACGAGAGAAACGCATTCTTTTTAATTCGACATCACTACTTCGCAAATGAATTTGTTACTATTTCCATTAAACGTTTTAACTCTGGAGTTCATTATTGATGGTAACTGAATTTGTAAAAATTTGTATAAGCAAAATTAGAACTTAGACTCTGTTTTCGAAACGGAGATATGAGTGGATACAGATGACTTCACAGAGCTGATCCTCTGAATGAGTTCTATAATAAAAATTAATATTGCCCATGTTCACAAATGGTTAGGGAAAAAAAATCACCCACTCATAAATAATTTGGAGTCCTCAACATATGTAGATGTTTGACCCTCTCTCCCCCAACCAAGTTGAACAAATGACAATGCTATCCATTTAATCTGACGCCTACCCAACAAGTTGTTTTGTGATAATGTTTTCCTTTATTCTTTCTAACATTTGGTACACCGTAGAAAAATATTAAAATAATTTTGTCTTCGGTGTTTATAGATGGCGCAAACTGATATCTATTTGGCACAAATTTTTGGTAACATTTTGGTTCGAATTAATAAAAGAAATGTGTTGGGCAAGCCAGGGCGGGCCAGGTTTCGACGTCAAGTTGGAGCGAGCATTGAGAATTCAAATTTCTCAAAATTGGTAGTTGCACAAATTCTAATTTTTGTGGTACAAATTGGTACATATTAGGTAAATATTTTCGATACCATTTCGATCCGAACTGGAAAGAAAATAAGTTGTGGGGGCCAACTTGACGTTGAAACCAAAAATTCAAATTTCTCGAAATAACTGGATATACAAATTTAATTTTGGTGGTAAAAATTGGTATATGTTGGGTACAAATTTTTGGTACCGTTTTCATTCGAATTGAAAAAAAAAATATATGTTTTGTGGATCAGTTTCATCTGCCATCAAAAATTCAAATTTCTCGAAATTGATGGTGGTACAAATTCTAACTTTGATGCTATAAATTAATACACACTGGTACACATTTTTGGTGACGCTTTGATTCGAATTGGAAAGAAAACAAACATGTGCGGGCCAGGTTGACCTGCCATGACAAATTCAAATTTCTCGAAAGTCATATGTATCCTGTGTTTTAAAACTTGATTAGAATGTTTGCTTGAATTGGGACCCCAGATTGTTCCGTTAGTTTTTCATAATCTAGGGCGATAAAAACGAAACAAACTACGGTACAATCCGGTACAAACGAAAATCTTTCAAATGAGCCAACTAAATCGTTTGAACAACGTGTTGGGGGGGCAGGTTCACAAAGCCCCCCAATTTTGTTTTCTTAATTTTTCATAATCTATTATGGCTAAAATACAACTCTTTGTGGTACAATCCTGTACTAACCAAGTACTTTTATGTGACATACAAAAATCATGTGTACCCGGTGTATTAAGTCGTGATTTGGGGGACTGTTTGATCTGGGCCCCCATTTTGTTTCGTTAATTTTTCATAATCCAGAACAGTACAAACGAAACAAACTACGGTACAATCCGGTACAAACGAAAATCTTTCAAATGAGCCAACTAAATCGTTTGTACAACGTGGTGGGGGTGCCAGGTTCACACAGCCCCCCAATTTTGTTTTCTTAATTTTTCGTAATCTATTATGGCTAAAATAAAACTCTTCGTGGTACAATCCGGTACTAACCAAGTACTTTTATGTGACATACAAAAATCATGTGTACCCGGTGTATTAAGTCGTCGTGATTTGGGGGACTGTTTGATCTCGGCCCCATTTTGTTTCGTTAATTTTCATAATCCAGAACGGTACAAACGAAACAAACTACGGTACAATCCGGTACAAACGAAAATCTTTCAAATAAGCCAATTAAATCGATCCTAGGACAATGTGGGGGGGCTGCGTGAACTTACCCCCCCACTTTGTTTTCTTAATTTCTCATACTGCAGTACAGTACAAACAAAAATATTTGCGGTACAAACCGGTACAAACGAAGTACTTTTTATTGATATACGGAAATCGTTTGTACCGAGAGGTGGGTGGGGGGGGGCAGGTTCACAAGGGTCAAGAACTGGCCATATTATGACGGCACACACATATTGACGCTGTTCACATGTGCTATTTTATATGCGCATAATGGAAATAAACTAAGGGATAAATTTAATGCAATATGTATTCTAAACAAAGTATTATTTCCTCAAAAAACATCTAAATTGAAGTTGAATGAATTACTTAGCATTATGATGAATACTGTAAGCAATTAACAACTAACATAATGTCGATGTTAATTAATATAATTATTTTCCTCTTATGTAATTAGTACTACACTCACACACAGATAAATACGTAGTTTATATATATATGTTTGTAGCATATTAATTAACTAATGTCAGACACAGCTACACCAGCAGAAATGAAAATAATTATAAAACCCAATGACTCATCCAATCTTGCCGTAAGCGTCTACCATTGTCTGTACACGTACCCTTATAAATATTCTCACGTGCTGTCTACGGTGTGGGAGTGGAAAGGATTGTTAGTTACGTACAACACGCGCTTCATCATGTTACTCCCTTCAGTATCTACAAATCTAGACAGTACTAATTAAATCACAAATGAAAGTCATTCATCCAATGAGAAGTTAACATCTGATGACGTGAGAATGTTTCAGTCATATGAACTTTGGTAATCGCTAGTCAGGAGGATGTTAGAGCTTAAAGTTTTATATAGAATGTATACAATATATGTTGGTAATACAAGTGCTAAAATTAAATGCAATGCCGTTATATCTCAGGAAGGGTTGTGACGAGCCAGTGCTTTTACAGTTAGTGAATGATCAGCAGGGAGAATCCCAGTTTTCTGCTTAATTTAGACTTACGGTCACACTTTCTTTTATTTCTAAATCAATAGATCCTACAAATTTCCTCCATTGCTGAGAAAAGAAACCAAAATTATTTATTTATTCATTGAAAGTTGCAACAGATTAAAGACTTCAAGAACACAGTCTGTAAATCCAGGGCCGTACTCTTTGGACCGAATGCTCTCTATTGGTCCCGCATCTGAAAGAGTTGGACTTTTCAAGCACAAAAAAAAAAAAAAAAAAAAAAAAAAAAAAAAAAAAAAAAAACATTTCAGATTGGCTGCGAAACAAATTCCAAAATTGTTTTCAGTTTGGCGGGCTAGTAGTGTTACTACAGTAATTGATTGCATGTTCACATATAATTGTGTAGGCATGGGGTAAATTTTAAAAAAATAAAACATATTTGTCTAGTTATGTTTTATATGTCAACGCATATTATAGGAAGTTACTGGTGTACTATTTACACTATTGCGGTAACAAAACACGGAAAAATAAACGAACTCTTAAACAATATGCGTGGACGTTCATTAATTCGAACTTGGATAATTTTACGAAAAATCTATTCTTCTTGAAGGTTAAAAATTCTGAATGAATCGAATTTTTAAACCTACTGTATGAAAAGTTCAAAGCATAAAGGTAACCAAGAAAGTTCTGTCCCTTTTTGACCAACCACTTTCCAACATTGATGTGTCACGTAGGACGTACTTGGAAGATCAAAATAGTACCCATCAGCATCGACGACCTTCTGCCAACGTTCTCGGAGTCCATGGATTGCATCGCGGTAGAACTTCGTGGGCTGTGAAGTGAATAAGGTATCAAGTGCATTTTGCACCTCTATTATGGATTTAAACTGGCATCCTCTAAGGTGATTGTTCAAGTAATGGAACAGGTAATAATCGGACGGTTCAATGTCCGGGTAGTATGGTGGATGCAATAGTGTTTCCCATCAAAGGCTTAGAATGGTCTCCCTGGTTATCCTAGCCATGTGGAGCTTAGCGTTGTCCTGTAATAGGAGGACCCCTTTGCGATTCAGAGGTGCTGACTCCAGAGTTTTGAGTTTTTTTATTGAACACGGCACAACTGCAGATAGTGCACAATTGTATTGATGCTCTGATCAGCTGGTAGTAGTTCCCGATGCCCGATGCCGCGGTCAGTGTACTAAAAATACAGGAGGACCTTCTTCTGGTGCAGTGCTGGTTTCGGCTGTATTGGAATAGGTTCATGGGATGCTAACCAATGATGACTGCGCACACTGTGACATTTTGGAAATCTAGGAGGACCAAATTATGATATCAAGAATCTATCTCATTAAAGTGACGTAAGGTACGTTTCTGGGGAATAATAGTAGAAATGACTGAAAACATGCTATTGATCCCTATATATATTTTTAAAGTAGCAGTAGTACCAAATCCACGCCAACAATAACAAATTTCGTAGACACATTAAATAAGAAACGAAGAAAGGGTTGTTCACATAAAGAAAAAGACAACAAGAGGAAAGTTGATTTACCATTAGTTATTGAAACAGACCATGGATACATGAATTTCAATTGTTTTCTTTATTCCATCCGAGAGCTGACCAATAGGGAGAATACAAGAAGACAGGATACCTTTTCCGTAGAATAGCATTTTATGTACACTGATAGGCATTCTGGGTACCAAGAGTATTTTTTTCACATACAGTTCTCTTCTGATCTGTGTGTATAATCCAGAGCTTAATATCTCCAAGATAACATGAAAACGTTTTATGATATCAATATAAACACCAGTTATTTTTGCACATTGCTCCTCGTTTCTGAAACATTTACGAACTTAGGTGCCGTAGTTGGTGATTCTTGTTTGCTATATTGGGAAGTCAACACGTAAACCAAGTTCTCTTCTAAAATCCTCTTGCACCTGTTTCTCTTTCTGAGTAACAATGCGTTTTTTTTTCTCGGGATTTCGTGCCTGCCTACTTTGTATGTCAAGTCTGTAAGAAATGCGAAGGATGTATTCAAAGAAACGAATCCAAAAATGAAGAGGAGACAGACCAAACGGAAGGAAGTTCTTATTTACGGCCCTGTTCGATATTGGAAACAAATTTCATTTCAGTCGGCTTCGCCCACATAAATAGCAAGTCTTGAGTATAAGCACATGACGAAACTGTATTGCAAACTTTACCGTCTATCATGCAGAAAATTAGTGTAAGTTTCACATAAATATCACTGTTACTCACATGTACCTTCGTAGGTTTCAGTTTAGTAATTTGATCCTGTATTTTCCTTACTTCAGCAGTTACTAGTTCAGCTGTCTCCTTCGCGAAAACAAACTTTATAGGTCGGCAAAGCCGTGTTGACAAGAGCACAGGGTTGTTCCACAACAGTTTGCTATCTTCTACACACAGTTTGATGGGGACCATGGAAATCAAAAAAAGACTTGCGTCAAGGTGATGCTCTTCGGAAAACTTTTGTCTGCATCTGCATATTCACAACCATTACAACCCCACTTCACTAAAAGTTCCAATACACTAGTCATAGGTAAATTTGCATGCACTAAAACTTCTTCCTGTACATCTACTATTCTGCTGATACTGTATTCTAACAGCGATTGTAAGGGAACGTCTGCAGGCACGTCTGTAACAAGTATTCCCGGTGGATAACATTTCTCTTTGGCAGATTTTGCTTTATGGTAGGAAGGTTACAGCCTTGTTTTCAAAGTTTTGGCCTGATTGCGAATAATATTGTAGTGGTGTGTTGCGATATTTACGTCCACTGAGAGACTTCAGGTGACTTTAAGCTTCGAAGGACGAACTGGCGAGACTTCTTCTTAGCTTCTCTCAGGGAACGGGCACATGAAAGTTCACTAATAATAGAAGCAGAATCCCTCTTTCCTTCTTGTTTAAGATTTAGTTCAATTGCAAACAACAGTTTCTCATGGCATGGTTTTTCAATCCGACATTTCACTTTACGTTTCTTTGACTTTCGGCTGTAGTCACTGAAGAACTTGAGTGGCCTTCCAACATGACCTTGGAATGTACTAGGTTGCGATGTCAGATCAGGAAATTGAAGACTTCCTTCAAGCCGGGAGGAATTATTTTGCAGAACACATTCGCGATGTCTTGATGCTATCTTCCACTTCACTTCAAATTTATGACTAAAAGTCCTCACTGTTGCCTTAATAGATAATAAATCATCATCAGACATTGGGGAGCAACCAATGATCGCTTAACATGCGTCAGTAAGGCATCAAATTTCGTACTTCTTGAATTCTGTACCCACATCTCAAATAAAGTGTGATAGGGAATTTGTAGCGCCATTGTAATTAAAAACCAAAATTCTTTAAGTGCGCAAATTTGCGTAATAACACTTTTCAGTTTTCAAAAGTCTGAATTCTCAGCAGTAACTTGTATACAATTTTACATTGGAATAATGCGGAATAATGTTCTAAAACTCAAAGATCTTTTTTTTTTTTTAACATTTAGTATAAATGTATGTTTAACACTTACAGTTTTCCGTACCTTTTTTTTCAGAAAGAACAGAATGTTTTGAAACGAAACACTACAATTCAAAACAGGCTTAATACAACCACCATTACATGACCATTTTTTATTTGATGATATACGACTCGCATGATCCACACTGGGCAAGCCAAGTCGCATCACAGTTTTTCGAACACACACTGCAAAACCACTGAGCAGGAATTCTGACAAGTTCGGGCTTACCTATGGGCTAGATTAGATAACAGAATTGGAAACAAATGTTGTTTTGATAAACTATGGTCATTCTATTATTGGAATAATTAGCAGTTGTATGTATATTAATCACTTGGA